>NC_090440.1:1660191474-1660491474 GCF_031143425.1 Pleurodeles waltl
AAGTAGCCCAAAAAGGTTTTCCTGTGACTTTTGACTCTTTAATGCCTAGTCCAATGGAGAAAGGAGTTTTTGGAACTCTGCCAAAATTTCCAGAGCTGGATCTTCCCAAAGTAGTGACTGACTGTGCCTTCCTGAACGATCTGGAATGTAAGTATGAATAGGGAAAATTGATTTTGTGAGTGTGTATTGAAGTATGAGTTTGTGAGATAGGTTTCTGTTTCTGTTGTGAGTTTGAATATGTAATGATGATTGTGACTTCAATCGGCAGATTGATCACTGTTGTGATGCTGTATTATTCAAATTAGTAAATGCTTTTGAGGTTTTTGTGGTTTGTTTGTTGGTTTTATGTTTTGATTTGTCAAAATCCAAGATCTCAAGATACATTCATTCAATTAGTCTGTGGTTGTTATGTGTAAAGCGAGGGCTGCTTACACATTAATAAGGATTCTGAATTAACACATTTCCTGTATGTGTAATTTTGGTTGGTGTTTTTGCTCGTATGCATAGAGTAGGTACACTGACTAGAGTAGACCACCAAAGGACAGGAGTCTGCTTTGTGTTTATCAGAGTAATTTGAGGATCTAGACTTGAGTCAGTTTCTCATATTTGATCCTGAATTTGTTTTTGATGTTTCTGGATTGTGATTGAATTATTTATTTGACTTACTGACTGTTATTTCCTTCTAGGGTGAACAGACAAAGGGTTATTTAGGGCTTGATAAGGACTTTGGCAGTCAGACCACCGGACCTCTAAGGCGACAGTTCCAAAAAGACCCCTGAGTCAACAGTCTCTCACTCGCCATACTACAATATTACAGCTTGCCCAGATGCAGTGTACTTGGTGGCAGTCGTCCGGCAGGGAATGCAGTCAGCAATACAAGGTATATTTTTACATTTGTGTTGCTGCAGGTGTGTACATTTTGACCAAAAGATGCACATTTGCATGACACGTGTAAAAATATGCTGTACATGTACCATTCCATTGCTGATGACTGGGTCATATATGCCCAGTTTAGTAAACTACAGGAAAATGCATAATGTAATTGCCTATATTTTGTCTATTTTGTTTTTCAGGAGTGCCGATGCTGCCGTGAGGGGGGGGGCCTAGATGAAGGGGGCCACGCTGGGGACTGAAGGGAAAAGAAGGAAATGGGGGACCTAGCACCCCATTTCCTTTGATTCTAATATCTCCTAGCAGGTGGTCTCTCCGGCCATGGTCGACTCAGCAGAACAGCACATCATAATGCGCATGGTGGTACCCTTGCTTATACCGCCTTGTGACAGCTGCTTTTCCACAGCCGCTGTCAAGGCTGTAGGCAGATGGCTCGTGGTGTCGGCAGGACTCCGGTGGTCTCTAGTTCAGCATATTGTCAAAATTGTAATGCAGCGGTTGGCCGCCAACATGGCTGCAGTCGGACCGCCGCCATGGCAGTCCTCAAACTCATAATCAAGCCATTAGGTATTTGGTTTTAAAGAGGCTTTGTAGTTGTTTTCCTTTTCATAGATAAATTGTGCTGTGATTGGCTGCTCAGCCAAGGAGCCACAGTGGGATTGGTAAGATATCATCACAAAGCAGTGCTCTAATTGGTGGGTTGTTGACGAAGCTGTGCTATGAAAGGTTGACCTTTCACAAAGCCATGTTATGATTGGTTGTTGTTCGCTAGGTAATTTGTGGTGATTTTGACTTAATTTTTAGGTTTGTTTTGAGCAGAAAGAATGGGAAGTTTGTTGGAAAAGCTGAAGGTTACTGTTATCATCTGTGGAAGGAATGCCAGCCATTGAACTAATGGAAGAGATTGGGTAGTATAGGAGTACCTGGTTTACAGTTTGGAACAAATATACTGAACAGGATGACGTTTTGCAATTTAAGACAAAACATTTAAGTCATGAAGCCGACAAATACATCTATACAGTTTGAGGTGCTTAATAAATGGGATCGTACAGCTACCAAGAAATAGAGAAAGAAAGTGGCAAATCAAGTTAAGAGCTCATTCAGACATTAGAGCCTCCTACTGGGGTAGTACCAAGTGCATCAACAGAGGTGCTGATGACAGAAGTACCTAGTATGAAAAGAGATATGCCATTTGAAATTCAGACACTAGTTGTTGCACCTGCGGAAACAGTGGTGATTGAGGCTCCTACTAAAGAAATTAGTATATGCATTTTGAAAATTGAATTTAGTGAGATGTTTCAACGCACTTCAGATTTGAATAGGCTGTTGACATACAATGCTGGAGATATCAGATATCTGAATAAAGAAGCAGCTAGATGTGCAAAAGGGGCACATGATAAATTGGAGATGCAATCTGATTAATTAAAAGTTGACATCAGCAAAATTAAATATGTGAAGCAAGATTATTAAATGATTTTAACTGATAATTTAATTAAAGAAATGGGCTTCATCACTGAAAGAGGTAATATTAAAGATTGTTTGAGGAAACCCAAGGTCGGTGCGATTTGAAAACATATCAGGAAAGATGGAAAAAATGACAGCAAATGAAAAGAGCATGAAAGGGGCTGAAGGCAGGGTGAAAAGTGTAGCAAGTGATTCAGATGTTGGAGCAGAGACAGTTTTAGAATTTAATTTGAGAGAGGTTCATGGAAGGAATCTTGCACATATACCATGGACATGAGTGCATTTTTATGCACTTATGCATAATTTTCCAAAGTTGTGAGAGGATCCAACAAAATTATATGATGAAGTACATAAGTTGATCCACATTTCTCAAATGTTGTGGATGAGAGTGTAATTCCTGGAGATTTGTAGTTAGAATGTAAGTTTGTGATTGGACAGCCTAAACAGGAACCGGCTAAATTTTTGACATTTGCAAAGGATTCTGGGTAACATAAACTGGTGAGAGCCCATCCTGGGTTTCCCTAGCTGTCTAGTTTTAAAAAATGCACAGGTTTGGTAGGTTTTTCTAGGTGCCTGCGGAGCTAGAGACCAAATCCAGAGCTAAGCACTTTCCAAAAAACACGTCAGATATCAATGAAAAAATGCGATTTGTCCATGTTGTGTTTTCTGTCGCTGGCACTAGGCCTACCCACACAAGTGAGGTACCATTTTTATTGGGAGGCTTAGGAGAACACAGAATAGAAGAATAAGTGTTATTGCCCCTTCTGTTTCTCTATATTTTTTCCTTCCAAATGTAAAACAGTGTGTGAAAAAGATGTCTATTTGAGAAATGCCCTATAATTAACATGTTAGTATGGGGACCCCGGAATTCAGAGATGTGCAAATAACCATTGCTTCTCAACACCTTAACTTGTGCCCATTTTGGAAATACAAAAAAATCGATGTGTCCATGTTGCATTTTATGGTGTTTCCTGTCACGGGCACTAGACCTACCAACACAAGTGAGGTACCATTTTTATCAGGAGACTTCGGGGAATGCTGGGTGGAAGGACATTTGTGACTCCTCTCAGATTCCAGAACTTTCTATCACCAAAATGTGAGGAAAAGGTGTTTTTTGCCATATTTTGAGGTTTGCAAAGGATTCTGGGTAACAGAACCTGGTGAGAGCCCCTCAAGTCACCACATTCTAAATTTCCCTAGGTGTCTAGTTTTCAAAAATGCATAGGTTTAGTAGGTTTCCCTAGGTGCCGGCTGAGTTAGGGGCCAAAATCGACAGCTAGGCACTTTGCAAAAAACAGGTCAGTTTTCTTTTGGAAAATGTGATGTGTCCATGTTGTGTTTTGGGGAATTTCCTGTTGTGGGCACTAGGTCTACCCACACAAGTGAGGTTACATTTTTACAGGGAGACATGGGGAATGCTGGGTGGAAGGAAGTTTGTGGCTCCTCTCAGATTCCATAACTTTTCAGCACTGAAATGTGAGGGAAAATTGTTTGTTTGCCAAATTTTTAGGTTTGCAATGGATTCTGGGTAACAGAACCTGGTGAGAGCCCCACAAGTCACCCCATCCTGCATTCCCCTAGGTGTATATGTTTAAAAAATGGACAGGTTTGGTAGGTTTCTCTAGGTGCCAGCTGAGCTAGAGGCCAAAATCCACAGCTAGGCACTTTGCAAAAAACTCGTCAGATTTCAATGTAAAAATGTGATGTGTCCATGTTGCGTTTCCTGACGCGGCACTAGGCCTACCCACACACATGAGGTACCATTTTTATCGGGAGACTTAGGGGAACACAGTTTAGAAGAATAAGTGTTATTGCCCCTTGTCTTTCTCTATCTTTTTGCCTTCCAAATGTAAGAAAGTGTGTACCAAAGATGTCTATTTGAGAAATGCTCTATAATTCTCTATAATTCACATGCTAGTATGGGGCCCCCGGAAACACAAAGGTTTCCTTGATACCGTTTTTTCACTCTTTAAATTTCACCAAATGAATTGCTGTATACCCGGTATACAATGAAAACCCATTGCAAGGTGCAGCTCATTAATTGGCTCTGGGTACCTAGGGTTCTTGATGAACCTACAAGCCCTATACATCCCTCAACCAGAAGAGTCCAGCAGACCTAACAGTTTATTGCTTTCAAAAATCTGCCATAGCTGGAAACAGTTTTATTAGGATACGTGGACAGAAATGGGTCTTTTTTTCACCTCAATTTCAATATTTGTTTATTTTAGCTGTTACTTTCTGTAGGAAAACCTTAAAGGATCTACACAAATGACCCCTTGCTGAATTTAGAATTATATCTACTTTTCAGAAATGTTTAGCTGTCCAGGATCTAGCATTGGTTTCATACCCATTTCTCTCACTAACTGGAAGGATGCTGAAAGCACAAAAATAGTAAAAATGGGGTATGTCCCAGTAAAATGCCAAAATTGTGTTGAAAAATGTGGTTTTCTAATTCAAGTCTGCCTGTTCCTGAAATCTGGGAAGATGGTGATTTTAGCACAAAAACCCTTTGTTGATGGCATTTTCAAGAAAAAAAACATATGCTTTCTTCTGCAGCCCTTTTTCCCCATTTGTTTTTTTTAAACAAAGTTTTAGCTGTATTTTGCCTAATTTCTTGGTCTCCTCCAGGGGGCCCCACAAACTCTGGGTACCTCTAGAATCCCTAGAATATTGGAAAAATCTCCAAAATTGGCGTGAGTAGCTTATGTAGACAAAAAGTTATGAGGGCCTAAATGCAAACTACCCCAAATAGGCAAAAAAGGCTTGGCACAGGAGGGGGTAAAGCAGCAAAGGGGTTAATGTTTAGAAATGTGAGTAATAATATAGTTTAGTTATGCCACATTTTTGTGAATACACCATTTTAATAAAATGTATAAGTTCTAGTGTTTTTTTCATTCTGCTCTTGCTCATTCCCCCTGCCAATCAGTGTTCCCCTGCAAGACTTCCCACCCCACAGTTTCCACAGAGCACAGTGCAATGTACTCAACTAATTATTTCCTTTAGATAGTATGTATTGTGAATGAAAATTTTCAACATGTTCCTGATTTAACTTTCACTGCCGGTTTGCTAGCACATTACTGTATTGGTCTTTGTTTGAGAATGTTTCATATAGTGTTTTGCATATCTGGGTTGCTGTTGGTGTGGAAGGAAAGAGAAGATTCTTGAATATTCTGAGAAATTGGTTAGCATTTGAAACCTTTAAAATGACGATCTAGTTTCTGATTTGCCCAATATGTGTTATTGCTATGGTGAATCTGGTGGCTTGCTCATTGTTTCTGTATAAAATGTGTATCAAAACCCCTACTTTTATGTTAAAGAGGAAGACTTTATTTTTTTCTCACAGAACTATGTCCATGTGGATTAAGATGCACTCTTCTTCATGAAACTCTGCCCAATTTTTAAGAGACTTTTTTTTCACTACTAGAAATGCTGTTAGAGTTTTTTATGGACCTCATATTTAGAGAACATTTGAATGACTTCTGATTTCTGACTTTGTACTCTCTATCTGAACCTTCGTGGCATGTAATGCATTAGTATATATTGCCTACTCTCAATTTTCTGTAATAAAACTTGTTTATTTTTTTTCCCTCTAGAACTAAGTTTTTGAGTGGACCTCTATATTGATTTACTGCACTAAATTGTTGGACCCGATGAAATGGAGGGTAATGTGTCTTATTGCTATATCAAAAATGCTAGAGCCAAATCACCAGAGGTCAAATTTGGGGTGATTGAAATATTGGGGTTTAGTAACTTATTATGATTCAGACTTCCACCTACTCTTACCTACCCCCATGCCCCTACCCACCCTAAACTATAAAAATACCCTTACAACCCTATATCCTCACCCACCCCTAATTACTAAATTATATGTACATTTATTTATTCCAGGCTGGCTTGAATGGTATTTCACCAAACCAAACCTATAACACTGTGCCTGGAGTGGTAAAAAGCTTTTGTCATGTTTTAGCTTGGCATTGATAATCACTTTGATGTAAAAATGGCAAAAGACTTTGTTATTTTCCAGCTCGCCCTGGATGGCACTGTATTATTCCTATGTTTCAAAACTCTGCTAGTGTGTAGGGTTGGTAAAGATCATTTAAAAAATGTCTGTTTGGAGGTGTTCCCAAAAATAAAGAAGAGCAAATAACTGAAAATGATGTGTGTGTGTGTGTGTGTTTAACTATAACTACAGAATGTCAGTAGGAATTCCTTGGTTTTTTGACAATTAGTAACTTTACGCCCATTTGACGAATCTGCATGGAACTTTGCAAACCAAAAGCTATTTCTCATTGGCAGAAGATGCTAAGTTTTGCAGTGATTAGTCAAGGGGATGCAAAGAAAAAGGGGATCCTAAACGCATTTTTCCTCCAATGCATTTTCTATAGACCTTGTAATCACCTGTAGAAGATAATCCTTTTTGGCAGAACAAGTAAGTAGGATAAGTATTTTTAAAGTTATATTTTAACTTAGTGATATCTGTGGCTGTGCTATGTTCGTGACATTTTTCATTAAATTATCAAGGTACATTGGGGGTTATTACAACTTTGGAGGAGGTGTTAATCCGTCCCAAAAGTGACGGTAAAGTGACAGATATACCATCAGCCGTATTACGAGTCCATTATATCCTATGGAACTCATAATTCGGCTGGTGGTATATCCGTCACATTTGGGACGGATTAACACCTCCTCCAAAGTTGTAATAACCCCCATAGTGTTGACATGGCATTAGGTGATTGGCAAATGACTGGGTTAAGGTCCTGCATATAGGCAAGAATTTAATTTCATGTTTTTCCCTACTTGTTACCATTTTATAAAAGTAGTAATATGCAGGTAAAATTATTTAAATTTTTCGATATATTTAAAAAAAAAAAAAAAAAGATAACATATATATGTTAAAAAGTTAAAAATACTCTGTTTATACTAAGGCCCTGATTTAAGAGGGCTTAGGGGCTCATTAGCACCTCCTTAGCATCATTTTTTTGACACTAACACAGAGCTAAGGTGGCCTTTTAGCCCACGCCATATTTACAAATGAATGCATTGCGCCATGCATAATGTATGCAAAGGGGGCGTTCCCCCATTGGGGAGGGGCAAAAAAATAGTGTAAAGAAATCTAGGAGATTTCTTTGTGTCATATTTTTTGCACTTTTAATGCCTGCTCAGAGCAGGCGTTAAAAAGGGGCACACCATTGTTCACAATGGGCCCCTATGTACTGTTCAGGGTTAGCTCCAAAATTTGGGTTGACCCTATTGCCTGCTACCCTGCCCGATGGTGCGCTGTATCTTAGATACAGTGCACACATGGTGGCGGCAAGGGGGTGCTAAGGGGTGGAAGGAAAGTGGTGCTACACTGGGTGTAGCGCCACTTTCCTTAAATCTGCCCCAATGTTTCACAAATATAGTCTACTACAGTGTATTTTCAATTTTTTACATATTTCATTCTTCCCTTAAAAAAGCCTACACTATAATTAAGTAATATAGGCCCTCATTATGACATCGGGGTCAGGTGACAGCCACTCCGGCGATGGAAGTAGTACCATCACCAGGCTGGCGGTAATGACCGCCAAATTATGACCATGGCGGTGATCCCTCCCATAGACAGCCAATGTCCCACCCCAACTGCCAATGTGGTACGGCCACTGACCATGGCAGACCAGGATCCGCCCACCATATTATGACAAAGCAGACCTCCAGGATTTCTGGGCCATTAGCAATGCCACCAAAATCCTGGCGGAAACACATCACATAAAAGGAGACACTCACCTCCAGGGACACAGAGGAGTCCACGGCCTCCATGGAACCCAAACTGGAAGTCTTCCCGATGGTGTACCATGTGATGTCCAGGAGCACCAATGCCTACAAAGACGACGATGGTGAGTACAACCGCCTAACACACAAGGGAGGGAGGGGAGAGTGACACACACACATGCACTACACACACCAAACATACATGCCACACACCCAAAACTATCTGCAGAGTAAATCAACAGCAACATAACTCAGGAGCAAAGAAAGCCAGGACACATACCTGTTGTCCAACCACTGTAATTAGGTGGGAATAGAGACCTCAGTTGTTAAAAGTGATATATATATAAATATATATATTTATATATATATATATATATATATATATATATACACACACATATATTTATATATATATATATATATATATATATATATATATATATATATATATATATATATATATATATATATATATATAAACAGAAAGGGCAATTAGCCAGTCCAAAGTTCTTAAAGGCCACAGGGCAACGTCCAAGGCCCAACTTGACTCCTGACAGCCTACGCCCTCCACTGGTAGGGGCATCATGGAGATAGCAGGCATTTCAGGGGCTGAGGGGCTTTTTGTGAGGGAGATCCTTGGGCTTGGGTTTGGGAGGGGTTGGGTCCTTGCCCTTCTGGGTAGGGGGCAGTAGCCTTGGGATGGGGGGCCGGAGTGACACTTTTGTTCCCCCTAGTGGTGGGGGAACTCTTAGGGGGAGGAACAGGAGTCGAATGGGAGCTGGAGGGACTGGGCCGGGGGGAGGACTTTCCTCTTACGGGCAGGACGAGGGTAGCAAAGAGGTCAAGGCTGGAAAGAAAAAGCTTCTTAGGACCAGTGGGGCAGGGTGTGGGAGGAGGAATGGGAGTGGAGGTAGAGGAAGTGGTTGTTGGAGGAGTAGGTGTGCTGGCCTTGGGTGCAGGTGCATGGACAGTCTGCATGTGTGAGGTGGATGGTTGCAGGGTGTCTGAGTGGGAGAGTTTATGGGAGTCATTCCGGGCCGCGAATGGAGGAAGCACCGCCAACAGGCTGGCGGTGCTTCCCTGCCCATTCTGACCGCGGCGGCAAAGCTGCGGTCAGAAAACCGGGTCCGGCGGTTTCCCGACGGATTTCCCCCGGCTGGGCAAATCCGCCAGGGCAGCGCTGCAAGCAGCGCTGCCCAGGGGATTCTGACCCCCTTCCCGGCAGCCTGTTTCTGGCGGTTTACACTGCCAGGAAGAGGCTGGCGGGAACGGGTGTCCTGGGGCCCCTGGGGGCCCCTGCACTGCCCATGCCACTGGCATGGGCAGTGCAGGGGCCCCCTAACAGGGCCCCAGCCTGCTTTTCCCTGTCTGCATAGCAGACAGTGAAAAGCGCGACGGGTGCAACTGCACCCGTCGCACACCTGCAACACCGCCGGCTCCATTCGGAGCCGGCTTCAGTGTTGCAGGCCCCCTTCCCGCTGGGCCGGCGGGCGCTAACATTGTTAGCGCCCGCCGGCCCAGCGGGAAGGTCGGAAAGGCACCAGCGGTCTTTTGACAGCGGTGCGGCCAAATGGCGGTTCCCGCCAGGCGGGCGGCAACCTCCGCCCGCCGGGGTCAGAATGACCCCCTATGTGTCTTTAGACGGGGGCAGACAGGGTGGGGGAGGACAAACAGGACATGTGGATGTATGTTCTGGTGGTGTCTGCAAGTGAGGCGGGTGTGCTGCATGAGGTGGTGATGGTGGTGCTGGTGACTGCGCGTGTGGTGTGCATGTCTGCGTGTCTGCTGTTATGGTGACTGTGGGCAAGGCTGTACAGGTGGCAGGATCTGGGACTGATGATGTGGTGCATGCAGGTGTGAGTGCTGATGTGACTGTGAGGGAGGAGGAGGAGGGGTAGACAGTGGAGGCAGTGTCTGTTGAAGTATGTGCATCTGGGTGTTGGCTGTATGTGTGCTTGTGGAGTGAAGTGTGGTGCCTGTGTTTGTCTGTGCGAGTCCTGTTTGTTGTTCTATGTACATGCTTCTCAGATTGTGTGCGTGAAATGGGTTTGGGAGAGGGCTATGGGAATGGGAACAGGTAGTTTGAGGGGGGACGGAAGAAACAGGGACACTGGCTGCCGTCAGAGAGGAGGCCAGAGCCTGAAATGATCTATATAGGACAGGGCAAGCCCCCGTTTATTGCCCTCCAGGTAGGCACTGCATTGCTGCATCTGGGATGTCAGCCTCTGGATGGCATTCACTGTGGTTAACTGCCCCACAGAGATGAATCTCAGGAGGTCAATAGCCTCCTCACTGAGGGCAGCACGGGTGACTGGGTCAGGGCCTGAGGTACCGGGGCGAAGGAGATGCCCACCCTCCTGGTGAGCGGGCACGGGAAACACGCTGAGGGGCTGCTGGGAGGGCAGTGCTGGTAGGGGGGTGGTGGCTGTGCCTGTTGTTGCGGTGGGCACAGAGGTGCACGCCACCGCCAGGGAGCTTCCATCAGAGGAGCAGTTGCTGTCGCTGGTGTCCCCGTTGTGAAGCTCCCCTCGCCCTCCATCCCACTGGTGGCTTCAGACTCCGTAGGTTCACCCTCCAAGGCCATGTGGGATGCAGCTCCCTCCGTCGCCGGTCGCCAGATGATACTAATGCACACAAGGGCAGGGTGACAAAACAAGAAGGGGGGGGAACAGAGGACACACATGGTCAATGCCATCAACACCACTACCGTTGGCGGACACAACACACAGGGAGCAGCCCTATGCAGTAGGCCATGCACTAGCAGTTAGTAGGAAATTCACCAGCCCATGGGGTACTATGCCTAACACCATTTGCTGCACACCTGGAACCCACAGGAGCCTGCCTAGTTGTAGATGCCCACTAACACTATTGGGGTTGGAGTGCCTCAGAGCCTGCCCAAAAAGGGACCTACCCTACAAAATTCGCCCTGGCCTAGGGAAACCCACAGGCCACATCCTCCACCCAGGCACTTCGTAAAGTGCCCAGAGTCAGCTTAATGACACTGTACTCACCCCTTTGTGGCTGCTGTGATGGCCTCAAGTGCCCATCCAACTCCGGATATGCCACCGCCAGGATCTGGAACATCAGGGGGGTCATGGTGTGACGGGCACCCCTTCCATGTTGGGAGGCCAGCCCCAGCTGGGCCTCCGCCATCGTTTTGCTCCAGCGGCGCAGGTCATCCCATCTCTTGCGGCAGTGGGTGCTCTGTCTATGATTGACCCCCAGGGTCCACACTTCCTTGGTGATGGCACGCCAAATACCGTTCTTCTGGTGGGTGCTGACCTAGAGGAAAGATACAGGATGAAAGGAAATTACTCTCCCGTCCGGACAGTCATACTCATTGCCCACCAGTTCCACCCATGCCCTGACGCACATACACTCACCACCCTCACATGCAGGCCTCAGTCCCCCCCACACATGTATTTTCCATCCACACCACTCAAAAGAGGCATTTCCCACGCATCATTCTCACAGTGTACTCACCTGTTTGTCTGGAGGACAGTAGAGTAGCGTGTACTGGGGGAGGACCCCACCCACCAGTTTGTCCAACTCCTCTGCGGTGAAGGCAGGGGCCCTTTCCCCAGACACTGTAGCCATGGTCGCTTCCAGACTCAGGTCACAGCAGCACTTGCAGTGTAGGTCCTCTCCCATTGAAGGTCAGGTATCAAGTGAGTGAACAGATAGAAAATGGTGGTCACGTCTGCAGCGGTGCGGACCGTCACCGCCAGCGTACATCGTCATTGGCTCCTGGAACCCATGAGGAACCCATAAGGCCCAATGATAACCAATGAAAAATTGTGCGGCGGTATTCGACAGCCTACCGCGACGCTGCACAATGCCAGCGCAGTTACCTCATTTCCCCTTGTCCCTCCTTACAAGTCAGACAGCTGCCATTTCAGGGGGGCACATGGCATGGCACCTAACTGAGTCACAGCACAATTTGACAGATATGCGGACAAACTATGCCACGCACGGATTTACTCACATAACTGAAAACACACTAGTGCAAACTATGTGGTACATGATCCTCTGCTCACCATTCTCCTCCATAGGGCACATCCGCTGGGGCAGCATGTGAGATGGCGTCATCCTCCGGTATACAGACCCCTAGTGAACCTGTCGTCAATGGGAGACAGACACATCGTTTTCACCTACAGACTTGATCGTGCCACAATCCAAAACCTGTGTGCCCAATAGGAGCCAGACCTGATGTCAGCTGTCCGCCATCCCACAGGAATACCCCCTCTAGTGCAGGTCCTGTCAGTACTTTTCCTGGCAAGTGGCTCCTTTCAAACTACAGTGGCCTTGGCATCTGGGATGTCTCAGCCAATGTTTTCTAACGTGTTGACCAGAGTGTTGTCAGCCCTGCTGAAACACATGCACAGCTACACCGTATTCCCCCAGGTGGAGGATTTGCCCACAGTGAAAGCTGACTTTTATGCCCTGGGACATATCCCCAACATCATTGGTGCCATTGATGGTACACATGTGGCATTTGTCCCCCCCCGCAGAAATGAACAAGTGTACAGAAATCGAAAAAGCTACCATTCTATGAATGTTCAAATGGTGTGTTTGGCAGACCAGTGCATCTCTCATGTGAATGCCAAGTATCCTGGCTCTGTGCATGACGCTTACATTTTGAGGATTAGCAGTATCCCCTATGTGATGAGCCAACTCCAGAGGCACCTGGTGTGGCTAATATGTGAGCCCAAGGTCCCCACACATATTGAGTAGGTGTCTGGGTATGGGGTCGTCCCTGAGGGTTAGTGTGTGTCTAACAGATATCCCTCGACATTTGCAGGTGACTCTGGTTACCCCAACCTCTCATGGCTACTGACCCCAGTGAGGAATGCCAGAACAAGGAGAGAGGAACGCTACAATGAGGCACATGGGCAAACTAGGCGTATTATTGAGAGGACGTTCAGCCTCCTGAAGGCCAGATTCCGGTGCCTCCATCTAACAGGTGGCTCCCTATACTACTCACCGAGGAAGGTGTGCCAGATAATCATGCCAGGTGCCTTTTCTGCAGGAGGATGGGCCTGATGATGGTCTTGTGGCAGCGGTGGAGCCTGTGCACAGTGAGGAAGAGGAGGCAGAGTAAGAAGGTATTGGCAACCGAACAAACATCATCATGCAGCACTTCCAGTGACACACAGGTAAGAGACTGGCGCTGCTCCTCTCATATCTGACTACTGTAGGACATTGCATAAGTCAGCCTCTTAACCTCTGTCTATGGACACTGACAGTTCACTTTGGCTTTCCATTTCACAGATCTGGGTACTTCATTCTGCCTTCTGCTATATTTACTGCTACCCAACAACTGTCATACATTGGTATGAGCAAATGAACATTTACATTGGTATGAGCAAATGAACATTTACATTGATATTTGTGGATGATGTTGTAATTATACGTTTGTGAAAGAACAGACTGACTCCAGATTGGTTTGTGATTCAAGGGTGTTTATTTATGTGCTAATGTGTATAGGGGTATGTTGAAGGGGCTGGGGTGATGGTGGTGGGATGCCCATAGTAGAGTCCAGTCTCTTGGTATCACAGGTGCATTGTCCAAGGGGGCATTGGAAGGGAAGCAATGGCAGTTCAAGGTGGACAGGTTGACAGAGTGGGACACAAGGGTGACATTCAGGAGAGTCTTATTTCCTGGCTGGGGTCTTGGCAATGTTCTCTGGCTTCTGCCTGGATTGCAGGGACCGTTTGCGGGGTGGTACTAATTCTGCAGGGGGTGGGGTGCTGGTGGGCTGTTGTTCCTTTGGCGGGGCCTCCTGTCCACTAGTGCCGCGGAGGTGGAAGGCTGTTCATCAGTTGGGCTAGTGTCAGGGGATCGGTGGTATGCCACTGTCTCCCTCATGGTGTTGGCCATGCCTGCCAGCACCCCTGCAATGGTGACCAGGGTGGTGTTAATGGACTTCAAGTCCTCCCTGATTCCCAGGTACTGTCCCTCCTGCATCCACTGGGTCTCCTGAAACTTGGCCAGTACCGTGCCCATGGTCTCCTGGGAATGATGGTATGCTCCCATGATGTTCAAGAGTGCCTCATGGAGAGTGGGTTCCCTTGGCCTGTCCTCCCCCTGTCGCACAGCAGTCCTCCCAGCTTCCCTGTTGTCCTGTGCCTCCGTCCCCTGAACCGTGTGCTCACTGCCACTGACCCAGGTCCCTGATTTTCTTAGGTTAATGGATTTGCCTGGGGTCCCTGTAGTGGTGGACACACTGCTGATTGACGTGTCCTGGGGAGAGTGGCATGGGCCCGCTGGGTGGGTGCTGTGGTGATGTTTCCTAAGGGGGTAGGTTCTGTGGTGGGTTGGGACTGTGGCAGGGGAACCGACTGTCCAGAGGTCCCTGATGGGCCAGGCTGGTCATCTTGATCCAGGCGTGCAGAGATGCTGTAATCACTGTGGGCCTCTTCTGCGGGGGGACTGGATATGGCTGGCACCTTCTGTCCGGTGACATTGGGTAGGGGTCCTGTTGGGGTGTAAATGCATTGTTATTTTATCTGTGTGTGCCATCTTGTGCAATGGGTGTGTTTCCCTCTATTACTGTGCTTGCAATATCGCCTTGGCCCTTGTGTGAGTGGTGATTGTGTGCCCTGGGTGAGTCTCTCTCTTGGACATGCTTTGGTGATGGGTGTCCATGCATGTCTGTGATGGGTGTCCATGCATTGTTGTTGCATGCATGGCTTGGTTGTGGGAGTGGTTGGGAGTGATGGTGGGGTGTGTGGGAAATGGTGGAGAGATGGGAGTGAGGGTGAGGGTGGGAGAATGTGATGGCATGCAGGTATGGTGGGGGGATATAGCCTTAAAGATTTGACTTACCAGAGTCCAATCCTCCTGCTACTCCTGCGAGGCCCTCAGGATGCATAATTGCCAAGACTTGCTCCTCCCATGTTGTTATTTGTGGGGGAGGAGGTGGGAGTCCACCGCCAGTCCTCTGTACGGCTACCTGGTGTCTAAATACCACGGAATGTACCTTCCCACGTAGGTCATTCCACCTCTTCCTGACGTCATCCCTTGTGCTTGGATGCTGTCCCACTGCGTTGACCCTGTCAACAATTTTCTGCCAGAGCTCCATCTTCCTAGCAATGGAGGTCTGCTGCACCTGTGATACGAATAGCTGTGGCTCTACCCGGATGATTTCCTCCACCATGACCCTGAGTTCCTCCTCAGAAAACCTGGGGTGTCTTTGAGGTGCCATGATGTGGTGTGAGTGATGTGTGAGGTGATGTTAGATGTGATGTGTGGGGTGATGTGTTGGGGTGTGTGGTGCTTTGTGCGTGGACGGTGTATGAGTAATGGTGTTGTGTGCCTCTGGATGCTGGTGTGGTGTTTGCTTTTCTCTCTCTTCAAACTTTTTCGTTGTAAGGGGTTGTGGGTAATGTGGGTGTGTGTTTTATATTGGATTGAGTGTGTGGTATGTGTATGTGT
This sequence comes from Pleurodeles waltl, assembly GCF_031143425.1. NCBI lineage: Eukaryota > Metazoa > Chordata > Amphibia > Caudata > Salamandridae > Pleurodeles > Pleurodeles waltl. The sequence continues at coordinate 1,660,207,015 of NC_090440.1, forward strand.
GTCAGGTGTGTGTATTTTGAATTGTCCAATGTGGTTGTGTTCTGTAAGTGTGTGTGTATTTTGAGTGCGGCGGTGTGTACCGCCAATGGTTTACTGCGGTTCAAAGACCGCCGCATTGATTTGTGGGGGTCGTGATAGTGTATTCCTGTTGGCGTAACGGTGTGGGTTTTGCTATCGCCAGTTTATCACTGACCTTTGGTGTGGCGGACTTGTGTGGGTGTCTGTATAGTGGCGGAATTCTCAGTGTGGGTCATAATACCCGTTGTGGATTTCCGCCACGATAACGGTATGTTGGCGGCCGTCGGCACGGCGGTCAGCGGGATTTACCGCCAGGGTTGTAATGAAGGCCTATGTCACTCCACTCTACCGCACTCCACTCTGTGCCACTCCACTATATATCATTCCACTCCACATCACTTCACTCTGTCACTTCACTCTACACTACTCCACTCTAATCTAGGCACAACTCAATCAATCAATCAATGCATTTATAGAGCGCGCTACTCACCTGCGAAGGTCTCAAGGTGCTGGAGGGGGGGGGTTACTGCTGCTCGAAAAGCCTAGTCTTGAGGCGCTTCCTGAAGGTGAAATGGTCCTGGGTAGTTCTTAGGTGTGCAGGGAGGGAGTTCCATGTTTTGGCTGCCAGGTAGGTGAACGATCTTCCTCCAGCGGTGGTTCCGCGGATGCGTGGTACGGTGGCAAGGGTGAGGCTCGCTGAGCGGAGCTGACGGGTGGGCGTGTAGAACGAGAGGCGGCTGTTGAGGTATTCGGGCCCATGTTGTGGAGTGCTTTGTGTGCGTGGGTGAGGAGCCTGAAGGTGATCCTCTTGTTGACGGGGAGCCAGTGTAGGTGTTTCAGGTGGGCGGATATGTGGTTGTGGCGAGGGATGTCGAGGATGAGGCGTGCGGAGGCGTTCTGTATGCGTTGTAGACGTTTCTGAAGCTTTGCGGTGGTACCTGCGTAAAGGGTATTTCCGTAGTCCAGACAGCTGGTGACGAGGGCATGGGTAACTGTCTTTCTGGTTTCGGCAGGGATCCATCAGAAGATTTTTCGGAGCATGCGTATGGTGTTGAAACATGATGACGAGACGCAGTTGACTTGCTTGGTCATTGTGAGGAGGGGGTCCAGGATGAATCCAAGGTTGCATGCGTGATCTGAGGGGGTTGGTGCGGTGCCCAGAGCCGTGGGCCACCCGGAGTCGTCCCAGGCGGAAGGGGATTGTCCGAGGATGAGGACCTCCGTCTTGTCTGAGTTCAGTTTTAGGCGGCTGAGCTTCATCCATTCCGCGAGGTCTTTCATTCCTTCCTGTAGGTTGATTTTGGCAGTGGTAGGGTCTTTGGTGAGGGAGAGTATCAGCTGGGTGTCGTCGGCGTAGGAGATGATGTTGATGTTGTGTTCGCGTGCGATGGCGGCGAGCCGGCTCATGTAGATATTGAAGAGGGTTGGGCTGAGCGAGGAACCTTGGGGTACGCCGCAGATTATCTCAGTGGGTTCTGAGCGAAAGGGGGGGAGGTGGACTCTCTGGGTTCTGTCGGAGAGGAACAAGATGATCCAGTCAAGGGCCTGTCCTAGGATTCCAGTACTGCGGAGGCGGGTTATTAGGGTGCAATGGCACACGGTGTCAAAGGCAGCCGAGAGGTCCAGGAGGATGAGGGCGGTTGTTTCTCCGTTGTCCATCAGGGTTCTGATGTCGTCGGTGACTCCAATGAGGGCGGTTTCTGTGCTGTGGTTGGCCCGGAATCCAGATTGGGAAGGGTCGAGCGAGTTGTTAGCTTCAAGAAAGGCGGTCAGCTGCTTGTTGACGGTCTTCTCAATGACCTTGGCTGGGAAGGGGAGAAGAGAGATGGGGTGGAAGTTCTTCAGGTCATTGGGGTCAGCCGTGGGTTTTTTCAGGAGGGCGTTGACTTCCGCGTGTTTCCAGCTCTCGGGGAAGGTGGCTGAAGAGAACGATCTGTTGATGATGTTCCGGAGATGGGGGGCGATGACGGAGTCGGCTTTGTTGAAGATGTGGTGGGGACAAGGGTCCGAGGGGGAGCCGGAGTGGATGGTGTTCATGATGCTTCTGGTCTCTTCTGAGCTGATGGGGGTCCAGGCGTTGAGTGTATTGGTGGGGGCTGTAGGTTCAGTGGTGGGGGGCGGGGTCTGGGGTCCGAAGCTGTCGTGTAGGTCTACGATCTTTCGGTGGAAGAATGTAGGGAGGGAGTTGCAGAGTTCTTGTGATGGTGTGATGACGCTGGAGCTGGCGCTGGGGTTGGAGAGCTCTTTGACGATGTTGAAGAGTTCTTTGCTGTTGTGGGTGTTGTTGTCTAGTCGCTCTTTGAATGATGTCCTTTTGGTGGAGTGGATCAGCTGGTGGTGTTTACGGATGGCGATCTTGAGGGCTGTCATGTTTTCTGTGGTGCGTTCCCTGCGCCAGGTTTTTTCGAGGGTACGGCAGGATATCTTGGATTCTTTGAGGGCGTCTCTGAACCATGGGGGTTTTCGGATCCTGGTCCTGCTTGGGTGGTTCTTGAGTGGTGCGAGGTTTTCGGCACAGTTGGTGATCCACTGTGTGAGGCTGTGGGCTGCGTTGTTGGCGTCGGTGATGATGGCTGTTGGGTTTTGGTTCAGTGTAGAGAGGAGCTGCTCTGTGGAGATTTTGCTCCAGCGTCTGCGGGGGATTTGTTGTGTGCGATGGTGGTGAGTCTCTCGTTTGAAGGTGAAGTGGACGCATCTGTGGTCGGTCCAGTGTAGTTCGGAGGAGTGGCTGAAGGAGATGTGGTTGCTGGCGGAGAAGATGGGGTTGAGCGTGTGACCAGCGGTGTGGGTGGGGGTGCTCACCAGTTGCTTGAGTCCGAGGTTTGCGAGGTTGTCGAGCAGGGTGTTGGTGTTTCAGGTCCCCAAGGAGGATGTAGTCCGGTGAGGCTAGGGCATGTGGGCTGATGAAGTCTGTGATGGTTTCGCTGAATTGGGTGCGTGGGCCCGGGGGTCTGTAGACGAGAGTTCCTCTGAGGGTGGTTTTGGGGTCGGTGTGGATCTGGAAGTGTATGTGTTCGGCGGCGAGGGGGGTGTCTTCGGTGGTGGTCGTGATGTTGAGGGTATTCCTGTAGATGATGGCGATTCCTCCTCCGGTTTGGTTGACGCGGTCCTTCCGGGTGATCTAGTAGCCGTCGGGGATGGCTATGGCGATGTCTGGAGCCGAAGAGGCGTTCATCCAGGTTTCTGAGATGAAGGCGACGTCTGGTGCTGTTGTGTCCAGGAGGTCCCATAGTTCGATGGCGTGCTTGTGGATGGAGCGTGTGTTGAGGAGGATGCACTTGAGGTGGTTGTTGTTGCGAGGGCCGGTGGGAGGTCTGCAGGTACGGTGGAATGTGTATTTGCAGGCTTGGCAGTTGAAGGGTCCATGGGTTCGTTTGGGGCTGGCTTGGTAGCAGGTGGCTGTTCGTCCGGTGTTGAGGGCGTAGAGGGAGGTGGCGTCGTATCTTAGTCGGGTTCTTTGAGTGCGGTGGGGGCCAGGGGTTCTGGCACTGGGCGCGGTCCAGGCGCGGACAGGCGCAGACGGGCTTGCCTTTGGCGCGCCTTTGGCACGCCAGCGGCGTGGCCGCACAGCGGCCGCCATAAGAAGGGAGGGGGGAGGAGGGGTCAGCTGGGAGGCGGGCGGGAAGGAGAGCAAATGGGAGCAGGGGGGGCGGGGCCGCAAGGGTGGCAGCGGCGGGAAACAGAAGCGCTAGGGAGCGAAAGGAAGGAACAAAGAGCCAAATACAGACAAAGAGCCAAATAAGGAACAAAGAGCCAAATACAAACAGAGACAGGAAGGAAGGAACAAAGAGCCAAAATACAGACAAAGAGCCAAATAAGGAACAAAGAGCCAAATACAAACAGAGACAGACAGACAGAGAAACAATACAAACAGAGAGACAAAACAAATACAAACAGGGAGACAAAGGAAGGACCGACAAGGTGGAAAGAAAGGCAAGAAGGCAAAAACTACCTGGCAGGGGCCTGGGCAGGCGGGGCTGCAGCGGTGGGGAAGCGACCTACCCGAGGGTCAAGGGTCGCTGTCTCTGCTGCGCAGCGGCCGCCAAAGAAGGGAGGGGGGAGGAGGGGTCAGCTGGGAGGTGGGAGGCGGGCAGGAAGGAGAGCAATTGGGAGCAGGGGGGGCGGGCCGCAAGGGTGGCAGCGGCGGGAAACAGAAGCGCTAGGGAGCGAAAGGAAGGAACAAAGAGCCAAATACAGACAAAGAGCCAAATAAGGAGCAAAGAGCCAAATACAAACAGAGACAGGAAGGAACAAAGAGCCAAAATACAGACAAAGAGCCAAATAAGGAACAAAGAGCCAAATACAAACAGAGACAGACAGACAGAGAAACAATACAAACAGAGAGACAAAACAAATGCAAACAGGGAGACAAAGGAAGGACCGACAAGGTGGAAAGAAAGGCAAGAAGGCAAAAACTACCTGGCAGGGGCCTGGGCAGGTGGGGCTGCAGCGGTGGGGAAGCGACCTACCCGAGGGTCAAGGGTCGCTCCGAGGGTCAAGGGTCGCTCCCGAGGGTCAAGGGTCACTCCAATCTACCCACTCTACACCATTCCACACTATGCTGTTCTGCTGTACATTACTCCACTATATGCAACTGTAGTCTATGCCACTCCAGTCTACGCCATTCCACTCTATGCCACTACACTATATGCCACTCTATTCTACGCAATCCCACTGTGCGCAACTCCACACTATGGCACTCCTCTCTGCTATTCCACTCTATACCACTCCACTCTATGGCAACACCACTCCACTGTACACTATTCCCCTGTACACCACTTCTCCCTATACCACTCTACTCTAACCCACTCCACTCTATGCCAATCCATTCTATGCTATTCCACTCAACACTAGTCCACTCCACACAACTTCGGTCTACATCACTCCACTGCATGGCGCTCCACTCTATGCTACTCCACTCTATGCTATTCCACTTTAAGAAACTCCACCTTACTCTACTCCACTCCACTCTGTGTCAATCCACTCTGCACCAGTCTGCCATACCCCACACTGCTATTCCACTCCATGCCAGTCCACTCTATGTTACTCCACAATATACCACTCCACTGTACACTACTGAACTGTAGACCACTACACTTGATGCCACTCAAATGTACACCACTACACTCTTTTCTACCCTACTCAACTCAACTCCACGCTATGCCAATCCTCTCTATGCTATTCCACTCTATACCAGTCTACTGCACTCTTGTCTACACCACTCTAGTGTATACCACTCCACTCTTTACTTTACTCTATGCTATTCCACTGTACACAGTCCCACTCTATGGCACTCCAGGCAATGCTAGTTCACTATACACCACTCCACTATAAGCTATTCCATTCTACACCACTCCACTCTATGCTACTCCACTCTACGCTTTCCACTGTAATCCACTACACTTTACCTCACTCTACACACAACACTTTACACTATTCCACTCTAATGCAACTCCACTCTGCACAATAACACTATACACCACTCCACCCCACTCCACTCTACAACACTCCACTGTGTCATACCACTCTTAAATACTCCAGTGTTTGCCATGTCAATCTAAAGTACCCCACTGTACGCCATTTCACTCTGAACAACTCTATTCTACACTATTTCACTGTACACAACTCCACTCTACGCCCCTTCTCTCTATGATAGTCTGCTCTGTGTCACTCCACTCTACACCACGCTACACTATGCCATTTCACTATATTCCGCTCCAGTCTATGCCATTCCACTGTATGGCACTCCACTCTACGCCACTCCAATATACACAAGTCCACTCTACGCCACTGCACTCTGTTATTACACTCTATACCACTCCACTCTATGCCATTCCACTCATGCTATTCCACTGTACACCTCAACTCTCTACCTCACTCTACTCTAAGCCACTCCACTTTACACTATTCAACTCTTCACCACTCCACTCTATGCTATACCACTGTATGCCACTACACCCTACCCCACTTTACTGTACACCACTCCAGTCTTTGCCTCCACAGTCTACACCACTCCACAGTATGCCCTTCCATTCTATGTATCTCCATTCTATACTATTCCACTCTATGCAACTCCAAGCTCACCACTTCATCCTATGCTATTCCACTCGATGGCACTCCACTCTATGCCACCCAAGTGTATGCCACTCCACTATACACCACTGGAGTCTATACCACTCTAGTATATGCCACTCCACTCTTAGCCACCCCACTTTATGATATTCCACTGTATGCCATTGCACTGTATGCCACTTCACTCTATGCCAGTCTACTATATGCCATTCTACTCTATGCAACTCCACTCTTTTTGACTCCACTCTACACCACTGCACTCTGCACCACTACACTCTATGCTACTCTATTCAATTCCACTTCCGCATTGCCACTCTATGCCACTACACTCTATGCTATTCCACTACACTACACTCTATGCCACTTCAGTCTATGCCATTCCACTGTACACCACTACACTCTAGTCTACGCTATTTTACTGTATGCACCTCCACTCTATGCCACTCCACTCTATGTCACTCCACTTTATGCTATTCCACTGTATACCACTCCACTGTATGCTGCTCCACTCTATGCTACTCCACTACAAGTCCACTATACACCATTCCAATCTGTCACTCCACTCTGCACCACTGTGCCCTACACCACTACACTCTATCCTACTCCACTCTGCTATTTCACTGTACACAGCTTCACTCTACACCACTCCATTCCATGATATTCCACTGTAAGCTATTCCACTCCACTCTATGCCACTCCACTGTACTCCACTTTACTCTACACCACTCTAATCTACACTATTCCACTTTATGCATCTTCGCTCCACACCACTTCGCTCTATGCTGATCCACTCTATACTACTCCACTCTATGCCACTCTACGCTATTCCACTCTCTGTTACTCCACAGTACGACATTCCACTCAATGCTACTCATTCTATGCTATTCCACTGTACTCTAATTCACTTTACAACACTCCACTCTACACCTCTCCACTCTAGCACACTCCACTCACTCTAAGCAGCTCAACTCTACAACACTCTACTACACTCTGTGCAACTAAACCACACTGTAATGCACTCTGTCCCTACAGTACACTGTACAACTCTGTACTCCAATCTATGCCCCTACATTCCACTGTACAATACTTTACTCCACTCTATGACACTTTCCCACACTCTAGTACTCAATTGTATTATACAAGACACCACTCCAATTCATGACAGTTCTCTGAACTCTGCACTACAACTCTCCATTCTACTGTACTCCAAGTCACTCTTCTGTACAATACGCCACTCCACTCCAGGACACGTTACTCCACTCCACTGCACTCCACTATACGACACTACACACTACTATGCTACACTGTATGATACTTTTCTCGACTCTACCATATGACATTCCACTCGACTACACTAGAGTCTATGATTTAAAACCTCATTTTAATTAAAAAAAATATTAAAATTCAATGAGAAAAACAAATTTTAAAGCTTAGGGCCTTATTATGAGTTTGGCAGTCCGTACACCGCCATGGGGGAAGTGACGGTCTGACCACTGTTGGGTTGGCAGTCGTACCACCGTATTACAATGCATTCGGTTCCATATATCAATTAATCAATCAATTTATAAAGCGCGCTACATACCTGTGAGGGTTTGAAGGCACTGGGAGGGGGAGGGTGCTGCTACTGCTGGAAGAGCCAAGTCTTGAGGAGTTTTCTGAAGGAAAGAAGGTCCTGGGGCTGTCGTAGATCCGGCGGGAGGGTGTTCCAGGTTTTGGCGGCGAGGTACGAGAATGATCTGGCGACTGAAGATTTGCGTCGGATGCGGGGGATGGAGGCGAGGGCGAGGTTAGCGGAGCGGAGCGGAGCGGAGATGCCTGGTGGGGTTGTAGAAGCTGAGTCTGTTGTTCAGGTATGATGGTCCGGTGTTGTGGAGTGCCTTGTGTGCGTGGGTGAGGAGCTTGAAGGTGATCCTCTTGTTGACGGGGAGCCAGTGAAGGTCTCTTAGGTGGGGGGTGATTTGGCAGTGGCGAGGGATGTTGAGGATGAGTCAGGCGGAGGCGTTTTGGATGCGTTGGAGGCGTTGGAGGAGTTTGGATGAGATGCCGGTGTAGAGGGCGTTGCCGTAGTCGAGTCTGCTGCTGACAAGGGCCTGGGTTACTGTTTTTCTTGTTTCTGTTGGGATCCATTTGTAAACTCTGCAAAGCATGCGGAGGGTGTTGTGGCAGGAGGAGGAGATGGCGCTGACCTGCTTTGACATGGAGAGTGAGGAGTCGAGGGTGAAGCCGAGGTTTTGTGCGCTGTCGGTGGGTGTCGGTGGGTGTTGGTGGGGGACACCATGAGTTGTCACAGGCAGAGGGGGTGCGCCCAAGGATGAGGACCTCTGTTTTGTCCGAGTTCAGTTTTAGCCGGCTGTCTCTCATCCAGTCGGCGATGGCTTTTAGACCCTCATGGAGGTTGGTTTTGGTGGTGTGCGGGTCCTTGGTGAGGGAGAGGATGAGTTGGGTGTCGTCGGCGTAGGAGATGATGTTGAGGTTGTGCTGATGGGCCATTTGTGCGAGGGGGGCCATGTAGATGTTGAACAGCATCGGGCTGAGTGATGAGCCCTGGGGTACGCCGCAGATGATGTTGAAGGCTTTGGATTGGTATGGGGGGAGGCGGACTCTTTGGGTTCTGCCGGCGAGGAAGGATGCGGTCCATTCGAGGGCCTGGTCCTGGATTCCTGCTGCGTGGAGGCGGGATTTTAGGGTGTGGTGACAGACGGTGTCAAAGGCGGCTGATAGGTCTAGGAGGATGAGGGCTGATGTCTCTCCATTGTCGAGGTGGCTTCTGATGTCGTCTGTGGCGGCGAGGAGGGCGGTTTCGGTGCAGTGGTTGCATCTGAAGCCGGACTGGGAGGGGTTGAGGATGTTGTTGCCTTCGAGGTACCGAGTGAGCTTAGTGTTGACGATTTTCTCGATGACCTTCACCCGGAAAGAGAGCAGAGAGATGGGCCGGAAGTTTTTCAGGTCTTTGGGGTCCACCTTTGGTTTCTTGAGAAGGGCGTTGATTTCGGCGTGTTTCCAGCTTTCTGGGAATCTTGCAGTTTCGAAGGAGATGTTGATGGCTTTCCGTAGGTGTGGTGTGATGGCTGTGTCTGCTTTGTTGAAGATGTGGTGTGGGCAGGGGTCTGATGGTGATCCGGAGTGGATGGAGTTCATCGTCTTGCGGGTTTCGTCGTTGCTGATGTTGGTCCAGGAGGTCAGTCAGCTGGAGCGGTGGAGTTCATGGTGGGTGGGGTAGGAGCGTCCGGAGTGTGAGGGGAGTTGAAGCTGTCGTGGATGTCTGTGATTTTTTGGTGGAAGGCGGTTTCTAGGGCGTCGCATAGTTCTTGGGGGGGGTGATGTTGTTGACGGTGGCGTTTGGGTTGGAGAGTTCTTTTACGATGCTGAAAAGTTCTTTGCACACGTGGGCGTTGTTTTCTAGGCAGGTTTTGAAGGAGGATCTTTTTGCTAGCCTGATGAGTTGGTGGTGTTTGCGTGTGGCATCCTTGAGTGCCGTGTGGTTGTCTGGAGTGCGTTCGAGTAGCCATATTTGCTTGAGTTTCCGGCAGTGGCGTTTGGAGGTCATTGGTGAACCAGGTGGCTTTTTTGTTGATGTGGTTGTTGGAGAGTTTTCTGAGTGGAGCAAGGTGGTCGGCGCAGTCGTTGATCCATAGCTTGAGGTTGTGTGCCGCAATGTCAGGGTCGGTGGGGTTGACGGGTGGTTTCTGGGCTAGGGAGTTGGTTAGTTGAAATTCGCCGACTTTGCCCCATTGACGGCGTGGTGGTTGTTCGGTGAGGTGGTGTTCTGTCTGTTTCTTGAAGGTGAAGTGGATGCAGTGGTGGTCGGTCCAGTAGAGTTCGGTGGTATGGTTGAAGGTGATGTGGTTGCTTGTGGAGAAGATGGGGTCAAGGGTGTGACCGGCTGTGTGGGTGGGTGTGTTGACGAGCTGTGTGAAGCCGAGATTGTCAAGGGTTTCGGTCAGGGTGGTGAAGTTGGTGTCATTGTTGTTTTCGAGGTGAAAGTTCAGGTCCCCGAGGAGGATGTAGTCCGTGAAGGCGAGTGCATGGGTGCTGGCCAGGTCGGTGATGGCATTGCTGAAAGGTTCCCTGGGTCCTGGGGATCTATAGATGAGTGTTCCTCTGAGCGTGGTGTTGGGGTCGGTGCGGACTTGGAAGTGAAGGAGTTCGGCGGCGCTGAAGAAGTCGTCCAGGGTGGTTTTGACTTTGAGGGTGGCTTTGTGGACGATGGCTATGCCTCCTCCGGTTCTGTTGGCGCAGTCTCAGTGAGCGACTTTGTATCTGTTCGGGATGGCTATGGCGATGTCGGGTGCTGAGGAGTCATTCCACCAAGTTTCGGTTAGAAAGGGCACGTCCGGGGAGGTGAAGTCGAGCAGGTCCCAGACTTCGATGGCGCGCTTGCGTGCTGAGCGGGTGTTGAGGAGTATGCAATGGAGGTGGTTGGTCTTGATCCTAGGAGGTTTGTGGGGCCTGTTGCAGGTGAAGCTGCAGTTGTGGCAGGAGAAGGATCCGTGCATGCTCTTTGGAGATGCCTGGAAGCAGGTGGTGTCTCGGCTGGTGTTGAGTGCGCAGAGGTTGTCGGCATTATAGCGAATGCTGATGGGGTGGCTGTTGCCTGGGCCAGGGGTTCTGGCGCTGGGCGCGGTCCAGGCGCGAACGGGCGCAGACGGGCTTGCCTTTGGCGGCTGCCATAAGAGGAGGGGAGGGTGGGAGTGGCAGCTGGGAGGTGGGAGGGCCTGGCGAATGAGAGGGCTGGGGGGGTGGGGCCGCAGGGGACGCAGCGGCGGGAAAAGAGAATCAGGCAAGGAAACGGAGAGAAGGAGGGGGGAGGCGGGATGGGCCGCAGGGGACGCAGCGGTGGGAAAAGAGAATCAGGCAAGGAAATGGTGAGAAGGAGGGGGAAGGCGGGAGGGGCCGCAGGGGACGCAGCGGCGGGAAAAGAGAATCAGGCAAATGAAACGGGATGGAGGTGGCGTGGAAGGCGGAGCGGGGAGCGACCTGCCTGCAGAAGCAGGGTCAAAGGATGCTCCCTGCTACCGCGCCACGGCTGCCATAAGAGGAGGGGAGGGTGGGAGTGGCAGCTGGGAGGCGGGAGGGCCTGCGAATGAGAGGGCTGGGGGGGTCAAGCAGTGCAGCAGATACCAACAGTGTCAAGCAGTGCAGATCATCACTGTAGCAAGATAGGCCAATGAAGCCATCAGAGCCTGTGTTTCCACCAGACAGATCATGATGTGAACTTCGGCCAATGTGACTGTGGTGATTGAACCACCAAGTCCCAGCTGGCAGAAAAGGATTAATAAAGGAAGGAACTCACCTGCAGGGAGCCTCACACGTCCTGTGCGGCCATGGAGCCGATCAAACACATCTTGCCGCTGCTGCTGCTCATAGATTAAGCCCAAAATACACACCAATGTGGATGCAGCTAACAGTAGGATCACACCCTTACCCGTGTTCAGAAACTCAACAAATCGTTGCACCGCCATCTACCTCGTATGTGAGCTACGCTATGTGTATACTTTTTATGTGTCCTGGGTCGGAGTCATTCACAAAGTATGACCCATACACAGCCACATGATGACCCCTTTGAGCAGATCACTGACACTGCACCACCATGCTCCACAAAAAACACACGTCTGTTCATCCCAGCACATCACACATAACTAAACTGACACCCTCACATTGCTCCCATCCAGGGACTGTCATGATATTGAATACATATATGTATTGATGTGTCATTTATCCCAAGCACACCTTCCATGAAACATTCCTGTGATGGACCCACACATATCACCCACATTGCAACACAATGGAAGGTCAGTGGGATGCACAATATTTTGTGAGACAAATATCCAAAGCTCACAATGTAAACAATGCCTGCACAATGGGGATGGGGGCACTCCAGGAAGAATGCTGCCCTGGACACATTTCACTTTCCACATGCCCTGAAAACACCATTTGCACAGGGACTTTCAATTCATGTACCTCAGGAACATCCTATAGTATAACCAAGTTACATGCCTATTTGCCAAATGTGTAAGTGCAAGTCAAGAAAGCAAATACAACAGCAACAGCACGGGACACACAAGTAGATTAAGTAGCTGTAAGATACACACATGTAAAGGAAGGTAGCACAACTGAACACCCTCTATGTGTGGACAAACAAAACTCAACCTTGCACACATGAGTCAAATGTCCAATCTGCATCAGGGGGACAAATATTAACACAAAACGTCCTGACAATGGCCAAACTAAGATGAAATAAATATCATTTAAAAAAAAAAAACACAATGCGATGACACCCCAATTGGATTACCACGCACACATCCATCAGGTGAACATCTGGTCCTGGATGACACAAGCACTGCCCACAAAGTCAGAACTTTCCAACCACAGCAAATGGATCAGCAATCATGGTGAAACACAACTGTAGGCATACAAAACAAATGACTCAGGAACAATAAAAAGGTAGAAAAGTAATGGCAGGACAAATGTGTACCCAAAAACAACAGCTTGGGTTTACTAACAGAAAACAACGAAGATCAAAGGCCATTGGCCGGTCTATATGTAAGTCCAAGCACAGATCTCTGCATCACCTTGACTCTGATCACTTTCAGAGAACCTCCACAGGAAGGGGCATTAAGTAGACATAAAGGCACCTGAAGCATCATTCTTGGCTGGGGTGGGGCCAGATTTGGGATGGGTGGGTTTGGGAAGGGAGGGCTTTTTCTTGAGAGGGGTTGCCTTCTTCTTTGGGGTGGGAGAGGTATGGCTGCTTACATGGGGGGCGGGTGTGACGGGGGGACTTGGGTGTGGAAGGGATGGCTTGGAATGTGGGTGAGCTTTTCTTGGTTTTGGGAGGGGGTAGGGATCACAGGGTAAGGGCAAGTTCAAAAAGAAATCTTTATTTGGGAAAACAGGTAGGGTCTGCAGAAGGGGTTAGGGGTTGGGAGGCTGAGGGAGTGATTGTCTTGTCTGTGGGTGTTGATGCTGCTGGTGTGTGTGTGTGTCTGAGGAATGCTTGTGTTCGGGTGGTGTCTTTTACGTGTGTGAGTGCAGGTGTTTGCATTTTTTGGGGTTCTGTGAAGTGGAGATGCTGGGTAATGTGGACGTGGTGGCTGTGTGTGAGGTTGTTGGGGTGGTGTCTGGGGGTATGATGGATGTGGTGGCTGTGTTTGTGGATGCTGGGGTGGTGTTTGGGGGTATGGTGGATGTGGTGGCTGAGTGTGTGGGTATTGGTGTGGTGTCTGAGGTGTGATGGATGTGGTGGTTGTATCTGTGGGGGTTGAGGTGGTATCTGGGGTATGGCGAATGTGGTGGATGTGTCAGTGGGTGTTGAGGGGGTGTCTGTGGGTATGATGGTTGTGGTGTGTGGGTCAGTGGTTGGTGCAGTCTGTGGTAATGGTGGTTGTTGTGGTATGTGTAAGTGACTGTTGAGTGCTTGCGTGACAGTGTGTCTTGTGGTGCTTGTGTTTATATGTGCTGCTTGTGTGTGTTGGTTGTGCATGCAAGTGTGTCTGTGTGCTTTGGACAGGGAGGGGGATAGGGAAATTGAATATGGAAGAGGTAGGGGAGGACTGGGGGTGGGTGGCTGCCATCAGTGAGGAGGCCAGAGCCTGAAAAAATCCCTGCAGGCCAAACACTGCATTATGAATGCCTTCCATCTACACAACCATCTGGTGGAACTGGCTACCCTGCACCTTGATGGAATTCAGAATGACAGTCTGACCACAGACATACTCCTCAGGAGGTCTATAGCCTCCTCACTCGAGGCAGAAGGGGTAACGGGGGATGGAGGTGAGGTGCCTGGGGCGAAGGAGATGCCCACCGTCTTGGGTGAGTGGGCACGGCCAACCTGGTAGGGAGCAACATGGAGAGTGGAAATGGAACTGGGGATGGTGGACAAGGATGGAACAGGAGCAGGTCCTGATGAGTCCACCACCACTAGGGAGTGACCACTGAAGGAAGAATCTGAAGATGACGACATGGATCATGTGTCCTCCATGGCACTCCCCTCATCCTCTGGGCCACTGCATCCCTCCATGTCAGTTGTCTCATGATTGGAGGTACCGTGGCTAGCTGCTTCCCCACTTGTTTCCACCCTGTCTCCTCTGCTTGCCTGGGATGATGCTGAAAGGACAAAGACAAATAGGGTCACTACATGTTCCTAATCACACTTGAACAACAGCAAACATTATCATGACGTACAGTAGCCACCAGCCACAAATTCCAGCAAAGTGGCTCCAACATTTGCCACACCATATGTATGTGTGCTACGTGAACTGTCAACAGTTACCCACAGGAAATTCTGAATCACAGACAACTCCAATTGCATGGGTGAAGTTGTGCAATCATAGTACCCATTGAACAAGAGGAGGCCTCATCACCTTCAATGGTTTGCCTCATGTAGCATCTCTTAGTTACCTGTTGTCACACAATAGAGGGCAATGATAAGTTCAGTTTCACAGATCCCACATAAGGTCATGTACACAGCTACTCTTCATCATGAAGAAATGATGGCCAAATAATCCAGTCATGTTGTTGAAGGAAGTACAGTAGCCGGAAGAAGGTGACATGGAAACACCCATGTCACACTGGAAAAAATCAACAATGGTCACTTCACTACATGTCTACTGTCTGAATGGGCTCCTGGAGGTTGTACTAATATTGTCCAGATACATAACACATCTGCACAGAAATGTACACTGAAGACAAGTTGGGCAGAATGTCTGGGAGATAGGTCTACAGAATCTACACCACAATGAATCAAGTAGCCCCAGTGAAATCACTTCTCTTGCTTGGTACCCCAGGCAATACCATATCATAACATCAGTAGAAGACAATAGTGCATTGAATGTTGTAGAGGCCCAGGGATTCTCAAGTACTTGTAGAAGGTCCTTAACATGTTGCTCAATGGGAAGGCATCACTGCCTCGTTTTGTCATGTCAACACATATTTCCTTGGATGAATGGCTGTACACATCCACATTTCATTCCCACATTACTGCAAGTCACTCCCTGATGCATGTCAACACTTAGGCAATGTTCCTTTGTCATTTAACATGTACTAAGCATGTTGCTAAATTAATCTACATCAATGGCATGGGAAAGCACATTGTAGGTAAAAACTGTAGTCCTACCTGCCATATCCTTCATTGTTACTGCAGTTGTACATGCCAAATTACATGGAATGACGGATGAGGGTATGTGTGAGTCACCAATCAATGGTGACACACTCTCGTCTGTGGCACCACATGTACAATGCACATATGCCTAATTGCACACATATGCTGCCATGCACACATTTGTGAGAGAATCAGACCTCATCCCATGAAGACATGGTAGACCATGCATGAAGCAGCAGTGAAAATGATATGGCAAAAGTGAAAGGTACGCATGCTAACATGTACCCACAAGGAATGATGGCAACAGTGATGTCACCAAAATAGTTTCACTGGACAATCACTAATTACCAAGGGAAAGCGCTGCTTTGAGACTGCACCCAAAGGGCAATGTATGCTCTGTGAGATGTATGATGGCATCCTTCACATGACAGACAGCAGTGAGTCATCAGTACTTGTCACAGGCTGAAGACAAGTGGCCTGTGGGGGACGGATGCCAATAGACTCACTGAGCAGACAGCTGGACGAGTACAGTGATCTATTACTCCATGTTGTTTAGGCTGACACACTCAAGACAAGTGGACTGTTGGGTACAAATGACACCCACAACAACAAACAACATGACCCGATTGATCACTCTACTCAGCCATGTTTTGTACCTTGAGAGTTAATTGGTTGTGGATTGTACTTGGTTGGGTACTACGTCACTGGGTCAAAAGGCAAGGCACATCAGCATGCACCAGCTACCATACCTACACAAACAATCACTCATCTTCTGTGTCACACATGGCCCATCTCCAAGCTTCGGGGGGAGATGGCAGACTCTAACACATCAACTTGGCAAAGTAACAGGCAGGAATATGCCCATGACTCACCCCCTTGTTGCTGCTGTGCTCCCCTCAAGCACCCATTAATCTCGGGTTAGGCCACTGCCGGGATGCGGGCCATTAGAGGAGTCAGGGTCCGAAGTGCGTCCCGTCCATGTTGGGAGGACAGCCCCAGCTGGACCTCAGCAATCATCCAGGCCCAGTGTCTCAGGCCCTTCCGCTTCTTCCGGCAGTGTGTGCTCTATCAGCTATGGATCCCCAGGGTCCACACCCTCTGAGCAATGGCTCTCCAAATCCCCTTTTTCTGATGAGCGTTGACTTGGATGGATGAAACAGATAAACCATAAGGTTACAAATCAATGACTTTGCCCAAATGGTTGTGTCACACACATTTCCGAAACACCAGTCTCTAAAAATGTGTAATTGTAAACACAAATGTAAAGCACACATGCTGATAAGTACAGGGACCTAAATGCAGACTTTTTGATTCATCTGCAGGCTAACCCACTACCCTGCTCATGGCCTACACTGACTAAGCAAGCCTCCTGACATCAGTTAGCACAGGCTCAAGCAACATGCACTGTGATGTGAGCCACAATGACACATAACACACCTTTGGGCCTTCTAAACGGTAAAGTCCTTGGGCCAGACTGGACGGACACATATACATCCAGTAACATTGACTCCATGCATACAGTTCCTCCAGGCAACTACCATAGTACAGACTACACACTAACATTTAAGTGACAATGAAAAGACTGCCATGGATGGCACAGGATGTCTCTCTCTTCTGTGTGCATATGTGGACATGTGGACTACCCAATGTGAACGCATACCACTTCAAGGTGGGTTTGTGTGGTATGTATTTGTAGCACAGAAAACACCTTTCCCATTTTGGCAATCCTACAAAGATGCTATCCAACATACTTGGGTCACTTTGGTCTGATTGGCTACATGTAACCAAGCTAATCAGTCACATGTCATGCCCTCCCCGGACTCAACCAAATATTTGCACTGTTCATTTGGCACTTGTGCAAGATGAATGTACTGGACAAATATAACTTATGTAAATGTGCGACAGAGCTGTGGGAGTAAGGTACCTCTCATAAGCCAATGACACACATTGACAATGAGGCAAAATGCACAAATGTACTAGGTCATGGAATAATCTCAGTATACATCCCTAATGCAGTCAATGGATAAAGGCTTTAAGGCCAAATCATGTCACTGGAGACTCACTGTGGCCACATGCCAGGATCTGCAGGGAGTGGGTTTGGTGCCACAGTAGCATAGCCACAGTTACTGTACCTCTTCCTGGCCTATGCCCCCTTCTGGGATATACATATGAAAGGCACTGGCCTCTGGAGGATGAGCATACCGAACCTACATTATACTCACATTTCCATCACTTCCATGCATGACAGTACATCATGTGCCTATCCCCTATGTGGGTTGTGGCTTGTGTGGCACTTTGAAGGGCACAGTGATTTTCATATGGTTCTCGTACAAAAGCCAGATATGGGCTGAGTGCTATGTGGCACTATTCACGTTGCTAAAAAGATCATCAAATGACTCAAACATTATACAAACACAGCTCATGCTGTGATGCACATATTTGACATTTACAACCATAATGTCCACAGATATGCAATTGTATGGCTGTAAAGTGTCCTGCCTAGACATATGAATGCAACACAAGTGTAGGAAAGTACCACACTTTCTAGTACCCTAGTAATAGCAGTGGTAGTGGGAGCAAACCTACTAATAGCCAATCCAAGGGAGTAGCTGGGCTCACTTTTGGTAATTTAGTTGGGGTTGGTCTTGTTAGGGAGACCACAGAGGCTGTGCTAGTCTCTGAAGGTGCCATTGATTTGGCCACCTTGGTTGCTTGTCCCCTTAATATGGATAAGTACAAGCAACTTCCCCTAATAAATGGTGTTGAGGTTCAGGCCTACAGGGACACAGTTGCCAGTGTTACCATGGTAATAGAGAAACGGGTACACCCTGAACAACACCTACTTGGTCACCAGTACCAAGTGACTGATGCTCATAACAACACTCTTAGCCACCCCATGGCTGTTGTGAATCTCAACTGGGGGGGGGGGGGTTACTGGTCCAAAGAAAGTTGTGGTTGCCTCAGATTTACCTGTAGACTGTCTACTAGGGAACGATTTAGAGACATCAGCTTGGGCAGAAGTGGAGTTGGAGGCTCATGCAGCAATGCTGGGCATTCCTGGGCATATTTTTGCTTTAACCAGGGCTCAGGCCAAAAAGCAAAAAGGACAGGGTGACTTGGATCCTGGAACAATGGACCAAGTGCTCCCTAAAGCTAGGGTTAGTAAAGGTAAATCCCTACCTACTATCCCTCCCTCTACAGATGATTCAACTTCTGAGGAAGAAGAATTTCCCCCCTGTGCAGAACCTTCACCAGAGGAGCTGGAAGCAGACACTGCTGAGCTTTTGGGTGGAGGGGGGCCTGCCAGGGAGGAGCTGACTGTGGCACAGCAAACCTGTCCCACATTAGAGGGTCTAAGACAGCAAGCTGTCAAACAGCAAAATGGGGATGTCAGTGACTCACATAGAGTTTACTGGGAGGACAACCTCTTGTATACAGAGGCAAGGGACCCTAAACCTGGAGCAGCCAGGAGATTGGTCATTCCCCTGCAATACAGAGAGTTCCTCCTAACTCTAGCCCACGACATTCCCTTGGCTGGACATCTTGGGCAAATTAAAACATGGGAAAGGCTTGTCCCCCTGTTTCATTGGCCTAGGATGTCAGAGGACACTAAAGATTTTTGTAAGTCCTGTGTCACCTGTCAAGCCAGTGGCAAGACTGGTAGCACCCCAAAGGCTCCCCTTATTCCACTGCCTGTGGTTGGGGTCCCCTTTGAAAGGGTAGGGGTTGACATAGTTGGCCCCCTTGACCTTCCTACTGCTTCAGGCAATAGGTTTATCTTGGTGGTAGTGGACCATGCCACAAGATATCCTGAAGCTATTCCTCTTAGGACCACTACAGCACCTGCAGTGGCAAAGGCCCTCCTGGGAATCTTTTCCAGGGTGGGTTTCCCAAAAGAGGTGGTATCAGACAGGGGTAGCAACTTCATGTCTGCATACTTGAAGGCCATGTGGAAGGAATGTGGTGTAACATACAAATTCACCACAGCTTATCATCCACAAACAAATGGACTGGTTGAGAGGTTTAACAAAACTCTCAAAGGAATGATAATGGGACTCCCTGAAAAACTCAGGAGGAGATGGGATGTCCTGTTACCTTGCCTCCTTTTTGCTTACAGGGAGGTACCCCAGAAAGGAGTGGGCTTCAGCCCCTTTGAACTCCTATTTGGGCACCCTGTAAGAGGTCCTCTAACACTTGTAAAGGAGGGTTGGGAACAACCTTTAAAAGCTCCTAAGCAAGACATAGTGGACTATGTACTTGGCCTAAGATCCAGAATGGCTGAGTATATGAAAAAGGCCAGCAAAAACCTTCAGGCCAGCCAAGAGCTCCAAAAGCAATGGCATGACCAGAAGGCTGTTCCGATTCAGTACCAACCAGGGCAGAAAGTGTGGGTCTTGGAGCCTGTGGCCCCAAGAGCACTCTAAGACAAATCGAGTGGACCCCACATTATTGTTGAAAAGAAAGGAAAAGTCACCTAACTGGTTGACTTAGGCACTGCCAGGAGTCCCCTTAGGGTGCTCCATGTCAATCGCCTGAAACCCTACTATGACAGGGCTGATCTCACCCTGCTCATGGCAACAGATGAAGGACAGGAAGAAGAGAGTGACCCTCTCCCTGATCTCTTCTCTTCCACAGAACAAGATGCTCTAGTGAAAGGTGTAGTTTTGCCAGATTGTCTTACTGCTGAGCAGAAAGACCACTGCATAAATCTCCTGGGTCAGTTTTCTGAACTCTTTTCTACTTTGCCAGTCACCACTTCTTGGTGTGAGCACACTATAGATACTGGAGACAGCATGCCTGTCAAAAGTAAGATCTATAGGCAGCCTGACCATGTCAGAGACTGCATAAAACAAGAGGTTCAGAAAATGCTTGAACTGGGAGTGGTTGAGCACTCTGAAAGTCCATGGGCCTCTCCTGTGGTACTTGTACCAAAACCTCACTCTAAAGATGGGAAAAAGGAAATGAGGTTTTGTGTAGATTACAGAGGTCTCAACCAGGTAACTAAAACTGATGCTCACCCTATACCCAGGGCAGATGAGCTCATAGATACACTGGCATCTGCCAAGTATCTAAGCACCTTTGATTTGACTGCAGGGTATTGGCAGATCAAATTATCAGAGGATGCTAAAGCAAAAACTGCATTTTCGACTATTGGAGGGCACTACCAATTCACAGTAATGCCCTCTGGTTTGAAAAATGCACCTGCCACTTTTCAGAGGTTGGTGAATACAGTCCTGCAAGGGTTGGAGGCTTTTAGTGCAGCATATCTAGATGATATAGCTGTCTTTAGCTCCACCTGGGATGATCATCTGGTCCACCTATGGAAAGTTTTGGAGGCCCTGCAAAAGGCAGGCCTCACTATCAAGGCTTCAAAGTGCCAGATATGGCAGGGGAAAGTGGTTTATCTGGGACACCTTGTAGGTGGGGAACAGATTGCACCACTTCAGGGGAAAATCCAAACTATCATAGATTGGGTTCCCCCTACAACTCAGAGCCAGGTGAGAGCCTTCTTAGGCCTCACTGGGTATTACAGGAGGTTCATAAAGAACTATGGCTCCATTGCAGCCCCTCTTAATGACTTCACTTCTAAGAAAATGCCTAAAAAGGTATTGTGGACAGCTAGCTGTCAGAAAGCTTTTGAGGAGCTGAAACAGGCCATGTGCACTGCACCTGTCCTAAAAAGCCCATGTTACTCCAAGAAATTCATTGTTCAAACTGATGCATCTGAATTAGGGGTAGGGGCAGTCTTATCACAACTTAATTCTGAGGGCCAGGATCAACCTGTTGCTTTTATCAGCAGGAGGTTGACCCCTAGAGAAAAGCGTTGGTCTGCCATAGAGAGGGAGGCCTTTGCTGTGGTCTGGGCATTGAAGAAGTTGAGGCCATACCTGTTTGGCACACACTTCATTGTTCAGACAGACCACAAACCTCTACTTTGGCTAAAACAAATGAAAGGTGAAAACCCTAAATTGTTGAGGTGGTCCATATCTTTTCAGGGAATGGACTATACAGTGGAATATAGACCTGGGAGTACCCACTCCAATGCAGATGGACTCTCCAGATATTTCCACTTAGACAATGAAGACTCATCAGGTCATGGCTAGTCTTATTGTCTTTCGTTTGGGGGGGGGGGGGTGTGTAGGAAAGTACCATCTTGCCTGGCATGTTACCCCCATATTTCACTGTATATATGTTGTTTTAGTGTATGTGTCACTGGGACCCTGCCAGCCAGGGCCCCAGTGCTCATAAGTGTGCCCTGTATGTGTTCCCTGTGTGATGACTAACTGTCTCACTGAGGCTCTGCTAACCAGAACCTCAGTAGTTATGCTCTCTCTTTGCTTTCCAAATTGTCACTAACAGGCTAGTGACCAATTTCACCAATTCACATTGGCATACTGGAACACCCTTATAATTCCCTAGTATATGGTACTGAGGTACCCAGGGTATTGGGGTTCCAGGAGATCCCTATGGGCTGCAGCATTTCTTTTGCCACCCATAGGGAGCTCTGACAATTCTTACACAGGCCTGCCACTGCAGCCTGAGTGAAATAACGTCCACGTTATTTCACAGCCATTTACCACTGCACTTAAGTAACTTATAAGTCACCTATATGTCTAAACTTTACCTGGTAAAGGTTGGGTGCTAAGTTACTTAGGGGGTCATTCTAACCCTGGCGGTCGGTGATAAAGCGGCGGCCAACCCGCCAACAGGCCGGCGGTCAAAAAAATGCAATTCTGACCCTGGCGGGAACCGCCAACACAGCCCGCCGCATTAACACTCCGACCGCCACGGCGGAACAAACAAACAGCGCGGCGGTCACCGCCAACAGCCAGGCGGCAGACAATGTACCGCCCACCCTATCACGACCCACCAATCCGCCACCTTTTCCGGGGCGGGAGCACCGCTGATAAAAACACGGCGGAAACAGACATTTCCAATGGAAAACGCTCACCTCGAGACACTCCACGCGGAATCCGGACAGCATGGAACCCGAATTGAACATCATACCTGCTCTCGTCTACCTGCTCATCTACCACGAGTACGAACTCCGGCGCAGACGTCAACGGTGAGTACTGCACCTACGACACACGGGAGGGGGGAGGAAGAAAGGTTACGGGCATACACATATGTGACCCCCCCACCCCCTCAATATGTACACACCAATTCAGAGCAGGAAGTCACAGTGACACCACACAAACACCCTTTAAAAATACTATGATACAACCAAATTTGGAATAAATTTTCATGTTCAAAAAAAGCACCTGGAAATAATTGAGCAACCGTGAAAAATATTTACAAAAACCAAAAATATATACACATCAGTGTATCACTGAAGTAACAAGTCCTGCACATCCTACGAATCTAACATGTCCGTGGGCCAAGGTTCTGCGAAACAAGGGCAAAGCCCACACACGAGACCTGAGTCCTTTGGAGAGAACACTGCAGGGGCATCCGATGTCAAAACTACAGGCACCTCAGGGGGAAGGGAAGGGTGGGCCACCACAGCCACATGAGTCCACGACGCCAGATCCACGAGGAGCCACCATGCCCACTGTACCATCCTGGGGAGTGCAAAGCCACAGTCTTTCAAGTCTCTGCAGTGGGTGGGTTGCCCACTGTACCATCCTGGGGAGTGCAAAGCCACAGTCTCTCAAGTCTCTACAGTGGGTGGGTTGCCCACTGGACCATCCTGGGGAGTGCAAAGCCACAGTCTCTCAATGTCTCTACAGTGGGTGGGATGCCCACTGTACCATCCTGGGGAGTGCAAAGCCACAGTCTCTCAGATGGATTACAGAGTCCACTGGTCAAGGAGGAGGCATGGTGGGCACAGTGAACCATAAACAGTGCCTGAGACGGCGGGACCCAGCGCAGCGGTGCATGACATGGCGATGTCCAGCGGAGCGGTGCTTGGCAGGAAGGGTCCACCGGAGCGGGGCTTGACAGGAAGGGCCCAGCGGAGCGGTGCTTGAGACGGCGGGGCCCAGCGGAGCGGTGATTGACAGGAAGGGCCCAGCGGAGCGGTGCTTGACAGGAAGGGCCCAGCGGAGCGGTGCTTGAGACGGCGGGGCCCAGCGGAGCGGTGCTTGACAGGAAGGGCCCAGCGGAGCGGTGCTTGAGACGGCGGGGCCCAGCGGAGCGGTGCTTGACAGGAAGGGCCCAGCGGAGCGGTGATTGACAGGAAGGGCCCAGCGGAGCGGTGCTTGACAGGAAGGGCCCAGCGGAGCGGTGCTTGAGACGGCGGGGCCCAGCGGAGCGGTGCTTGACAGGAAGGGCCCAGCGGAGCGGTGCTTGAGACGGCGGGGCCCAGCAGAGCGGTGCTTGACAGGAAGGGCCCAGCGGAGCGGTGCTTGACAGGAAGGGCCCAGCGGAGCGGTGCTTGAGACGGCGGGGCCCAGCGGAGCGGTGCTTGACAGGAAGGGCCCAGCGGAGCGGTGCTTGAGACGGCGGGGCCCAGCGGAGCGGTGATTGACAGGAAGGGCCCAGCGGAGCGGTGCTTGACAGGAAGGGCCCAGCGGAACGGTGCTTGAGACGGCGGGGCCCAGCGGAGCGGTGCTTGACAGGAAGGGCCCAGCGGAGCGGTGCTTGAGACGGCGGGGCCCAGCGGAGCGGTGCTTGACAGGAAGGGCCCAGCGGAGCGGTGATTGACAGGAAGGGCCCAGCGGAGCGGTGCTTGACAGGAAGGGCCCAGCGGAGCAGTGCTTGAGACGGCGGGGCCCAGCGGAGCGGTGCTTGACAGGAAGGGCCCAGCGGAGCGGTGCTTGAGACGGCGGGGCCCAGCGGAGCGGTGCTTGACAGGAAGGGCCCAGCGGAGCGGTGCTTGACAGGAAGGGCCCAGCAGAGCGGTGCTTGACAGGAAGGGCCCAGGGGAGCGGTGCTTGAGACGGCGGGGCCCAGCGGAGCGGTGCTTGACAGGAAGGGCCCAGCGGAGCGGTGCTTGAGACGGCGGGGCCCAGCGAAGCGGTGATTGACAGGAAGGGCCCAGCGGAGCGGTGCTTGACAGGAAGGGCCCAGCGGAGCGGTGCTTGAGACGGTGGGGCCCAGCGGAGCGGTGCTTGACAGGAAGGCCCCAGCGGAGCGGTGCTTGAGACGGCGGGGCCCAGCGGAGCGGTGATTGACAGGAAGGGCCCAGCGGAGCGGTGCTTGAGACGGCGGGGCCCAGCGGAGCGGTGCTTGACAGGAAGGGCCCAGCGGAGCGGTGCTTGAGACGGCGGGGCCCAGCGGAGCGGTGCTTGACAGGAAGGGCACAGCGGAGCGGTGCTTGAGACGGCGGGGCCCAGCGGAGCGGTGCTTGAGACGGCGGGGCCCTGTTCAGCGGTACCTGTCTTCACAGCGGGGCCCTCTTCAGCGGTACCTGTCTTCACGGCGGGGCCCTGTTCAGCGGTGCTCTTCTGCACGGCGGGGCCCTCTTCAGCAGTACCTGTCTTCACGGCGGGGCCCTCTTCAGCGGTGCTCTTCTGCACGGCGGGGCCCTCTTCAGCGGTACCTGTCTTCACGGCGGGGCCCTCTTCAGCGGTACCTGTCTTCACGGCGGGGCCCTCTTCAGCGGTGCTCTTCTGCACGGCGGGGCCCTCTTCAGCGGTACCTGTCTTCACGGCGGGGCCCTCTTCAGCGGTGCTCTTCTGCACGGCGGGGCCCTCTTCAGCGGTACCTGTCTTCACGGCGGGGCCCTCTTCAGCGGTACCTGTCTTCACGTCGGGGCCCTCTTCAGCGGTGCTCTTCTGCACGGCGGGGCCCTCTTCAGCAGTGCTCTTCTGTACGGCGGGGCCCTCTTCAGCGGTGCTCTTCTGCACGGCGGGGCCCTCTTCAGCGGTACCTGTCTTCACGGCGGGGCCCTCTTCAGCGGTGCTCTTGCAGTATGTCAAGGGAGTCATACCTGGCCTGGACACCCTGCTCAGTCGCCCTCCGACCGTGCTGTGTCAGGCCCCTTCGGGGAGTGAGTCCTGGGCCCTTTGGTGTCGTCCCTTGCAGCCGGGATGGGGCTTGTGGGGCCCTCCTGCTCCGCGCTCCTGGTGGTTGTCCTCTCCGCCCTGCTGTCCTTCCGCTCCTTAGATGGGGCTCTCGGGCCCTTGCCTCCCCTGGCTGCTGTGGCCGGTGAAGTGGCCGGAGTCACCTCCTTGGGGGCAGCCGTCTCTGTCCGCTCACGGCGGCCCTTCAATTTCCGGGTCCTCTTGCCTGGGGGGGGCTGGCTGTCCCCTTGCTGCTCACCGAAGTGTTACTGCCGCCAAAGGGTGGACTCCACATGCCATGCACCACTTGCACTGTAGTAGTTGGGCTGGTGGTGGCTGAGGTGCCCTTGGGACTTTTCCCAGTTGGAGGGGGTGGGTCGGGGGAGGGAAAGAGGTCAAAACTGGAGAGGTAATTTTTCTTGGGACCAAGGTAAAGGGTAGGAGTAGTGGTGAGAGAAGTGGAGGAAGAGGATGTGGTTGTATGAGAGCCAGGTGTGCTGTCCTTGGGTGCAGGTGACTGGGACGTAGGCTGTGGTGAGGTGGTTGGCTGTTGTTTGGGTGTCTGCCTGCGTTTCTGTGTCTTGGAAGAGGGGGTGACAGACACAGTGGGAGAGGACACAGGGGACATGTAAATGCCAGTGGGGGTGGTGACTGCAGGTGTGCAGACTGTAGTGGAGGGTTTGCTGGTGATGGAAGAACTGGCTGATGTTGGGGTGCATGCAGGTGTGAGTGTAGACGTCACAGGGAGGGAGGAGGGAGACGAGGAGGACGGGGACACAGAGGTGGTAGTGACTGTTGATATGTCTGCATCTGTGTGTTGCTTGGGTGAATGCTTGTGTTTTCTGTGGTGCTTATGTTTGGATGAGCTGGCCTTGGGTGTTGAGGTGTGTGCAGGCTGGTCTGATGGTGTGGATGGGATAGGTTGAGGTACAGGAGACAGAGAAAGGGTGGAGGCAGATAGAAGAGGGAGACTGGAGACAGGGACAATGGCTGCCGTCAGTGCTGAGGCCAGAGCAGTGAGCGCTCGTTGATGGGCAGCCTGACCCGAATGAATGCCCTCCAGGTAGGCATTGCTCCGATGCACCTCCCTTTCCACCCCCTGGATGGCATTCAGAAGGGTAGTCTGCCCAACAATGAGCGTCCTCACCAGGTCAATGAGCTCCGCACTGAGGGCAGCAGGGGTAACAGAGGCAGGGGCTGAGGTGCCTGGGGCGAAGGACACGCGCGCCTTCCTGGCCGAGCGGCCACGGAGCGAAGACTGAGGGGCTGCTGGGAGGGCGGTGCTGGTGCGCTGGGTGGCGGCTGTACCTGTTGTTGCGGGGGCACAGATGGTGCCGCCCCCGCTAGGGAGCTCCCAAACGAGGACGTGTCTGTGTCGCTGGTGTCTCCACCGGCCCCCGTTGTGGTGCTCCCCTCGCCCTCCGGATCACTGGTGCCCTCGGTGTCTGTGTCAGTGCCCACCAGGGCCTGGTGACCTGCAGCTCCCTCCTGCTCCGACGCCAAATCTCCTCCGCCGGATGATGCTAAAACACAAGAAGACAAAGATTTAGGGTGGGGGGAGAAATTAAACAAAGTTGGGTGCATGCCTTAGCAATACCCTTTGCGGAGAGGACAGACACAGGTGCCTCGTGCACTAAGTCGCGAACTTGGGGTACACTACTCAGTACTTCTGACTAGGCAAACAGGTCTAGGGACAACACACGCGCACATGGGTGATGCTGGAGCATGGGTAGCTGCACTTGGCACCCTACAGTGGTGGGGGGCGGGGGCACAGGGCCATGCCTAAGGGAGCGGACTACACTACAGAGAGCGCCCGGGCCTAATGTCACCCACAGCCCTCCTCCCCCCCCCAGACGCCTCCAATGCGCATACAAATGGGAGAATGTGCGGATACTCACCCCCTTGTGTCTGCTGTGCTGTCCTCAAGCGCCCATCCAAATTAGGGTAGGCCACCGCCAGGATCCGGGACATCAGGGGGGGTCATGGTGCGACTGGCACCCCTCCTAGGTCGGGAGGCCATCCCCAGCAGTGTTTCTGCGGTCTTCCTCGTTCCGCGGCGGATGTCCTCCCACCTCTTGCGGCAGTGGGTGCCCCGTCTGTTGTGGACCCCCAAGTTCCGGACTTCCTCGGCGATGGCACGCCAAATATCGATTTTCTGGTGGGCGCTCACCTGTTTGACATGTACAGGGTGGGAAAGAGAAACCGTCACATATCTGCATGTTTGGAGTACATGCCCCCCCCTCCCCAACCTTGTCATGGTTCCCATTCTCTCATCTGTCGTGCGTTGCACTCCCCATTCCCTCCACACCCCACCAACTTACATCCCCCCCCCTCCACACAGGCATAACCCATTCAATGTGCACTGAGTGTACTCACCTGTTGGTCTGGAGGACCGTAGAGTTGCGCATACTGGGGGAGGACCCCGTCCACGAGCTTCTCCAACTCTTCTGAACTGAAGGCGGGGGCCCTTTCACCAGTAGCAGCAGCCATTGTCACTTCCAGACCGAGTTCACAGCAGCACTTGAAGTATAGGTCCTCTCCTGTGGATGATCAGGTCTCGAATGATTGAGCTGATAGAAAATGGCGGTCACGCCCGCGGCGGTGCGTACCGCGGCAGTGCGTTCCGCGACCGCCGGCGCACATCGTCATTGGCTCCTGAAACCCATAGGCTTCAATGTTAACCAATGCGTCTTCGCACAGCGGTCTTCGACCGCCTACCGCCACGGTGTGCCCCGCCAGCGCAGTGACCTCACATCCCATTGTCCCACTTCACAGGTCAGGCAGCCGCCATTTCAAGGGCCCACATGGCTTAATTTCTAATGCGTCACACAGGCCTAGGCCTTGCAATGGCACACATACAAACATATCAAACCATACATTTACCTGTACTGTGCAAGCTGTGTTGTACGTACCTGTGAGTGGATTGACTCTGTACTCCATATTCTCCTTCCTAGGCACCGTCCGCTGGGACTAGCGATGAGAAGGAGGAATCCTCGCGTGTACCGGCCGCTGGTGGACCTGTCGACAATGGAAGAACGCCATATAATACTACGATACCGACTTGACCGAGCCTCCATCCATGAACTGTGTGCCCAGCTGGAGCCAGCCCTGATGTCCCCCATCCGCCAACCCACAGGAATTCCCCCTCTATACAGGTTCTGTCTGTCCTCCATTTCTTTGCAACTGGCTCATTCCAGACAACAGTGGCCATGTCATCTGGGATGTCTCAGCCTATGTTTTCCAAGATCTTATCCAGAGTGTTGTCTGCCCTGATGAAACTCATGCGGAGCTACATCATTTTCCCAGAGGAGGGTGATTTGCCTACAGTGAAAGCTGATTTCTATGCCCTTGGACACATCCCCAACATCATTGGTGCAATTGATGGGACCCATGTGGCTTTAGTCCCCCCAAATGACGATGAACAGGTGTACAGGAACAGGAAGAATTACCATTCAATGAATATCCAGGTGGTCTGATTGGCTGACCAGTACATCTCCCATGTAAATGCCAAGTTCCCAGGGTCAGTGCATGACGCGTATGTGATGCGAAATAGCAGCATTCCCTATGTGATGGAACAGCTACAGAGACAGCGTGTGTGGCTAATAGGTGACTCTGGTTACCCCAACCTGCCGTGGCTACTGACCCCAGTGAGGAATCCCAGGACCAGGGCAGAGGAACGGTACAATGAGGCCCATGGGCGTACTAGGAGGGTGATTGAGCGAACCTTTGGCCTCCTGAAGGCCAGGTTTAGGTGCCTGCATATGACTGGTGGATCCCTAATGTACTCACCAAAGAAGGTGTGTCATATCATCGTGGCGTGCTGTATGCTTCACAACCTGGCTTTGCGACGCCAGGTGCCTTTCCTGCAGGAGGATGGTCCAGATGGTGGTGTTGTAGAAGCCGTGGAGCCTGTGGAGAGTGAAGAGGAGGAAGACTCTGAGGACGACACAGACAATAGGGACAGAGTGATACAACAGTATTTCCAGTAACACCCAGGTAAGAATCACCCACGCCATTTCACAATTGCTTATAGCCTCCTGCATCTGTACTTTCTGTAGTTCCCCACAGATGTTTTTCATTAATTTTTGCCTTTCCCTTCCCTTCTCAGTGCTGTCTGACTCAGTACCTGACTTCTGCTTGGTTCGCACATGAAATACAGCGTATTGACATTGGTATGGTGTCATGACTAATTGACAGAACAGAAATTGAACAGTAATATGTAATACATTTGTTAATAATACAGCATGACTCAAAACAGATTTGTGTGCAAAATTTGATTTATTTACAGTGCTAGATATCGGTACATGTGATTCTAAGGGTGATGGGTGGGGGTGGAGGAATATCCATGGCAGAGTCCAGTTCTCAGTCTCACAGGTGCATTGTTCTTTTGCCTGTGGAAGGATGGAGCATAGGCAGTTCATGGTTGGACAGGGTGGCAATGTGGGACAGTGGGAAGACTTGAGGGGGTATGTCCTGCTGGCGGGGGTCTTGACATCCTACTCTGTCTTTTTTTTTGGTCTCAGGCTCCTCTTACGGGGTGGTTGTTCTTCAGCAGGAGGTGGGGTTCTGGGGGGCTGTCGAGGTGTTGGGACCTCCTGTCCACTAGCGCCGGCGGAGGTGGTAGGCTGTTCCTGGTCCGGCCTAGTGACAGGGGCCCTGTGTGGTGCACCATGGTCCCGCAACGCGTCCTCTATCCTGTGGAGGGCCAGGACGATGGTCCCCATTGCGGTCCCAATGATTCTCAGCTCCTCCCTGAACCCCATGTAGCGTTCTTCCTGCTGTGCCTGGATCTCAGTGAACCTGGCCAGTACCGTCGCCATCGTTTCTTGGGAGTGGTGGTATGCCCCCATGATGGTGGTGAGGGCCTCTTGGAGAGTGTGTTCCCTGGGCCTCTCCTCCCCCCCCTGTCGCACAGCAGCCCTCCGAGCTGCCCGGTTTCCCCCGGCCTCTGTCCCCTGGCCGGTGTGCCCGCTACCACTGCCCCCAGGTCCCTGTTGTTTTTGGGGTGTTGGGTTAGCCTGGGTGCCCTGTAGTGGCGGACACACCGCTGATTGAGCTGTCCTAGAGACAGAGGCATGGGCCCGCTGGGTGGGAGCTGTGCTGGTGTTGGCAGAGGGGGTCGGGTCTGGTGTGGCCTGTGGCTGCCTGAGGGGAACCGACTGCCCAGAGGTCCCCGATGGTCCGGGCTGGTCATCAGGTTCACTGTCGACAGAGCTGCTATCCTCAGTGTGGGCCTGTTCCGGGGGTGGGATGGACACTTCTGGACCCTCCTGGCTGGTGTGTTGTCGGTCGGGTCCTGCATGGGGTAAGAGAGTTTGGTTATTGTTTCTGTGTGTGCAATAGCGTGCGTGTTATGGGTGCCCTTGTCCCCCAGTGCAGGCATTCCCTTGAGGGAGGTGTTGTGAGGGTAGTTAGGGGGGGGGGGTTAGTGCAGTGGTCATGCTTAGGTGATGGGTGCCCATGATTTGTGTTGGCATGCAGGAGTTGGTGTTGGGATGGGTAGGTTGTGCTGGTGAGACATTGTCAGGGAGGATGTGTGCTGGGGGGTTGGGGGTGAGGGTGGGGGTGTGGGTTGGCATGCTGGTGGGGTGGGGGGGATATTGTAGTTGAGATTGGACTTACCAGAGTCCATTCATCCGGCTACTCCTGCGAGGCCCTTAGGATGCAGGATGTTCAAGACGTCTTGCTCCCACGATGTGAATTCGGGAGGGGTGGGTGGGGGTCCGCCGCCAGTCTTCTGGACCGCGATGTTGTGCCTGGAGACCATCGATCGGACCTTCCCCCGTAGGTCGTTCCATCTTTTGCGTATGTCCTCCCTATTCCTGGGATGCTGTCCCACCGCGTTGACCCTGTCCACGATCCGCTGCCATAGCTCCGCCTTCCTAGCTATACTGGTGTGCTGCACCTGCGAGCCGAAGAGCTGGGGTTCCACTCTTAGGATTTCCTCCACCATGACCCGGAGTTCTTGGTCCGAAAAGCGTGGGTGCCTTTGGGGTGCCATGGGGTGGTGTGGGTGTGGTGTGGGGTGGTGTATGTGATGATAAGTATGTTGGTGAGTGGTGCTTTGTGCTACTATGTGGTGTGTGTGATGGTGTAGTGTGCCTCAGTGTGTCTTGCTTTGGATTGTCTGCTGTGTCTCTCTCTCCTTCTCTCAGTAATTCTGGTCGCAGGGGTTTGTGGGTGATGTGGGTGTGTGTTTTATAGTTGGTTGATTGTGTGGGAGTGGTGTGTGTATGTGTATCAGGTGTGTGTATTTCAAATTGTCCAATGTGGCTGTGTTTTGGTGATGTGTGTGTATTCTGACCGCGGCGGTGTGTACCGCCAATGGAATACCGCGTTTGAATGACCGCCGTGTGGATTCGTGGGTCGTAATGGCATGGGCGTATTTCTGTTGGCGTGACGGTGGAGGTTTGGTCATCTCCAGTTTATCGCTGCCCGCTGATGTGGCGGCCTGCAGTGGAGGACGGAATTTTGGAGGTTTGACCGTTGTGGGTCAGAATGACCGTGGCGGTTAACCGCGGCCGCGGCGGTGTTATGGCGGTCTTCTGACCGGCGGTAAGGGCCTTTTACCGCCGAGGTCAGAATGACCCCCTTAGTGTGTGGGCACCCTGGCACTAGCCAAGGTGCCCCCACATCGTTCAGGGCAAATTCCCCAGACTTTGTGAGTGCGGGGACACCATTACACGCGTGCACTATACATAGATCACTACCTATGTATAGCGTCACAATGGTAACTCCGAACATGGCCATGTAACATGTCTAAGATCATGGAATAGTCACCCCAATGCCATCCTGGCATTGGGGAGACAATTCCATGATCCCCCGGGTCTCTAGCACAGACCCGGGTACTGCCTTTCCTGGGGTTTCACTGCAGCTGCTGCCAACCCCTCAGACAGGTTTCTGCCCTCCTGGGGTCCAGCCAGGCTTGGCCCAGGAAGGCAGAAAAAAGGACTTCCTCAGAGAGAGGGTGTTACACCCTCTCCCTTTGGAAAGAGGTGTCAGGACTGGGGAGGAGTAGCCTCCCCCAGCCTCTGGAAATGCTTTGATGGGCACAGATGGTGCCCATCTCTGCATAAGCCAGTCTACACTGATTCAGGGATCCCCCAGCCCTGCTCTGGTGCGAAACTGGACAAAGGAAAGGGGAGTGACCACTCCCCTGACCTGCACCTCCCAGGGGAGGTGCCCAGAGCTCCTCCAGTGTGCTCCAGACCTCTGCCATCTTGGAAACAGAGGTGCTGCTGGCACACTGGACTGCTCTGAGTGGCCAGTGCCAGCAGGTGACGTCAGAAACTCCTCCTGATAGGCTCTTACCTGTGTTGCTAGCCTATCCTCCTTCCTAAGTAGCCACCTTTTCTGGCTATTTAGGGTCTCTGCTTTGGAGAATTCTTTAGATAACGAATGCAAGAGCTCATCAGAGTTCCTCTGCATCTCTCGCTTCACCTTCTGCCACGGAATTGACCGCTGACTGCTCAGGACTCCTGCAAAACCGCAACAAAGTAGCAAAGATGACTACTGCAACCTTGTATTGCTGATCCTGCCGCCTTCTCAACTGTTTTCCTGGTGGTGCATGCTGTGGGGGTAGTCTGCCTCCTCTCTGCTCTAGAAGCTCCGAAGAAATCTCCCGTGGGTCGACGGAATCTTCCCCCTGCAACCGCAGGCAACAAAAGACTGCATCACCGTTCCTCTGGGTCCCCTCTCAGCACAACGAGCGTGGTCTCTGGAACTCAGCAACTCTGTCCAAGTGACTCCCACAGTCCAGTGACTCTTCAGTCCAAGTTTGGTGGAGGTAAGTCCTTGCCTCCCCACGCTAGACTGCATTGCTGGGTACCGCGTGATTTGCAGCTGCTCTGGCTCCTGAGCACTCTTCCAGGATTTCCTTTGTGCACAGCCAAGCCTGGGTCCCCGACACTCTAACCTGCAGTGCACAACCTCCCGAGTTGTCCTCCGGCGTCGTGGGATCTTCTTTTGTGACTTCGGGTGAGCTCCGGTTCACTCCTCTTCGTAGTGCCTGTTCCGGCACTTCTCCGGGTGCTGCCTGCTTTCTGTGAGGGCTCCCTATCTTGCTGGGCGCCCCCTTTGGCTCCTCACTCAATTGGCGACATCTGGTCCCTCCTGGACCACAGCAGCATCCAAAAACCCTAACCGCGACCCTTGCAGCTAGCAAGGCTTGTTTGCGGTCTTTCTGCGTGGGAGCACCTCTGCAAGCTTCTACAAGACTGTGGACATCCATCCTCCAAAGGGGAAGTTTCTAGCCCTCTTCGTTCTTGCAGAATCCACAGCTTCTACCATCCGGTGGCAGCTTCTTTGCACCCTCAGCTGGCAGTTCCTGGGCATCTGCCCAATCTCGACTTTGTCGTGACTCTTGGACTTGGTCCCCTTGTTCCACAGGTACTCTCGTCCGGAAATCCACTTTGGTTGCATTGCTGGTGTTGTTCTTTCTTGCAGAATTTCCCTATCACAACTTCTGTGCTCTCTGGGGAATATAGGTGCACTTTACACCTACTTTTCAGGGTCTTGGGGTGGGCTATTTTTCTAACCCTCACTGTTTTCTTACAGTCCCAGCGACCCTCTACAAGCTCACATAGGTTTGGGGTCCATACGTTTTTCGCATTCCACTTTTGGAGTATATGGTTTGTGTTGCCCCTGTACCTATGTGCTCCTATTGCAATACATTGTAATTTTACACTGCTTGCATTACTTCCTTTTGCTATTACTGCATATTTTTGGAATTGTGTACATATATCTTATGTATATTTGGCATCCTCATACTGAGGGTACTCACTGAGATACTTTTGGCATATTGTCATAAAAATAAAGTACCTTTATTTTTAGTATATCTGTGTATTGTGTTTTCTTATGATATTGTGCATATGACACCAGTGGTATAGGAGGAGCTTTGCATGTCTCCTAGTTCAGCCTAAGCTGCTCTGCTAGCTATCTTTTCTATCATCCTAAGCTGCTAGACACCTCTTCTACACTAAAAAGGGATAACTGGACCTGGTACAGAGTGCAAGTACCCCTTGGTACCCACTACAAGCCAGGCCAGCCTCCTACAACAAGGATGATCTAGGCCTTATCACACATTACACAACACAATGTTGATCTGAAATACATAGGTACTATTCTACAATACCAGCACACTGTACATCCCATGTAGGGCACACAAAATGTGACAACAGACACCCAAAAAGTCTAACTGGCACACAGGGGCACAATGTAGCCTATGAGGAAGGAAAGTATGGTGTTGTGCAGAGTCAAATATGCCAATGAGGTTCTTACCTGCTCCTCTGGTGAGCAATAGAGCTGACCATACAGGGGAAGAACCTCCTCAGCAAGCCTCTCCAGCTCCTCAGGAGAAAAGGTAGGGCTCCTTTCACCTGCTTGATCTGGCATTATTGCTCCCAGAGGCAGCACACAGCAGCTGAAGTGGTGGAGGTATTGATGGCAGCAGTGTCAGGAGTCAAGTGAGTTAATTTTCAAAATGCGGTGTACTTGCATGCTACTTACCCGGTCATCACCACCAATAGCCACAGCCATTGGCCCGCAACTGCCACAGGCAACAACGTTAGCCCATGGTTGTGTCTGCCTTGGTTGGAACCGCCCACAGCATGGTCAACTTCTGCTGGCGGCCGTGGACAGTTCCTAATATCCAGTGATGGCGGTCAGGCATTCACCATTTTGATGGTTGGAAATACAGTATTGGACCCTGTTAAACACATAATAATACCAATATATGTGTCGGATCATCACAAACATTCCAAAGCAGCCATGTTTTGTAGGTCATACTACACTATCACGAGTGCAGTGTGTTGCTGGGCACAGGTGGCATATGATATCAGTGCACTGTCCACCGCCGCTGGCAGTATTTTTGGCGGTCAGAACAGACTGCTAAATTTTGAGGGGCATTTGAGGACCAGATAGTTGGGTGTTGCCCAAATCCATGTTATGGACACGTGTTGACAACCATGGGGGTCACATTCAACCCTTGTGTAGTTGTCAGCTGTGATGTGTACTGAGTGTAATGTATTTCCAATCAGAAATTGTCACATGATTTTCATGCTATACATCATGTATGTTGTTGTGGACACAGTGACTAATGCTCCAACTCATGTATTTTCATACATAGGGACCCTGGGAGAGGCAACAACCTCCAGTGTACCATCCATTGCAGGACCTTCAAGCCATGGAAGAACATCACATCATAAAACAGTACCATCTGAATAGGCAAACAATTGTGGATTTATATAGTCAGTTGGAACCAGATCTGATTCCTGAAAACAGTAATCCAACCTGCATACCACCCATAGTTCAATTCATGGCAATATTGCACTTCCTGATCACAGGGTCCTTCCAATATACAGTGGCGTTATCTGATGGTATGTCCCAGCCTATGGTCAGTCTTTTGTTAAGAGATGTCCTATCAGCAATAATGAAACACATTGCCAGTCATGTCAGTTTCCCCTGACGCGAGGATTTAGCCATTGTGAAGGCTGACTTTTATGGCTTTACTCGCCTGCCACATGTGGTGGGAGCCATTGATGGCACATGTGTTGCCTTGGTGCCACTGCAGGCCACTGAACAAGTCTATCACAACAGGAAAACCTTCCATTCTATCAATGTGCAAGTTGTCTGCTTGTCAGATCTCTACTTCTCAAACATATGTGCCCGATTGCCTGGGTCAGCCCATGATACCTTTGTAATGCAGAACAACACCATACCCCAGCTGATGTCACAACTGCAACCAGAGAGGGCATGGCTGGTTGGTAAGTCACATCTGGCCTGATTTTGTGTGATCAATTGCAGATGCTACAATCATGAAGAGAGTGACTCATTGCTGCAATTATGTCTCATTCCTAAACAGGAAACTCAGCATATCCAAACCGCCCTTGGTTATTGATGTCGCTGAGGAATCCAACCACACGGGGGAAGTCTTCTTTAATGAGGCCCATAAAAGAACACAGCAGGCAGTGAAGTGGGATTTTGGGGAACTGAAGGCCAGATTTTGCTGTCTGGACAGGACTGGTGGATCCCCCGTCTACTCACCTGGCAAAGTGTGTCAGATAACTGTATAACATGGCCCTGCAGAGGAATATCCCTTACATCCCGGAGGAGGATGAGTCTGTGGAGACACCAGCTGAGAATTCTGAAATGCTAAGGGGTTGATTTGTGACAAGATCTCATCGACAGCTTCTTCTCATGAGTGTAAGAATGTGAAGTCATGACTTTCACTGTACAATGAACTGTAGTTGTGATAATGTGTGTAATAAATTCTTGGAAATAGTTAGGGAGCTGATGCTCAGGCAAAATCAGCCAAAGGGTGTTTTATGAGATAGCCTTTGACACATCCATATCTTGATGATGTTCTTTGTTTGTGTTAGATCTATTGTGAAGTACTTTGTTCTCCAGATGTTTGCTTTGTGACTTGTGTCATGTATGGTTTCATACCTATATTCCTTGTTTTGTTCTTTGTTCAGGTACCTTCACCATGATATCTTCTTGTGGGCATTTCAGAGTTGGGACATTGGCAGGTATGTGATGCTGTTGGGACATACAAAATGGACATGGATTGTTCCAGGGAACATAGGTCACAGACTTTGGGTTTAGAAGACCTGTGTCAAGACAGCTTGCACAGTGATAGGATGGAAGTTTAAAAGGCACCATTGGACTTATTCCTT
Organism: Pleurodeles waltl; assembly: GCF_031143425.1. Classification (NCBI taxonomy): domain Eukaryota; kingdom Metazoa; phylum Chordata; class Amphibia; order Caudata; family Salamandridae; genus Pleurodeles; species Pleurodeles waltl. Next base: position 1,660,243,827 of record NC_090440.1, read on the forward strand.
GTCATGTGGTGGCCCTGATGCATCATGTGTGTCATCATGTGGTCAGAAAATCCGTAGTCATAGGTCAAAATCGTGTTTCCCTTCATATTGGCTAAACACTCCTTTTGTATGATCTGTATGTAGTGGTTGATGTGTTTCATCACTGTAGACCAAAGGGTCTGTACCTCATCACTGACATTTTTTGTGTCATACCACCAGATGCCAAAGCATTGATTTGTAATGACCCTGTGATCAGAAACTGCTGTCCCGCCATCTGTCTAAGTCTTGCATGATATGATGTTAGAGTACTTTTGTGTGGTAGGCGATATGACTCCAGCTGATGACATCAACCGCTTTACTGTTTGCCTATTCTACAGGACAATGTCTGATAAATCCCTTTCTCACATGGTCTGGAGGTCTGCACCTGTAAATTTTATGATTTACCCAGTACAATTCAATCATGTATGATTTGCTATGTTTCAGACATATTGACAGCCTATGCGCTGACCAATGTAATAGCATTTCTTCTTTGACAAGTGACTTGCATGTATGTGTTTTTGTGGAATGGTTGTATTTCTGAGCTGCACTCTGTGTACATGCAACACATCCCTGCTTGCACAAGTACTTTGGATCATCATCATATGGTTCACATGGTCTGACATATCTACATGGATAAATGTGAAATTAAAGACAGCAGACAATCAGTTTGAGGTGGGTGAATTAATTGCAATGTTAATACTTTGAGAAAATATTTGTGGCAGAAATTAACAAAAATGTAAAGTGATGGGGGTCAGTCATGGTGAATGAAATCATTGCAGTAGATGCCACACAATTAAAAGTCTGAAGCCCCAAGTATTCCTCCCATTGGAAATGGTATGTGGTTCAGGATCAGTCCACAGAGTGTATGTGGGACACACAAAGCAGGACTTTAAGCAAGAGTTTTAATGCTGGACGTCCATGCTTGTGAGGGGGATCAGCTGCTGCAGAGGAAGGGGTGACTGTGAGTGGTTGTGCCTCTGGCAGGGCCTCCCTTCCTTTGGCTACCACAGATGTACTTTGGCATGATGTAGTTGTCACACAGGAAAGGCTAGATGGTGGGGCGAAAGATCTGCTCAGGGTGGTGTTGATCTCCCTCAGCACCCCTGTTAGGGTGCCTATTTCGTTGTTATGGGAATCCACTTTTTCATTCATGACCCTCTGAAGCTCCTTCATTTCCCAGAGTTCAGTCAACACCTGGCCCATCATGCCGTGGGATTCCTGATAGACCCCCAAGATGTGACTGATAGTGTCCTGGTCGACAGCAGCCCCAGTGGCCTCACTCAACTGTCCCACAGCATCCCTGCCACGCACCCTGTCTCCATGAGACTGTGCCCTTGGCACAGGGTGCCCTCTCCAATTGGTCCTGGACACTCAGGCCCTCATTCTGACCTTGGCGGTCGGCGGAGAGACGGCGGTCGGACCGCGAACAGACCGGCGGTATTAAAAATGGCATTCTGACCGCGGCGGTCACCGCCGCGACCGACCGCCACTTCCCCACTCCGACAGCCACGGCGGTCATGACCGACGGGCTGGAGTCTGCGCACTCCGGTCCGGCGGTCGACCCAAGACCGCCAACGGTATCATGACCCTGCTTACCGCCGCGGTTTCTGGCGGTCCGGAACCGCCATGCGAACCATGGCGGTAGGCACTATCGGGGCCAGGGAATTCCTTCCCTGGCACTGATAGGGGTCTCCCCCACCCCCCACTGCCCCCCCGAGTCCTCCCCCCACACCCTCCACCCCCCTGCCACCCCCCAGAGGTGGTACGAACCCCCTCCCCACCCCCACCCCGACATGCACATACACGCACCCCGACATGCACACACCCCCTACATGCACATATACACACCCCCTACACACACACATACACAACGGGGACACATACCCGCACACATACATGCCGACATGCGCACCCGCCGAACTACACACATTGCCCATAGGCACAGCAGCACTCCCCGCCCGCATGCACGCACTCACACACCCCCTCTGCACACTCCCACGCACACCCCCATGCACGCACACATCACACAACACCCCCCCACCCCCTCCCCTCACGGATGATCAACTTACCTTGTGCGTTGGTCCTCCGGGAGGTGACAGGAGCCATGGGGAGGTGACCGCCAACAGAAGACCGCCAACAGAAGACCGCCACACAGAAATGTGGGTCGTAATTCTGTGGGCGGTGTTCTGCTGGCGTGGCGGTGGAGGTTGACCAGTCTCCACTTTCCCGCCGACCGCCAGTGTGGCTGCTGGCGGTTTTCCGGCGGAACGCTCCCAGCGGTCAGAATGCGCACAGCGGCATAACACCGCGGTCGGCGGTCTTCACCGCGGCGGTAACTCGGCGGTCTTGCGAAAAGACCGCCAAGGTCAGAATGAGGGCCTCAGTGTCAGGAGTGTTGAGTTGCACCTCAGGATCCAGAATGGGGAGGGGCAGAAGGTGGTAGAAACTGTGCTAGGGATACAGGTTGGAGGTGCATTGTTGCCCGGGATGTTGATGCAACAGGGCTGGGAAGTGTGGTTGTGGTCACAGTGATACTCACTGTTGCAATCTGATCAGGTTTCCTGGATGGGCCAGAACTGTACTCCACATCCACAAGCACAGGAGTGTCATCATCACTGAGGGCTTCATCCAGGGGTGTTGTGGGTGTCTGTTCTGTTGCCTTGGTGTGCCCAGTGGCAGCTCAATCTATTGATGATGGAAGTACATTGTTACTGGTTGAAGTGTGACATCTACCTTCAAAGGTTTTGTTCTACAGTAAGTAGACACATTGGGCATTCTTAATTTGTAGGTTAGCCTATTGTGTCATGTTACCATGATACTGAAGTAATTGACATTACGTGTGAAGCTTGCCTAAACTGTTTGACTCAAGCAGCTTATGAGATGTGCACATAGGTTGCACTTTGGATGATGGAATGAAAATGATAACTTACCAACACTGAAGCCACAACAATGGAGAGTCAACATATTCTTTGACTATTTGGAGACCTAGTTGAGTGAGATAGAGGCAAACACAGAACTTTGTTGTATATGTAACGGCAGGCATCATGTGTTTGCCGCCGATTTAAACCCAGGGGTGTAGTAAGAGGCCTTAGGAATGCTTGGTGTACACACTTGGTAAGATGTCATTCCTGTCCTCGGTAGTTTAATTTTGGAATAGCAGGTCAAGATGGAGCTAGGTAGACAGACAAGTCTCTGAGCATGATGTGTAGATTACTCACTCCTAGTTGAGTAAACTTCAAATGAGAGTTAGCAAACAGGGGTATTTGGGCAAGTGACCACTGGGCTTGTGGTTGGAATTACAGACAGCAGCCCTCCTGGGAGATGCAGTCAGGCCAATCACTCTACTTCCCACACTTGACAAATGGTACCCTCCCAGCTGAGTACACTTCAACTGAGAGTTAACAAACAGGGATATATGGGCAAGTGACCACTGGGCTGGTGGTTGAAATTACAGACACCGGGCCTTCTGGAAGTTGCAGTCAGGTCACTCCCTCTACTCCCCACACTTCACAAATGATATCCTCATAGGTGAATACACTTCAATTGAGAGTTAAGAAACAGGGGTAAATGGGCAAGTGACCTCTGGGCTGGTGGTTGGAATTAAAGACACAGGGCCTACTGGGAGTTGCAGTTAGGGCACTCCTTCCACTTCTCACACTTGACAAATGGTATCCTCACAGCTGGGTGCACTTCAATTTATAGTTAACAAACAGGGTTATATGAGCAAGTGACCTCTGGGCTGGTGGTTGGAATTAAAGACACAGGGCCTACTGTGAGTTGCAGTTAGGTCACTCCTTCCACTTCTCACACTTGACAAATGGTATCCTCACAGTTGGGTATACTTCAATTGAGAGTTAAAAAACAGGAGTATATGGGCAAGTGATCACTGGGCTGGTGGTTGGAATTGCAGCCACAGCCTCCTAGGAGTTGCAGTCAGGTCACTCCCTCTACTTTCTATACTTGACAAATGGGATCCTCCCAGCTGAGTACACTTCAATTGAGAGTTAACAAACAGGGGAATATGGGCTCATTTAGGTATGGGCATACATTTACATGTTGAGACATACCATGATTCCTTTGATTTTTTTATATGGAAAGACTTAGAGGCACCATTTTGACTTATGGCATGTGGCCTGGGTAGCTGTGATGACAATACATATTGACTGTGTTACATCTCAGGTACTCTGGATATTGAATGTTGGTGAAGTACATGAATAACACAGTTGCAAAAGCCAAGCTGTGAGCATGCAGGACATTGCATTTTTGTAACAGGTTTTGTGTGGTAACTTACCAGACTCCACTCCCTCGAGTATTTCTGTCAATCCCTCAGGATGCAGGATGGCCAAGACCTTCTCCTCCCAGGAAAAGAGTCTTAGGCGGTCATTACAACCCTGGCGGTCGGTGTTAAAGCGGCCAAAACCGCCAACAGGCCGGCGGTAAAAAAAATGGAATCACGACCGTGGCGGAAACCGCCAACATAGACAGCCACTTTAACACTCCGACCGCCAGAGCGGTACAAACAAACACTGCGGCTGTAACCGCCAACAGACAGGCGGAAGACAATGTACCGCCCACACTATTACAACAGTCCAATCCACCACCTTTTCCGGGGCGGATTCACCGTGAACAAAAACACGGCGGAAACAGGACTTGGAAGGGAAAACACTCACCTCTACATACCCCACAAGGAACCAGGACGCCATGGAACTGGAACTCCAGATATTCCCTGACTTTGTCTTCCTGCTCCTCTACCAGGGGCATGAACGTCAGCGGCGAAGACCACGGTGAGTATTGCACCTACGACACAGGGGAGGGGGGTGGGAAAAAAGAGTGACACACACACGCAACACGCAACACCCCCACCCTCACACACAACACACACACAAATACATCATGATACATTACGGTTACACCCACCAACCCCCCCCCCGGAAGAATGCAAAGACAAAAGGAAATTATTTGAAAGTTTGTAATCTATTAAAATCCAGTACTCAAAAATATATATATATACACTATAAACAAATATATACACCAAGAAGACAAGTCCAAGGTATTCCACCATTAAAGTCCGTGGACCACTGGGCCCAAAATGCATGGGCGAGGCCCACACAAGATACCCTATCAAAACGGAGAGAGCACTGCTGGGGCATCAGTTCGAAATACAACAGGCACCTCAGGGGGAAGGGAAGGGGGGGGACCTCAGCCGGATGAGTACACGATGCCAGATCCACGAGGGGGCTCCATGCCCATTGATGTATCCTGGGGAGTGTAAAGCCACAGTGTCACAAGTCTCTCATGTGGGTGGTTTGCCCACTGCTTTATCCTGAGGAGTGCAAAGCCACAGTCTCACAAGTCTCTCAAGTGGGTGGTTTGCCCACTGCTTTATCCTGGGGAGTGCAAAGCCACAGTCTCACAAGTCTCTCAGGTGGGTGGTTTGCCCACTTCTTTATCCTGAGGAGTGCAAAGCCACAGTCTCACAAGTCTCTGAAGTGGGTGGTTTGCCCACTGCTTTATCCTGGGGAGTGCAAAGCCACAGTCTCACAAGTCTCTCAAGTGGGTGGTTTGCCCACTGCTTTATACTGGGGAGTGCAAAGCCACAGTCCCACAAGTCTCTCAAGTGGGTGGTTTGCCCACTGCTTTATCCTGGGGAGTGCAAAGCCACAGTCTCACAAGTGGATAACAGTCTCCACTGGTTCTGGAGGGGGCTTGGTGCCCAGAGTGCTTCATCCTGCCAAGGACTGAGGTAGTGGATGGGATACTCCACTGGTTCTGGAGGGGGCTCGGTCCCCAGAGTGCTTCATCCTGCCAAAGACTGAGGTAGTGGATGCCTTTCTCCACTGGTTCTGGAGGGGGCTTGGTGCCCAGAGTGCTTAATCCTGCCAAGGACTTAGGTAGTGGATGCCTTTCTCCACTGGTTCTGGAGGGGGCTTGGTCCCCAGAGTGCTTCATCCTGCCAAGGACTGAGGTAGTGTATGGGATACTCCACTGGTTCTGGAGGGGGCTTGGTGCCCAGAGTGCTTCATCCTGCCAAGGACTGAGGTAGTGGATGCCTTTCTCCACTGGTTCTGGAGGGGGCTTGGTGCCCAGAGTGCTTCATCCTGCCAAGGACTGAGGTATTGGATGCCTTTCTCCACTGGTTCTGGAGGGGGCCTGGTGCCCAGAGTGCTTCATCCTGCTCGTGGCAGCCCCAGTAGCGTCAGAGCTTTTGGCGCTCATTGGCCTGCAGTGCTGGTGGCGGTGGTGTCCTTGGCAGCGGTGCTGGTGGCGGCGGTGCCCTGTGAAGTGGTGCTTGTGGCGGCGGTGCCCTTGGCAGCGGAGCTGGTGGCGGCAGTGTCCTGTGAAGTGGTGCTTGTGGCGGCAGTGTCCTTGGCAGCGGTGCTGGTGGCGGCCGTGTCCTTGGCAGCGGTGCCGGTGGCGGCGGTGTCCTTGGCAGCGGTGCTGGTGGCGGCGGTGTCGTTGGCAGCGGTGCTGGTGGCAGCGGTGTCCTGTGAAGTGGTGCTTGTGGCGGCGGTGTCCTTGGCAGCGGTGCTGGTGGCAGCGGTGTCCTTGGCAGCGGTGCTTGTGGCGGCAGTGTCCTTGGCAGCGGTGCTGGTGGCGGTCTTGTCCGCCGTGGAGGTTTTCGGCGACTTGCCTGTCTTTCTGTGCCCTTTCCACACCTAGGATGGTGGCACAGCTGTCTTCCCACTCCCAACTGTACTCCTTGGAGAGGCTTTGGTGGTAAATGTTTTGCCTTTCTACCGCCGGGCACTAGCCAACTGTTTATGCTTTTGAGGAGGGGGACTATCCGTGGTCTGGCTCCTTGGCACACTGGCTGCCCTGCTGCTTGGCGCACTCCAGAAGCTGGTTACTGTTGGTACCACTGTTCCCGCTGATGTTGTGGCTGAGGTGCGAGGTTGGGACCTGGAAAGGCCCTAGGGGACTGAAGGGGTGGGGGAGGTGAGGGGAAGAGGTCAAGGTTGGACAGGAAAAGTTTTTGGGATACACTGGGACGGGTAGATGAAGGGGGTTTGGGAGTGGAGAAAGAGGTAGTGGTTGTAGGAGATGTTCGTTTGCTGACTTTGGGTGAAGGCGCATGGGCTGGAGGCTGTCGTGTGGTGGATGGCTGTTGGGTGGGTGTGTGGCTGCGTTTGTGTAGCTTGGGAGGTGGGGTCACAGACACACTGGGAGAGGACACAGGGGATGTGTGAATGGTAGTGGGGGTGGTGAGTGCAAGTGAGCGGGTTGTGGTGGTGGGTGTGCTGGTGATGGATGTAGCGGATGAAGATGTAGTGCATGCAGGTGTGAGTGGAGACGAGACAGGGAGGGAGGAGAGAGACGTGGAGGAGGGGGACACAGTGGTGGCAGTGGATGTTGGTATGTGTGCATGGGTATGATGCTTGTGTGAGTGCCTGTGGGATGTGTGGTGCTTAGTTTGCCAGAGCTTCCCTTGTGTGTTGAGGTGTGTGCATGTTGGTCTAAGGGTGTGCTTGGGATAGGCTGAGGTACAGGTGTTTGGGTAGAGGAAGTTGGAGGGGGGAGGCTGGACACAGGGACAATGGCCACCATCAGTGCTGAGGCCAGAGTCTGAAATGCTCACTGTTGGGCTGCCTGACCAGAATGAATGCCCTCCAGGTATGCATTGGTCTGTTGCAACTGCCTCTCTACACCCTGGATGGCATTCAAAATGGTAGACTGCCCAACAGTGAGGGACCTGAGGAGGTCAATGGCCTCCTCACTGAGGGCAGCTGGGCTGACTGGGGCAGGGGCTCAGGTGCCTGGGGCGAAGGAGATGCCCACCCTCCTGGGTGAGCGGCCACAGGGCACACGCTGAGGGGCTGCTGGGAGGGCAGTGCTGGATGGGGGGTGGCAGCTGTACCTGTAGATGCGGTGGGCACAGAGGGGCCCACCACCGCAAGTGAGCTCACATAAGAGGAGGAGTCTGTGTCGCTGGTCTCAGCTCCTGTCCCCGCCGTGGAGCTCCCCTCCACCTGATGATGCTAATGCACACAAGAACAGGGAGACCACAAAAAGGGGGGGGAGACAGAAGAAAGAAATGTTGAGTGCATGCAATACCGCTAACGTTGGCGGAAACTACAGACACAGAAGCCCCCTGCACTACGCAGTGCACTTTGAGTTCCCTAATTAATCACAGGGACATGGGTTACAAGGCCTATGCCCGATTGCTGCACACATGGAAGTCACAGGAGCCTGACTAGGTGTAGTTGGCTCTGAACACAGGTGGGGTGGGGTGCCACATGGCCTGCCTTACGATGGGACCTTGCCTACTAAACTCGCCCTGGCCTAGGGGAACTCACAGCCCACCTTCCCCACCTAGACATCTCCACTGTGCGCGGAATCAGCTGAATGAGAGTGTACTCACCCCCTTGTGGCTGCTGTGATACCCTCAAGTGCCCATCCAGCTCCGGATATGCCACCCCCAGGATCCGGGGGGTCATGGTGCGACGGGCACCTCTCCCACGGTGGGAGGCCATCCCCATCTGGGCCTCCGCCGTCTTCTTGTTCCAGCTGCAAATTTCCTCCCATCTTTTACGGCAGTGGGTGCTCCTTCTGTGGTGGACCCCCAGGGCCCGGACTTCCTTGGCGATGGCATGCCAAATATCCTTCTTCTGGTGGGCGCTGACCTACAGGAATAGTACAGGGGAAAAGGAGAAGATATAACCGTCCGCACCGTCACAGTCATTGGCCCGCATGCCTACCCTTGCCATGACGCACATGCACTCACCGTCATTTCATGCACGCCTCATTCTCCCCCCCATCTTCCATCCACACCACTCCACACAGGCATTGCCCATTCGGCATGCTTACAGTGTACTTACCTGTTTGTCTGGAGGACCGTAGAGTAGCGTGTACTGGGGGAGGACCCCATCCACTAGTTTCTCCAACTCCTCCATGCTGAAGGCAGGGGCCCTTTCCCCAGACACATGAGCCATTGTCTCTTCCAGACTGAGGTCACAGCAGCACTTGCAGTGTAGGTCCTCTCCTGTCGAAGATCAGGTATCAAGTGATTGAACAGAGAGTAAATGGTGGTCCCGTCTGCAGCGGTGCGTACCGTCACCGCCGGCGTACATCGTCATTGGCTCCTGGGACCCATAGGGTCCAATGTTAACCAATGCAGGATTGCGCCGCGGTCTTCGACTGCCTACCGCAACGGTGTACAACGCAGTTACCTCATATCCCCTTGTCCTACATTACAGGTCAGGCAGACACCATTTCAGGGGGCCACAAGGCATTAATTTTAAATGCGTCACACATATCTAGGCCTTGCATACACACTAATACAGGCACATAGCGGTTTTAAAAATTGAGGAATAAAGTTGTGTTAACGTAACTCAGTGTTGGTTGACTCTCTGCTCGCTGTTCTCCTCCGTAGAGCACGTCCTTTGGGGCAGATGAGGAGGGGGCGGCATCCTCCGGTGTGCAGACCACTGGTGGACCTGTCGACAATGGAGGAGCGACATGTAATTGTCACCTACAGACTTGATCGTGCCACAATCCTGGAACTGTGTACCCAGTTGGAGCCGGACCTGATGTCAGCTATCCGCCATCCCACAGGTATCCCCCCCCCCTAGTGCAGGTGCTGTCAGTACTCCATTTCCTGGCAAGTGGGTCTTTTCAGACGACAGTGGCCATAGCATCAGGGATGTCCCAGCCTATGTTCTCCAACGTGTTGTCCAGAGTGTTGTCTGCCCTGCTGAAACACATGCACAACTACATCGTTTTCCCTCAGGTGGAGGATTTGCCAACAGTGAAAGGTGACTTTAAGCCCAAGGACATATCCCCAACATCATAGGTGCCATTGATGGGACACATGTGGCCTTGGTCTCCCCCCACAGGAGTGAACAGGTGTACAGAATTCGGAAGAGTTACCATTCTATGAATGTGCAGATGGTGTGTTTGGCCGACCATTACATCTCCCATGTGAACGCCAAGTTTCCTGTCTCAGTACATGACGCTTACATTCTGAGGAATAGCAGCATCCCTTATGAGATGGGGCAACTCCAGAGGCACCGTGTGTGGCTATTAGGTGAGGACATGGACCCTATACAGTGTGACTAGGTGTCTGGAGATGTCACTAAGAGTTAGTGTGTGTCTAACAGATTTCCCTCTACATTTGCAGGTGACTCTGGCTACCCCAACCTGTCATGGCTACTGACCCCAGTGAGGAATCCCAGGACAAGGGCAGAGGAACGCTACAATGAGGCCCATGGGCAAACTAGGAGGGTTATAGAGAGGACCTTCGGCCTCCTGAAGGCCAGGTTCAGGTGCCTCCATCTGACAGGTGATTCCCTATTCTACTCACCAAAGAAGGTGTGCCAGATCATCGTGGCCTGCTGTATGCTTCACAACTTGGCTTTGCGAAGACAGGTGCCTTTTCTGCAGGAGGATGGTCCAGATGGAGGTGTTGTGGCAGCTGTGGAACCTGTGGACAGTGAAGAAGAGGAAGCAGAAGAAGAGGACATCGACAACAGAAACACGGTGATCCAAAAATACCTCCAGTGAGACACAGGTAAGAAGACATCACTGCCTGCTACATCTGATATAATTGTTCTACCTCTGATGTGTCTGCCACTTTCACCCAGTGTATGGACCCTGAGTTGTCACTTTCCCTTTCAGTTTCACAGATGTTGGTCCCACTGTGTGACATCTGCTTTGTTTCCACATGAACTAAAGCTGTGTGACATAGGTATGTTGACAATACAATGGACATAGCATTTTTACACAGTTATTGGAAATACACATTTTCGAAAGCACAGACTGACTCCAGATTGTTTTGTGCTTTAAGGGTGTTTATTTAAGTGCTAAATATTGGAGGGTGTTGTAAAATGGTCAGGGGTGATGGTGGAGGAATGTCCATGGCCGAGTCCAGTCTATTAGTCTCACAGGTGCATTTTCCAAAGGGGCATGGGAAGTGGAGCTGGGGCAGTTGATGGATGGACAGGGCGACAAAGTGGGACAGAAGGATGACAATCAGTGTGGTCTCATTTCTTGGCCGGGGTCTTGGCATTGTTCTCTGTCTTTGTCCTGGATCTCAGGGACCACTTGCGGGGTGGTTCTCCATCTGCAGGGGGTGGGCTGCTGGTGTCGTGGTCCTGGCCACTAGCGCCGGCAGAGGTGGTGGGCAGTTCATCATCGAGGCTAGTGTCGGGGGCCCCTTGTTGTGCCACAGTGTCCCTCCTGGTGTTGACGAGTTCCTTCAGCACCCCTACAATGGTGCCCAGGGTGTTGTTCATGGATATGAATTCCTCCCTGAACCCCAAATACTGTTCCTCCTGCAGGCGCTGGGTCTTCTGAAACTTGGCTAATACCGGTGCCATCGTCTCCTGGGAATGGTGGTAGGCTCCCATGATGTTGGAGAGGGCCTCGTGGAGAGTGGGTTCCCTGGGCCTGTCCTCCCCCTGTCGCACAGCAGCCCTCCCAGTTCCCCTGTGTTCCTGGGCCTCTGTCCCATGAACAGTGTGCCCACTACCACTGCCTCTAGGTCCCTGGTGTTGTTGGGGTGGTGGGTTAGCCTGGGTTCCCTGTAGTGGTGGACATACTGCTGCTTGACGTATCCTGGGGACAGAGGTATGGGCCCGCTGGGTGGGTGCTGTGCTGGTGTTTCCAGAGGGGGAGGCTTGTGCCAGTGTGAGGGGAACCAACTGTCTCGAGGTCCCAGATGGGCCGGGCTGGTCATCTAGATCCAGTTGGACAGAGCTGCTGTCATCACTGTGGGCCTCTTCTGTGGGTGGAGTGGACATGTCTGGACCCTCTTGTCCGGTGACATTGGGTAGGGGTCCTACAGCGGTGTAAAGGCATGATTATTGCATCTGTGTGTGCCATGGTGTGCAATGGGTGGGTGACCCTGTACCCCAGTGCTTGCATTCTTGTGTGGGACCTTGTGTGATAATTGGTTAGGGGTGTGTGTGGGTATTTGCAGTGACCATGCATTGGTGATGGGTGTCCATGCCTTGCTGTTGCATGCAGGGCTTGGTGTTGGGATAGGTGGGTTGTGATAGTGGGACATCTGTGAGGAGTTGGAGTGATGGGGGTGTTGGTGAGGGTGGGGGCATGTGATAGCATGCAGGTAGGGTGGGGGTGGGGGATGTAATAGTTAACATTTGACTTACCAGAGTCCATTCCTCCTGCTACTCCTGCGAGGCCCTCAGGATGCAGTATAGCCAAGACCTGCTCCTCCCATGTTGTTAGTTGTGGGGGAGGAGGTGGGGGTCCGCCGCTAGTCCTCTGACCGCGATGTGGTGTCTTGAGACCACGGAACGCACCTTCCCCGTAGGTCGTTCCACCTATTCCTGATGTCATCCCATGTTCTTGGGTGCTGTCCCACTGCGTTGACCCTGTCCACGATTCTGCGCCATAGCTCCATCTTCCTAGCTATGGTGGTGTGCTGCACCTGTGATACGAATAGCTGTGGCTCTACCCGGATGATTTCCTCCACCATGACCCTGAGCTCCTCCGCAGAGAACCTGGGGTGTCTTTGTGGTGCCATGGGGTGGTGTGGGTGATGTGTGGGGTGGTGTGTGTTGTGATGTGTGGGGTGATGTTTAGGGGTGTGTGGTGTTTTGTGCGTGGATGTTGTGTGAGTGATGGTGTTGAGTGCCTGTGGATGCTAGTTTGTAGATGGTGGTGTCTCTCTCTGGACTTCAGTCGCAATTGTAGTTGTAAGGGTTTGTGGGTGATGTGGGTGTGTGTTTTATATTGTATTGGATGTGTGGGAGTGGTGTGTGTATGTGTATCAGGTGTGTGTATTTTGAATTGTCCAATGTTGTAGTGTTTTGTAAATGTGTGTGTATTTTGAGCGGAGCGGTGTGTACCGCCAATGGAATACCGCAGTTGAAAGACCGCCACGTGGATTCGTGGGTCGTGATAGTGTGGGCGTATTCCTGTTGGCGTGACAGTGGAGGTTTTGTTATCGCCAGTTTATCACTGACCTTTGGTGTGGCGGACTTGTGTGGGTGTCTAAATTTTGGCGGATTCCGAGCTGTGGGTCATAATAGCTGTGGTGCAATTCCGTGCCTGCGGCGGTGTTTTGGCAGTCTTCTGCACGGCAGTAAGCGGCATTTACCGCTAATGTTGTGATGACCCCCTTAATGGGGCACTGTGAGGGCCCCCACCAGTCTTGTTGGCCTCCATCTGTTGCCCTGGGACCAGGGAACGCACCTTGCCCCTCAGGTCGGTACACCTCTTCATAACGTCCTCCTTCATGCACAGGGTGGTGCCTACAGCATTCCCTCTATCGATGATCCTTTGTCACTGTTCCATTTTCCCACTGAGAGGAATATGCTGGAGTTGGGCTCCAAACAATTGCAACTCTACTCTCATGATTTCATCCACCATGACTCTCAGCTCATCTTCAGAGAAACATGGATTTTTGGCACATGACATGGTGGGCAAATAAAATGGGTAACAGGAACTTACTTAACAGAGAGCGTGCAATGAGGAGTGAATGGACAAAAGTGTATGCAAGATGTTAGATGGGATGGTGAAAAAATGGGGGCCTTATCTATCAGTATTAACAAAACAGTGGGCTCTGGTGTCTTTCTTGGAGGGGAGATATAAAGGATTGTGGTCTTTGAAAGAATGTGTTTTATAGTGTGATTTGCAGGTGTGTCCACTGGACCAATGTGTGTCTGCTGTGTTGTTTTTTCATTCATCCGATATCCACTTCTCTATTACTTTGCTGAATGAGTAGCGTGGTGGTCAACCGCCATTGGTTAACTGCCACAAAGGAACCACCAAGGTGATTGTGTGTATGTAATAGGCTCAGTAGATGGCCGCAGAGCTGATGCCACTGGAGGTCAGACCGCCTAGATACAAGACCGCTGCACCGCTGGAGGTCTGCAGTTTGCTTGGGGGGCGCCAGTTCTGCCTGTTTCCATCGTAATGTGGCAGGGTAGGGATCGGCGCTGCTGCGGCCTTTTTAGGACTGTCAATATGGCGGTTTGGTGGTGTAACTCATAATCAGGCCCATTAGTTATAGTTTAGAAAACTTTATTTATTCTTTTCATACGAACCAAACTCAAACTACACAAACATTAGAAATTAGAAAGTTATCGATGTATCTCAAATTAATAATTTATGCACCACCTTTAAATTACTGTAACTTTGTTTATTCTGTCTATGTAAACCAACCTTAAGCTGCACAAACAGTAGAAATTCTAAAGTTATACTTAAACTTTACATTTATCGTTGCACACTATCTTCATATTATTATATCTCACACACCTCCATACACAATGTATTGAACTTGGCATGCATGGTAAATGCATGTGTTGTAAATCATGCATTCCTTGCTTACATGGTTTGACCTCATTAGCTGTTTTGAGGGAATAACGTGGTCGGGAAGACTTGCCCGTGGAAATGTAGATTGGAGCAAAGAAATAATAATGCTGGTTTACTGTTAGGATGATAGACTGGAAAATGGGGTTACACTTTCTGGAGGATTGTGAGAAGATTAAGAATAAGGACGTTAGAGATAGTGACTTGGTAGAGTGATTGTCACGTGTGCGTTAAACGTAGTGGGGGGAGTATTGACACAATTCATGGAACAACAATTGTCTTGGGATTCCTTATGCTTTGCTCACTTAGCTTATTTACTCCTGCACCCTGAAGCTGTACAACATTAACTTTTTTCCTGACACATATATTGGTGGGGCTTGAACATAACTCAGCAGAGAGTTTTAACGTAATCACGTCTTTCTGTATTAAAAAGCAGAACAGCTGACATTATATGAGCGGCTGAATTCTACTGGTTTATGTAGACTTCGTCCATTATTCTATTCGGAATGAGGACCATAGAAGGGCCACGGCGAAGAATTTTGAATTTTGGGAATTTTTCAATACATATTACACAAAAAACTTTTTGTAAAGTATTAAGGGTATAAAACGTTTGATAATTAAGTCTCTATGGTTCAATGTACGGAAGGGTGCAGTGTTGTATGTTGGCTGTTTGTGGAGTTGGCTGTCTAATGTTTCAATTACATGTATGGGTTCTGTATTATAATTTTTCTTACGTCTCTGTGTTCTGTATATCTCATATATTACACACGTCTGGGGGAGGATGCATGATTTGAATCCGAAGCGAAGGTTTGCAGGTTTAATATCTTATGCAAGGAACCAAAATTGAGTATTTTAGTTCAAGATCCATTGTCGTGTGTATTCAGTAGGAATATAAAGGGCTGGTGTTCCTGAAACATGCCCATTGCTGAAGTAAGTGTATACTATGTCATAGCTGTTTAACCATTATGTGCCCAATAATGTCACACACCCCCTTTGGGCATGTATCATTCCAGGTAAGTTATTTACTGTGTATAATCTGGTGGGTCACTGGCATTTATTTTCTAATTAGATCTCATTGCACATGCTCAAAACAACTTTTAACATCATTAAATTGTTCCTCTATTGTTGTGGTTTTCACCATTACAGCAAAGTTCACATTTTCAGATCTTTACATCAAGTGAGTAAAAGCAGGAGCTCCATGACTCGGACCCAGGACTTCTCAACTTTGAAGCCTGGTTATTCTATTTGCAGATACATTTTCAAAATGGATTAAAGATGTTTAAGAGAGGCAGAGACTACCAATAAAATGTGTTATGCCCGAGTCAGGATGCAGGTCTCACTTTAAATTGACTGTTAAAAATAGTATAACCAAATAAAAAGTAGACTGTAAAGGAGAATTTTTAACAATGCCTCAGGTCAACTTCGGCATTTTCTGATTACTTTTGAACTTCTGAACAGGACTGTTTCTTTATTGTTTCGCTCAAAATGTTTAATTGTGTATGCAGTACACAACCAACTAGGAGGAAGAAAATGATTATGCATAGACAAAGGAGCAAATAAACCTTTGGAGTAGCAAGGAAGTTCATATCAATACATCCCGTGATGCATAACTTTATTGTGTTATTCTCTGACTACTATGTACAAGTTAACACAACACCGTATACTTATTTGTTCTGTCAAAATTATCAGAAGAAAAAAAAGGCGGTGGAAACGATGCGTGTGCTATTCTGTGTCGTTCTACGCAGAGATGCCACTTTTCACTGTGGAGAAGAATTATAAGACTATTACATCGCCGGCCGTTTTTAAAGACAGGATAGTTTCTATCTTCTTTCTACCTGAGGCATTATCATCTTAAGGCCTGATGTACTAAGATGAAGCCATGGACCAGCTGACGTTTCCTTCAATCACAGTCTTTGCAACGGCAAGTTTGTTTTGGACTGCTGGTCTCTAATGCTTTTGAATTATAGCAAAGTGCAAAAGACTTCCATGATTGAATTGATTTGATGGTATAATAGATCTGCAGGAGGTGATATTGTGGTTTGACAATTGCAAACATTTGATAAGGAGTTCTAACAATATATATGTTTAATTAATTTAGATGTATTTAAAATGTTTTATATTTTGAATGATTTAATTTGACATTATTTTCTGCGATGTTTTATTTTAAGTCCCACAACTATTATTTCCGGTAGGAGGGTGTTGCAGTACCAGTTATTGTCCATGTGTAGTGCTGGACTTACTACTGTTATTTTTCTTTTCAGTAGTAAATTACACTCTGAATTTGTGAAAGTCAAAAAGTACTAAATCTTCTCAAAAGTGTAAACTTACACAGAAGTGTGTCACTTGTGAATAAGCCTCACAGTGATTGCAATGTAAAAAAACGGAAACCTAACGGAACTCTAAATAGTGAACATGAAACAATGGGTGTTTAAGTTAACAAGGAACGTTTTCTTTCCCCTAATAAGGTTTTGGCACAACTTTCAGTAGAAACTTACAACAATCTTCCAAGTAGACAAGTTTAGTAGGATGATCAATATTGTGTCCTGAACAGCCCTGTTGAATAGCGCATGTGTGTGTGTGTGTAGGTGGGGAGATTGCTATTAAACCCACAATATGGGCTCCAGACAAGTTCTCATGGAAATGGGAAAGTCTTAATTAACTAGACAAACTCTGTGTGAGGACTCAGTGCACTACAGAGCTTTGTAGTCCGTATTACTGTTTTCTTAGTTTTGTGCGTGCATGTGTGTGTGTGTGTGTGTGTGTGTGTATTAGGCAGCGGGTGAGGAGAGTGGCAGAGAGAGTCAAAGAGAAACAGAAGGTTGTGTGACAGAATATCTACCACAAACATATTGAGGCACAAAAATACTGTTCTCAAACCAAATAACAACATGCAAAATACCAACTGTACATTCATAGAATGTAAACGATTGGAGAAAGTACATATATTGGGTGGGTCGGATTTATCATCTGCTGTAGCTCATATCTAACTAACATTCGGCAAAGTGCATACACTGGGGTTCAGATTTACTATTCCTACTCCATTGTAACTTTGGGGAAGTGTATACATTAGAGGGGCATATTTACTATTTTAATTCCAGTGTAACAGACATTTATTAAAGTGTTTACATTGGGGAGGGTAATGCAGATTTACTATTATTACTTCAGTCTAACAAACATTGGGTGAAGCATATATATTGGGCGAGGTGTACATTAGGTTTAAAATTCTATCTGCAGTGTAACAAACATTTGCATAAGTGCATACATTGGCAGGGGTAAGATCTACTATTCTAATTACGGTTCAAGAAACATTGAGATATGTGCATACATTATAGGAGCCAGATTTCCTATTCGAACTCCAATATAACACATGGAGAAAGGGAGATTGCTAATCCAATTCCAATCTAATGAACATTGAGGAAAGCAGTTACATTGGGGAGGGGCAGATTTCCTATTTTATCTCTATTTCGATAAGCATTGTGGAAAGTATAGAAGTGGAGTATTATGCAGTGATACTGGTTAGGCCTCACCATGCAATACTCTCACAGTATCCCAAAGATGGTCCCTCGGATTCACAATAATAAATCCTTAGCTCAGTCCTGGTAGTGTGGCAAAGAGCAGTCAGGCTTTACTAAATGAACATATGTTAAGCATTTCAGAATAACAACATAGATAAGTAATTGACACAAAAAAAAAAAAAATCCAACACCAATTTCAACAGCAGATTCCAAGAGCAGATTTTTATATAATTTTAGACACCATAACAAAGCAAATCAGTTATGTATAACTGGAGTCATGGATTTTAAAGGAGAAACAAAATCATTGTATTTAAGAGCTGTCAAATATCATTATTGCAGTCATTGTTAAAAATCCTTAGTGACACTCAAGAGTGAGCTCAGAGGAACCCACTTGTGGTTATGGTTGTGCAGGTCCCAAGACCATCCTATGACAGTCAGATGAATTTTACCTGGCTCGTGGGGCCTGGGTGCAGAGGCTGTCCTTGGTGCTGAACGCGGGTGCTGATAAATGGTACTTGTGACACTTGGTCACATGCAGTTCGAGCTCGAGGGAGCCCACAGAAGCTTAAGCTTTGGTGAGCTTTAGTTCTAGGATTCACCAGGCTGGACAATTCTACCTAGTCTTGGCATCTCAGGTGCAAAAATGTGCTTGGCTATCCTTGGTGCTGAACGGGTGCCACTGTTGCTGGTTTTGACCACTGAGACGGTGTGGGTGAGGAAACAGATGCAAAATCTCAACAACAAAGCCACAGGTGATGTTGGTTAAAGTTGTTGCAGTGTGCCTTCGAGATGCAGTGTCAAATAAAGATAGTGATGACTGGACCGTCAACCAAAAAGCCTTGACAGTTGTAACCTGGAGGAGAAGCTATCTCCCTTTCCGGAGGTCCAGTGGAAAATGGTAGCTGGCTCTAACTTGGCAGGGAACTGGACTACACTTCCCACAATGCACTGGAGCATCTATCTTTGGGCAATCCCTCAGAGGGTCCAGTGGCCAGCATTTCTTTGGTTCCAGTGAGTACTTTTTACCTGTGGTGTGCAGGGTACTAGTGCAACTAGTTCATGTGTGTACGTCCTTGCCTTTGGTTCACAAAAAGTTCCCTCCTGCTAGAAACCTGCTAGGTTCCCTCTTGCTAGGACCCTGCTAGGACAAGCAGTCTTTGGTCCAGGACGAGCTGCAGTTGAACAGGTCCTAGGGTTACCACAGATTCAAGGTATCACACCTTTTACCTGTTGTCTTCAATGTGGGTCTTCTCTTGACCTCTTGTCACTATTTAATGCAGATCTGATGTTCTGGTGCCAGGGCAGCCCCTTAAATCCAATTTTTAGGGATGTTAAGGCTGTGGGTGCAAGTAATAAATGGGCTACTAGCTCCAGCAGCTAACCCACCCCTGAGGTGACCACATCTGGTGGGCTGTGAACTCTCTGTTGTTCCTCTCTCCAGGATGGCAGAAGTCTTCCTCGGCTGTCCAAACCAGGTTGCCCACCCCAGAGGTGTGGCTAACCTTCTGGGGGGTGTACGAACCCTGATTAACTAATTTTCTCACCTGCCTGGGTTCATATGTGCCTGAGGAAGGAGGACAGCTTTGTCCTCCACTGGGAGGCAGCCTGCTTTCACAACAGGGGCAGTGTGCCCTTTGAAGCTTACCTCTTGATGTGCCACTTCACTAACCTTCCTGGGAGGGAGGTGTGACCACCTTCCTGTCCAGGCAATTTTCCTGAGTCCTAGGAGTGGCTGCACCTCTACCCAGGGGGGCAGAATCATGACTCACTAGCAGCAGCTGCAAGCTGGCAGACAGAACACAGGAAAAGATAGGTAACTTGGTGGGCAACCTCTAGGGTTGCTCTCTGGGTCCATGCCGCATTGCCCTCAACACATGGTTTATGTCAGGGGAGGGAAGGCATGTGTTTTGATACCAAACATGACCCATTTAGGAGGTAACAAAATGGAGCTAGGGACCTCGGGTTTGCCCGGATGCCAGTCCATATTATCCTATGGTCCATCTATCACTTATAGTAGTCTTCAGAGGGGAAGGCCACTATCGGGATATATAAGCTTGTTCTTATATGTCCACACACTTAACATAATGCACACTGCCTCCTGGGCTCTGAAGGCTCATCTTAGGTGTGACTTACATATATGAATAGCAGTGCTGGGGTTGTGGCACACATAGTGTGGGCACAGTCGATTTTGAGTGGTTTGCAAAGCTCCTGCAGCCTGCAATGGCAGGCCTACTGGCAGTAAATTGCTTGGGTCATGCAGGGTGACACAATCAGTGCTTCGGGCTCTGATGACCCTTTTAACCCCCATGTCCTGATTACCACTGGCACCATATACTAGGGACTTATAAGGGGGTTAAAGTACTTACCCATTGGGGGTACCAATTTACAGTTACCATTTAAGGGAGAGAGCACTGGCACTGAGGCCCTGATAGCAGGCTCAAGTGCACTTTCAGAGTCATAACCAACAGCATATACAGTACAAAGTAGGTGGATGACCATCCAAAAAGGGCCCTTTCCTTCATGAGCCATCCAGACGAAAGGAACTAACCTGCCTCTTGGTAGTTCTCATCATGTTGGAAAGTAGATTACTGGTAAGGGCAGGCCAGTACCTACACTTAGAAATAGGCCACAAACCCCCACTAGGTCCATTCAGGTCTCAATATATTAATCCCAGCTCAACCCTTGGTAGCTTGGCAATGAGCAGTTAGGCTTAACGTAGGAGACAGGTGTGTACAGCATTTAAAAATCACAAGAGAGTAAATAAGTAAAACACAAAACACAATAACAATCCAACACCAATTTATAAAATTAGATTACATTTTTATCTTTATTTTTAAAATGACACTAAAATTACATAAATACAATAAAGAGAACCCAAGATATGAATTTTTAACGAATAAATGTTCTTCAGCGCATAGAAACCTAAAAGCGCCAATCTGAACATCTGGTCAAAATTTGAGGCCGACCGCGATGCAGCCCTGCTCGGTTACAGTGAGCGGGAGTCCTTGGTCAAAGTTTTACCTTCAGACTGAGGCCCTCATCATGACATTGGTGGTAAGTGATAAAGTGGTGGAAATATCGCCAACAGGCCGGCGGTAATTACCGCCAAATTATGACCATTGCGGTGAGAACTCCCCTAGACAGCCAATGTACCACACCAACTGCCAGGGCGTTAACACCACGCACGCCGGCTGTCGCCATCAACAGCCAAGCGGAAGACAAAGTACTGCCCACCATATTAAGACACAGCAAACCGCCAGGATTACTGGGACGGTACCAACCCCATCAAAAGCTTGGCGGAAACAGAACACAAAAACAAAAGACTCACCAACAAGTACACAGAGGACTCTGCCGCCACCATGGAACCGGAATTTTAAGTCTTCCCGACGCTCTTCTATGCCATGCTCCACCTTGAACACCAACGTCGACGAAGACAATGACGGTGAGTACAGCCACCTAGCACACAAGGGAGGGAGGGAGGAAAACGAGAGTGACACACACGCACAACACACACCAGACACACACACACACAACCAGCTGCAGACATAAACCAATGGTACACGACACACGGCACAATAAAACAAGGATCAGATTTTGGAAGTACTGAAAATGTATTAGCAAGGGAAAAGCCACTACATGAACCAGATATGCACAATTGTCCACAAATCGCCACTGTCCAGTCCAAAGAACCAAGGGCCCACATGGCCACAGGGCACAGTCCAAGGCCCAGCTTGTCTCCTGACATCAACTGAACAGAACTCTGCAGGGGCATCATTTTGCATGTAGGCAGGCACCTCAGGGGGATGGGGGTGGGGGGCACCTCAGCCAAACTCTGGAACTTTAGCACTGGTTCTGGAGGGGGCCCATGCCCATTTCTCTGTGCTGAGGAGAGCAAGGCCACAGTCTCTCAGGTGGGTGACTTTCCCACAGGTTCTGGAGGGGGCACCATGCCCATTTCTCTGTGCTGGGGAGTGCAAGGTCACAGTCTCTCAGGTGGGTGCCTTTCCCACTGGTTCTGGAGGGGGCTCCATGCCCATTTCTCTGTGCTGGGGAGAGTCACTGGTTCTGAAGGGGACTCCATGCCCATTTCTCTGTGCTGGGGAGTGCAAGGCCACAGTTTCTCAGGTGGGTGACTTTCCCACTGGCTGTGGGGGAGCCTCCATGCCCCTTTCTCGGTCCTGGGGAGTGCAAGTCCACAGTCTCTCAGGCGGCTGACTTTCCCACTGGTCCTGGAGGGGCTCCATGCCCATTTCTCTGTGCTGGGGAGTGCAAGGCCACAATCTCTCAGGTGGGTGACTTTCCCACTGGTTCTGGAGGGGACTCCTTGTACAGCAGTCCCAGGAGGGTAGCCTACATGCCCTCTGCTGGAGGTGAGGGCTGCACTGTCTCATCTGGAGGTGAGGGCTGTACTATGTCAGCAGGTGAAGATGCCTCCTGGGCAGCCTCTACTGGAGGTGAGGGCTGCACTGTCTCAGCAGGTGAAGGTGCAGCCTCTGCAGGAGGAATGGGCTGCACTGCCTCAGCTGGAGGTGAGGGCTCCGTGACCACTGGTGGTAGTGGTGGTGTCATCCTGCCAGCCTCTGCTGGAGTTGAGGCCTTCTTCCCCTTCATGGCAGGAGTCGAGGGCTTCTTCCCCTTCATGGCAGGAGGTGCGGCCTCCTTCCCCTTCATGGCGGGAGTCAAGGGCTTCTTCCCCTTCATGGCAGGAGTCGAGGGCTTCTTCCCCTTCATGGCAGGAAGTATGGCCTCCTTCCCCTTCATGGCAGGAGTTGAGGGCTTCTTCCCCTTCATGGCAGGAGTCGAGGGCTTCTTCCCCTTCATGGCAGTGGCTGTGGGATCCCTTCCTGGCTGGTGGAGTTGGATCCATCACTGTCTTGCCTCCACGACTAGGAGGTGCTGGGCTGGGTTGTTGGGACCCTGCTGTTATGGGCAGGACGGGGGGAGGGGAAGGGAAGAGGTCAAGTTGGGCAAGGAAAAGCTTTTTAGGGACAGTGGGGTTGGGAAGAGGGAGGAGGGATGGGAGTGGAGGTTGAGGGAGTGGTTGTTGGAGGAGTGCATCTGCTGGACTTGGGTGCAGGTGCATGGGGAGTGTGCTGATGTGAGGTAGATGGATGTTGGATGTCTGAGTGCTTGCGTTTGTGACCTTTGGGGGGGACAGACAGGGTTTTAGAGGACACCGGGGACGCGTGCATGGATATTGTAGTGGTGTCTGCTAGTGAGGTGTGTGTGCTGCTTGGTGTGGTGATTCTTGGTCTGGTTATACTTGGTGTGGTGATGCTTGTGGTGAATTTTGAAGCAGTGCATGCAGGTGTGAGTGTGAATGTGACTGTTTGGGGGGTGGAAGAGCAGGAGGAGGAGGGGGAGACAGTGGAAGCAGTGGTTGTGGTTCTGTCTGCAAATGTCTGGTGTTTGCGTGAGTGCTTATGTGTTGAAGTGTGGTGCCTGTGTTTGACTGTGCCACTCTTGTGTGTTGTCTTGTGTGCAAGCTCATCTGTTAGTGTGCATGGGATAGGTTAAGGAGACTGGGACTGGGAAGTGGTAGTTGGAGGGGGGACGGTAGGGACAGGGACACTGGCTTCCATCAGAGAGGAGGCCAGAACCTGAATCGATCTCTGTTGGGCCGCAATCCACCGCGGATGCCCTCCAGGAATGCATTGCATTGCTGCATCCGGGATGCCAGCCCCTGGATGGCATTCACAATGGTTGACTTCCCTACAGAGATGGATCTCAGGAGGTCTATAGCCTCCTCACTCAGGTCAGCAGGGCTCACTGGGGCAGGGTCTGAGGTGCATGGGGAGAAGGAGATGCACACCCTCCTGGGTGAGCGGGCACAGGCAACTCGCTGAGGGGCTACTGGCAGGGTGGTGCTGGTATAGGGGTGGCAGCTGTACATGCAGCTGGGGTAGTCACAGAGGTGTCCACCACCACAATGGAGCTGCCATCAGAGGAGGTATCTGAGTCTGTGTTGTCACCTCCTGTCTCCATCGTGGTGCTCCCCTCGCCCTCCGTCCTACTGATTCCCTCTGCGTTATTGGACTCTGCCTCCTGGGTTCTGTGGGATGCAGCTCCCTCTGTTGCCAGTGACCCTGCTCCTCTGTCAGATGATGCTAATGCCCACATGGACAGGATGACAGAAGATTAAGAGGGGGAGAGAGAGAAAGGGAACACTGGGTCAATTACTGCGCCAACACACTGCAATTGACATATACAGCACCGTCACACACGGGGATCAGAATTGAGCACTATGCATTGCACTGCCATTGATTTGGCTAGATGCCACAGCAAGATGAGGGCCAAACACCACCAACTGCACACCCCCTGGGACCCACTAAGCCCTGTCTGACATGGAATGCAACCTCGCCAGGTTACCTTGTTTTCCCTTTCTACCATTACCCTGAGGATGGACCACGCTGCAATGTCTGGCCTGGCATTAAGTGGCACCCACTAACTGACACACACCCGGATCCCATGCCACCTACAAATTATTATTGTAATGGCCACTGTACTCATCCCCTTGTGGCTGCTGTGATGCCCTCAAGCGCCCATCCAGCTCTGGGTAGGCCGCTGCCAGTATGTGGGCCATCCGGGGGTCAGGTTCCAACAGGTACCCCTTCCTCGCTGGGAGCCAATCCCCAGCTGGGCCTCCGCAGTCTTCCGTGCCCAGCATCTCAGGACCTCCCACCATTTCCAACAGTGGGTGCTCCACCTGCCATAGACCCCCAGGGTCAGCACATCCTTGGTGATGGCACGCCATAATCCCTTCTTTTGATGGGCGCTGAACTGCAGAGGCGATAAAGATGGGAGGACACCATTACACATAAAATCCAGCCTGTCACACATATGGCCCACCAATCCTGTTTCCTTCACCATTGGCACACACATCACCCGGCGCACACCATGAACAACACCACATGACATCACCCCCGGATGACAAGATGCTTGCACACACATCTCCATGCATCCTTTCCACATGCTATCAAGGAGTCTGGATCCTCAGGGTTTGCGCCTGTTCCCAATATGTCCACCACTTTGCAGCTCCAAACTCTACTAGCCGTTATAGCACAGAGTTAAAGAATGGCCAAGTGGAGGGAGGGGTTTTAGGTTGGGAACAGTGGGGAAGGAGACCTGTGGAAGGAAAAGTTCAGAACACAATAATCAGATTATACACATTGACTTTCATAAGCTTTGTTCAGGATAGCTATGTACTGATAACATGAATGATCAAGAGCCTTCAAATATCATGACCTTATTAACTCTGAGTACCTGGAAAATAAATAAGGATTGTGCACGATTTCAAATGAGCGTTTCTTTAGAATAAAATCTGAGGCTCTAAACCTTGAACTGACTCAAGTTATTCTTTGAATAGAAACTACTTAATAACAGTGATCAATAAACACATTAGTTTTCAGGAATAAACTGCGTTAGGCTCATGAATGATACTGCAAAGGCACACTATAACAGTAATCAATGACCACATTGTTTTTTAGGAATAAACTGTGTTAAGCTCATGAATGATACTGCAAGGACACACTTTGTCTAGATTTTCAAGATTCAATTTCTTAAGAATTATTATATGCTTTAAATATCAAAACTGTGTATCAAGATTTCAATGTCTAGAAATTATCGTGATTTCCGCCGATCTGAAAAGCAAGGGTTAAATGCCAAGAATGAATCACGCACTCTGCCATTGATTCAACCATCAGAATTTAAATGTCAAAATACGATTGCGCACTCTTCCGATCTGAGTTGCAGATTTTAGTTGCCAAAAATGAATCGCGCACACTGCTGCCGATTCGATCATCAAAGTTCAAATGTCAAAACATGATCGCACGCACTGCTACTCTGAACTACAAGCGCTAAATGCCAAGAATGAATCGCGCACACTGCTGCTGATTCAACCATCAAGGTTAACATGCCAAGATACGATCGCGCACACTGTCGATCCGAGCTGCAAGAGTTAAGTGCCAAGAAGGAATCGAGCACTCTGTTGCCGATTCAACCATCAAGGTTTACATGCCAAGATACGATTGTGCACACTGACGATCCGAGCTGCAAGAGTTAAATGGCAAGAATGAATTGAGCACTCTGCTGCCGATTCAACCATCAAGGTTTAAACGCCAAGATACGATTGCGCACACTGCCGATCCGAACTGCAAGAGTTGAATGCCAAGAATGAATCGAGCACTCTGTTGCCGATTCAACCATCAAGGTTTGAATGCCAAGATACGATTGCGCACACTGCCAAACCGAACTGCAAGAGTTAAATGCCAAGAAAACCATCGCACACGCGATGTAACCAAAATGCCCAAAACTTGAGTATTTCTGAAAACGGAGTCGGGGGGCCTAACCCGACCTCCGCCTAACCGCCCTGCTTGAAGATCACCAAGGAAATGAAAACAGGGCCTGAAAATAAAGGGTAGGCCTTCGGAACAGGAGCTCAGGAAAATGCTGCCGCTCTGCACCAGGACCTCTGAATAGTGAGCATGTGGAGCTGGGCTGGGCCCCTTAAATAGACCCAGGCCCCGTCCACGTGCCACACCCAGCCAGGCTGCAGGAAGGGATTCTAGAAAGGCTTAGAATAGGGACCACACCCTAACCACACCCTGTAATACTGCAGCAAAGCCTTGAAAATGAGCAATACATTGCAAACAGCATTAATGATGTTTAAACATGAATATCTGCAATGCAAAAGGTTAACATACTGCATTTACACATAATGCATGAATTATTACATTTCATAAGCGTTGGTTTATTGCATTACGTCGCCTGTAGAGCGCGCACTGATGTTGACACATGCATTGTGCCAAAGGTGTACTCACCTGTTGGTCTGGCGGCCCATACAGCAGTCCGTACTGGGGTAGGACCCCATCCACCAATCGCTCCAACTCCTCCAAAGTGAAGGCAGGGGCCCTTTCCCCGGTCACACGGGCCATGGTGGGTTCCAGACACAGGTCACAGCAGCACATGCAGTATAGGTGTTTTCCTGTTGAAGGTCAGGAAAAAAGTGAGGAATTAGATAGAAAATGGCAGTCACGGCCACAACGGTGTACACTGCCGGCACAGATCTCCATTGGCCACTGTACTCCATAGAGCCCCATATTATCCAATGAGGAATTGCACAGCAGTGCAAGACCACCTTCCGCCATGACGTCCAACGTCGGCGGAGTTACCTCACTTCCACCTGTATACTGGACAGGCGGTCGCCATGTCATGGTGATAGACAACCATCAGATTAACCTTTACTGTGTCACTGCCTAGATTTGCACATACCTTGCCATTCCCACTTTCCCATCACATAAATGCAACATGTACACTGAGGTTGTAGTTCCATTGTTCAAATTGTGACAGCCTGCTCACTCTTGTGTCCCTTAGACACCTGCCGCTGCAGATGAGTGGGAGGAGAAGATGAACCCCTGTGTACAGACTCCTTGTGGACTTGGCTAAACTGGAGGACCGGCACATTATATTGACTTATAGAGTGGACAGGGCCACAATCACAGAGCTGTGTGCCCAATTGGAGCCTGACCTGATATAATTTTTCCGTCATCCCACTGGGATCCCCCCTCTTGTGCAAGTGCTATCAGTGCTCCATTTCCTGGCAATTGGTTCTTTCCAAGTGACAGTGGGCTTGGCAGCCTAAATGTCACAGCCAATGTTTTCTATCGTGCTGGCAAGGGTCTTGTCTGCCCTAGTGAAACACATGTGCACCTACATTGCTTTCCCCCAGGTGAAAGATTTGGCCACTGTGAAGGCAGGATCCATGCAATGGGCCATATCCCCAATATAATTGGGGCGATTGATGGTACACATATTGCGTTAGTCCCCCCCGCCAGAATGAACAGGTGTTTAGGAATCGGAAGAGTTTCCACTCACTGAATGTGCAAATGGTGTGCCTGGAAGACCAGTACATCTCCCATATCACTGCCAAGTATCCTGGGTCGGTGCATGATGCCTTCATCCTGAGGAATAACAGCATCCCAAATGTGATGGCCCGACTACAGAGGCACAGGGTGTGGCTAATAGGTGAGCCAGATCCCCCTCCCACTGAATGTCAGTGTATGCCTTCAGGTGTCTACCCCATAGAATTGTGTAATGCTAAATGTTGTCCCTCAATACTTGCAGGTGACCCTGCCTACCCAAACCTATTGTGGCTGCTAACCCCTGTGAGGAAGCCAGGACAGGGGCTGAGTACCATTATAATGAGGCACATGGGCGAACCAGGAGAATAATCGAGCAGACCTTTGGCCTCCTGGAGGCCAGGTTCAGGTGGATCCCTATGCTACTAACCCGGAAAGGTCTGCCAGATGGTAGTGGCATGCTGCATGTTGCACAACCTGGCCCTCAGACGGAGGGGACTGGAGATCACCCTGTGGCAGCAGTGGACCCTGTGGACAGTGAGGATGAGGAGGAAGAGGATGCAGATGAGGACAACAGAACATCAGTTATGCAACAGTACTTCCAATGACACACAGGTGAGACAGTGGAACTGACCATTACTCTGACTATTGATTTATCTGTGTGCTTGTAGCATGATGGCATTCACTTCCTTTGCATCTCATCTTACTGTCACCTATGGCTTCTCATTTTCCAGATGTTGGTGATATGACAAGATTGTCCTGATGTGATCACTACAGGCAGTCACAGGTCATTATTTGTTAGCTATCACAGTGTTCAGATCATTTGCACTCGATGTGACTGTTCCCACAAATGCACAGTTAAGACACATAAAACAGTGTTACTCAAATTGTGTTCAAGTGTGTTTATTGTAGTGCTATAAAATTGAGGGTAAAGTGCAATGGAATGGGGTGATGGTGGAGGAAAGTCCAGTGTATTGTTCCAGTCTGTTTGTAGCACAGGTCCAGTGTCAAAGGGGCCATAGGAAAGGGAGCAAAGACAGTTCAAAGTGGACAAGGTTGACAGGGTGGGACACAAGGGGGACAATCCAGAGAGTCTCATTTCCTAGCAGTGGTCTTGGTCTTGGCAAATGTCACTAGCATCTGTCTGGTTCGCGGGGAACGTTTGCGGGGTGGTTCACCTTCTGCAGGGGGATGGGTGCTGGTGGCCTGAGGGTCCTGTGGTGGGACCTCCTGTCCACTAGCTGCAGCAAATGTGGTGGGCTGGTCAATAGACTGGCTAGTGGCATGGGCCTGCTGCTGTGCAGTCCATTCCCTCATAATGTTTGGGGTGTCTGCCAGCACCTCTGCTATGGAGATCATGGTAGTGTTGAGGGCCTGCAAGTCCTCCCTGTTCTCCTGATGGTGTTCCTACTGCAGCCATTTGTGCTCCTGCATGTTGTTCAGGAACCGGCCCATCGTGTCCTGGGATTGTTGGTAGGCACCCAGGACATTAGTGAGTGCCTCCTGGAGAGTTGGTTCCCTGGGCATGTCTTCCCCCAGGCGCACGGCGGTCCTCCCAGTGTCCCTGTTGCCCTGTGCCCCTGTCCCCTGAACGGTGTGCCAACTGCCACTGACCCCAGGTCCCTGATTTTCTTGGGTATGAGGTGTGGACTGGGGTCCCTGTACAGGTGGGCACACTGCTGATTGACATGTCTTGGGGACAGAGGTGTGAGAACGCTGGGTGGGTGCTGTGCTGTTGGTAACTGATGGAGGGGGCTCTGTGGTGGACTGTGAGTGGGCTGGGGTGACCGACTGACCAGTGGGCCCTGATGGGCCAGGTTGTTGATCCAGATCTGGAGTCCAGAGTTACTGTCATCACTGGGGGCATCTTCTGTTGGGAGACTGGATAGTCGTGACACCTCCTCTCCACTGAGATTGGCTGGGACTCCTGTGGGGATGTAAGTGATGTATTATGCTTCATGCCTGTGACATGTTGTACATCCCTATCTTCCCCTCTATCGTTGCTGATGCCCAGCCACCTTTGTTTGTGTATTGTGTGCTTGTTAGTTGTCCATGCTGTGCATGCTTTGGTGATGGGTGTCCATGCAGGGCTTGGAGGGCTGCCCATGCATTGGTATGGAATGCAGGGCTTGGCACTGGGGTTAGTCATATGTGTAGGTGCAGTGTGTGGGATGGAGTGGAGTGATGGGAGTGAGGGTGAGGCTGTGAGATTGCATGCAGGTATGGGGTGATAAGTGGTAAATGTTGACTTACCAGTGTCCAGTCCTCCGGCTACTCCAGCGAGTCCCTCAGGACGCAGTAATGCCAAGACTTGCTCCTCCCATGCTGTGAGATGTGGGGGAGGAGGTGGGGGTCCACCCCCAGTCCTCTGTATGGCAAGCTGGTGCCTTGCTGCGTACCTTCCCCCATAGGTCGTTCCACCTCTTCCTGATGTTGTTCCTTGTTCTTGGATGCTGTCCCACGGCATTCACCCTGTCCACAATTCTCCACCATAGCTCCATCTTCCTTGCAAAGGATATCTGCTATACCTGTGCTCCAAACAGCTGTGACTCTACCCTGACTATTTCCTCCACCATGACCTGCAACTCCTCATCTGTGAAACAGGGGTGCCTTTGTTGGGCCGTGGGTGTTGCGTGGTGTGTGTAAATATGTGGGTGTTGGGTGGTGTGTTTGGGTGTGCGTAGTGGAGTGCATGAGGGATGTATGGGTGTGTGTGTAGTTGTCGTAGTGGTCTTGATGTCTGTCTGGTGGCAATGATTTGTATTCGTAAAGGGTTGTGGGTAATGTGGGTGGGTGTTTTATAGTGGTGTGAGTGAGGTGGGTGTGGTGGGTATATGGATGTCAGGTGTGTGTTTTTTTAATTGGCCAATGTTGTGTATTTTAATATTTGGATGTCCATTCTGAGCGCGGCGGTAAATGTCTGCTGTGGTGATTCGTCGGTTATGATGTGGTGGGCGATGTTCTGTTGGCACAATGGTATCAGTGTTGATACCGATAGTTTACCACTGACCTTTTGGCTGTGGGTGTATTCTGTCGGTTTGGTGTGTGTGTGTCATAAGATGCCGAATGGATAGTCGCCACCGTGGTGGTATGTTGGCGGCCGCCAGCGTGGGGGTAAGCGGTTTTTACCACCAATGTCGAAATGACACCTAAGCCTTCTCTTGAAGATTTTCTTCACTGGGACGAAGTTGCACGTCAGAGCCCTTTTCTGATTCTACGTTCAGACTTAGACGATTTTTTTCGTGGTGGAAATCTTCATCCAGGGTGGACTTGAAATTGAACTCCCTGGTGCCCTCTTCAGATACGCTGTGCTGGAAGCCTCGGTCAACTTTTTACGTTCAGACAACAAAACTTTTTTTGAGCTTTTTCTGTCTGACATCGGACAACCCTCCACAGCAAGCCGATTTTAAGTTTACATTGTCAGATTGCCTTTCCACGAGCCCCTGGTGAAATCCTGGAAGTCTGGGGCTCCGGAGCTTTGCAGCAGGATGAACCTGCAAGTCCGTCCTGCTCACGGTCAACATAAGCTGGCTTGTCTCATGACGATGGGTCGGTCCACTTATGAAGCTTCTTTCAAAAGTGCTCCAATCTTCTCCAAACTTCTGAATCTTCTTCCAGAAGGTCTTTGAAGGTCCTTTAGGAGTCTACAACTCACCCCAAGGTTCCAGAAGCTCTGAGTTGCAACTCCCAGAATGCACCTGGCTCAAATCCAAAAATAATCAGTGGTCATTGGTCAACTGGTCAATTTCTGCAGGGCTTGATGCAATGGACTCGGGTCAGTTATTTTCTATCTGTAACATACAGGGAGTCCATTCTTGAAGCAGTAGAATCCAGGCAAAGTCCTTTTAGTGCTGAAGCCCAAGTGTGCAGCTGGTGTAGTCCTTCTGAGTGCAGTGTCCAGGTGCAGGCAAGGGGTCCAGAATGGTAGTCCTTCTTCTTCTTCTTGTCTTGTTCCTGTAGGGATCTGAAGTGGGGTGCAGCTCTGCCAGTTTTACCCTTGCTCTTGGGGTTTGAAAGCGGGGGGGTCTGTCCAGTCATGTGCAGGCCACCACCCTCTTGAGTGACCACTTCCTGGGAAGTGTGGCAAAAATCAATCCCAGGGTACAACATTCTCCAAAAATCCAAGATGGCAAAAACTCCATCACAGTGGTTAGGTCTGGCTGAGCCTACCCACTAGTGTGGCTAAGTTTCCCTTACCCCACCCCTTTCCAACCCTCTCCTTATCTAAGCAGGGGGCATCTGGCTGTCTGGATTTTGCAGGAGATGGAGGAGGTCCACTTGCTGGCCCAAATGTCCTTCCCTCCCTAGAAGTACAATTTGGCTGCTCTCCCCCATCCTAATTCACCATCTGCTGAGGCGGTTCTCCTTCCACAGATACTTCCTTTTCACACCTCATCAAGGTGTGCCAGATACTGGTCAATCAGAGAAAGGCACTACAGAGCTGAAACTGGTAACTTTTAAAAAGAGTTCTAAAACTCTTTCTAGGTGCAAGTTATATTAAATTCAACAGGGGCACGTTTTGGGGTTTATTATAACTTTTATTTTCATACTTGACATGCCACAGTTTGCTCCTTCATATGGAAAATAAGACTTTATTATTTTAAAATAAAGTTTCCCCATGATAGCCCATTCACTACAATGTTGGAAAACTAATTTAGCTATTTATCCCTCACCAGGGCTTATAAATCATCTTTTATTAGGTCCATGCTTACAGTTACACTGCACCCACCCTGTGGGCCACCTAGGGCACACGTTAGGGGTGACTTATATGTAAAAATAAGGTAGCCCAAGACTTTGGAAGTATTTTTAATTCCAAAGTTGAATTTGGGGTTAACTTTAACTTTAACTTACAAGCAGCCAGCAAGGCAGGCCTGCCTTTAAAATGACACCAGGCACATCAGCAGTGCGCCCATGGATGAACTGCCTATGCTGGGGTCCCTAAACCTACATGCCCTACCATATACTAGGGACTTATAGGTAGGTTGATACATCCAATTATAACTAGCCTACTTTGCATAATCCATTTTACACAGGGTATAGACAAGAGTCAGTAACCACCAGTATCAGTCCAAAATGTTTCGGGGTGACCAGGGCAAAAGGGAGGCCTTTCCTACATATCATCTAAGTGAAAGTACTTGGAAAAGCCATCTGTGTTGGCATGGTCAGTCCCAGGTCTGTGGTTCACTGTAAAGTCCACACCCAGTAGGGAAATGCACCACCTCCACAGTTTGAGGGTTTCTTCTCTCATCTGCATCAGCCACCTGAGAGGCCTGTGGCTGGTTTGAACCTTGAAGTGGGTCCCAGGCAGGTAGGGTCTCAGCTTCTTCAGGGGCCAAACCACAGCAAAGGCTTCCCTCTCAATGGCACTCCAATGCTGCTCTTTAGGGAGGAGTCGCCTGCTAGTATAGGCAACTGGTCAATCTTGGCCCTCATCATTTATTTGTGACAACACTACCCCAATGCCAAGTTCAGCAGGGTCTGTCTGAACAATGAACTCTTTCCCATAGTCTGGTGTTTGTAGGACAGGTGCTAAGCACATGGCTGCTTTCACGGTGTCAAAAGCTTTTTGGCATCCAGTGGTCCAAATGACCTTCTTTGGCTCCTTTGTACAAGTAAGCTCAATGGGTGTGTCCATAATGGAACCATACCCCTTCACATACCTCCTATAGTACCCAGTCAAGCCAAGGATTCCACTAACTTTGGTTTGGAGTTTGGGAGCCTTGCCGTCCAGAATGGCCTGGATTCCTGAGTTAGAGAGGTTTCACTTGGCCTCCACCTACAAGGTGACCTAAGTAGACAAACAGAACTCTGCCCTATCTGGCACTTACTGACCTCGATAGTTAGGCCTGCCTGCTGCAGGCCCCATAAAATGTCTCTTAGGTGGAGATAAAGGCAGCAATGCCATCTAGATATGCTGCTTTACAGTCATCCAGACCAGAGAGAACTCTATTCACCAACCTTTGAAAAGTGGCAGGTACATTTTTCAGATTAAAGACATCACTTTAAAGTGAAAGTGGTCTTCAGTGGTTGAAAATGCCTATCTCTTCTTTGCTCCTTGGGTGAGCCCAATTTGCTAGTGTGCTGAGGAAATTTGCTGCACCCAGCTTGTCAATAGGATCATCTGCTCTTGGTATGTGGGGTGCATCAGTTTTAGTCTGTGTATTTAAACCCCTATAGTCCACACAAATCCTCACCTCAGGTGTGTCACCTGTTGAGTGAAGCTTGGGGACAAGTGCCACTGGGCTATCCCAGTGACTGTCAGAGGGTCCAGTTAGCAATAGCTCTAGCATCTAAAGTACTTCAGATTTGATGCAGGCCTTGACTTGATCAGGCAGTCAATACATTTTGTTTTTGACACATAGGCTGTCACTAGTGTCTACATCATGGACACACCAGGCTGTCCGATCAGGGGTCAAGTAAAAGAGCTCTGCAAACTGACTGATGACTTGCCTGCAGTCAGCTTGTTGCTTGGAAGTGAGGGTAGTAGACAGAACAACACCTTCCACTGAACCACCTTGTGGGTTGGGTGACAGTAGGTCAGGGAGGGGTTCACTTTCCTCCTCTTGCCCTCTATCAGTGACCATCAGCATGGTCATGTCAGGCCTGTCTTGGTTTGACTTTAAGCTGTGTACATGAAGCACCCTGTAAGGGCTCCTTGGGACACCTAAGTCCACCAAGTAGGTGACATCCCTTTTCTTTTCCACAATGGGGTAAGGCGCAGTCCACTTGTCCTGGAGTGCCCCAGGAACTACAGGCTCCAATACACACACCAAATGACCTGGTTGGTATTCAACCAGTGCTGACTTCTGGTCATACCTATGCTTGTGCAGTTCCTGGCTGGCCTGCAAAGTCCTGTTTGCTCTTTTCATGTACCCAGCCATGCATGAAAGCAGGCCCAGTACATAGTCTGCCATATCCTGCTTGGGTTACTTGAGAGGTCTCTCCCAACCTTCTCTCACTAAACTCAGAGGACCCCTTACAGGATGGCCAAACTGAAGTTCAAAGGGGTTGAATCCGACCCCCTTCTGAAGCACGTCTCTGTAGGCAAACAAGCATAGAGGTAACAAGATATCCCATCTCCTTCTGAGCTTTTCAGGAAGGCCCATTAGCATGCCTTTCATGGGTTTGTTGAATCTTTCAAATACACCATTTGTCTGAGGGTGATAGGGGGTGGCGAACTGGTAACATACACCACAGACATTCCACATACCTTTTAGGTCTGCAAACATGACATTTGTTCCTATATCAGACGCAACCTCTTTAGCAAACCCAACCCTTGAGAAGATTCAAAGAAGGGCTTTTGCCACTGCAGGGGCAGTAGCAGTCTTGAGAGGAATTGCTTCTGGGTACCTAGTGGCACAGTCCATTACCAGTAGAATGAATCTGTTCCCAGATGCATTTAGAGGTTCAAGGGGACCAATAATGCCAATCCCTTCCCTCTCAAATGGTGTCTCAATCACTTAAAGTGGGACTAAGGGAGCTTTTGGCTGCCCCCTTTCTTGCCACTGACTTGACATGTGGGACAGGAGCAACAAAACCTGTCTCCCAGACAACTGGCGACAATAGAAATGGGCAACCAATCTCTCCCAGGTTTTGGTCTCTCCCAGATGTCCAGCAAGGGGGATATCCTGGGTCAAAGTTAAGATGAACTCCCTGTACACGTGGGGGACCACCACTCTTCTGGTTGTCCCTGGTTTGCAGTCTCTGGCCTCAGTGTATAAGAGGCCCTCCTCTCAATAGACCCTGTGAGCGCCACTCACATCTCCTTCTTTTTGCCTTGTAGCCTACAGCCTAAGGCTTCCGGAGTAGGGCATGTCCTTTGCCCTTGGCAGAGATCCTCTCTGGAGGATCCCTCTGCACTTAAGAGTTCTGCCAGGTCAGGCCAGGCTCCTTCAGCTCTGGCTCCCTCCTTAGGCATCAGGGCATCACCCTGAGGAGAATTCTCCCCTTGATCCTGTGACCTCTTCGAAGCTGCCTTAATAAATCAATCAAATATTTGTAGAGCTTGACTTATCACCTGGGGGGGGCTCAAGACGCTGGGTGGGGGAAAGGGTCAGTTGAAGAACCAGGTCTTTGGATCCTTCCTGAACTGAGCCAGCAAGGGTGGCTGCCTGAGGTCCAGATCTGGGCTGCAAGGTAGGAGAAGGATCTTCCTCCAGCCATGTTTTTCCAGATCTTAGGGATGGTGGCGAGGGCCAGTTGAGCAGAGCAGCAGTCTCCTTGCCCTTTCTCTCAGAGGTTTGGGCCATATTTTCAGGCTCCAAGACCCCTTGACATCCCTGTTGTGCAGCCTGTACTCTTGTTGTAACACACACAAAGCCCCAGCATTACTGCATGATCCTTCCTTTCCATTTCTGTCCATGCACAAGTTCCCAGATCATTTCCCAACAGACACTCTACTTGGGTGGCAGGGGACACAACCATATTTTTTGGGACGGTTTATCAAGGCCATTGGATGAAGCTTAGTCTCATTGTCAGCATTGGTCACCTGATGACTGACACCAGGTATCATTTGATCTAGGGAAACCAGTCTTGCCGACACTATGGTGACACTGACACCTGTATCCCTCAGAGCCTCTACCTCAGTCCCACTGATTTTAGGCCTTTATGGAGTTCAAAAGGACTAAACTCCACCCCTTCTGTGGCACCTCTCTGTAGGCAAAAAGAAGGCATTGGAGGAGTATGTCCCATTTATGCATTGTGGGCTGAGGTTGCCCATTATCATGGCTTTTATAATCTTGTTGAATCTCTCCACAAGAACATTTGTATGGAGGTGACAGGGTGTGGAGAACTTATAAATTACACTGCACTCATCCCACATGGACTTCATGTACGCTGACTTGAATTTAGTGCCTCTGTGAGATACCATCATTTAGGGGGACCCCACAAAGGTAAAAATCCCCATCAGGGCCCTGGACACCTCAGGTGCAGTCACTGACCTCAGAACGATGGCCTCTCTGTAGGAAGTGCAATATCCACTTAAACCAGTATGAACTTATTCCCTTAAGCTGCCTTAGGATCCAAGGCTCCAGCAATGTCAATGCCTGCCCTCTCAAATGGAGTGCCAGCGACAAGTAATGGGGTCAGGGGAGCCTTGAACTTTTTC
Organism: Pleurodeles waltl; assembly: GCF_031143425.1. NCBI lineage: Eukaryota > Metazoa > Chordata > Amphibia > Caudata > Salamandridae > Pleurodeles > Pleurodeles waltl. The sequence goes on from NC_090440.1 coordinate 1,660,280,597, forward strand.
CCTGAACTCCTACTGGCCTGGCAGGTGCAACAGGACCTACAGAATGCATCTGAGGTAGTGTTCATCCAGGGCCAATATAAGCGAACAATAAGCCTGGAGAAGTTTGTGTCTTCCCCAGATGTCCTGCCAAGAATATGTCACGTGCAAACCCCAGTAGGATGGCTCTGTAACACTGGGGGACCATCAACACATGGGCTGCCCCAGGTTGAGAAACCTTAGGCTCACTATAAAGGAGGTAGTTCTCCCAATCTCCAAAGGTGTCACCTGCTGACTGGACCTCAGCTTGCTGAATTAAGTATTCTAGAGTGGGACACTCTTCCTGTGCCTTGCAGAATTCCTCCTTTACTTGCCAGCCAGCAAGCACAAGCAGGTCACCCAGGGCAATAATTTCCTGCCTGGTTGGCTCAGGGGCATTCTCCTCAGATGCCCTGTCAAGCTGGAAAAGGAGGGCTTCAAGGGCTGGGTTCCCATGTCTCTTGCTCCCATGCTTCTTGGCAGCAACCTGGGCCATTGTTTCAGGTTACAGACACCCTTGACTCCCTTTGTGGGCATCCATGGACCGTGTGATCATACAGACCCAATTAGGCAATTCTAACTTTTCTAAGTGTGACCTGAGTTCCAACTTCCTACAGATAGTGTGCTCCAGGTCATTGCCTTACAGACAATTTACAGGAATGGCAGGGGCAACAACAATTTTTAGAGAACCTGGACCCCTCCCGCTCAAAGGGAACCAGAACCACCAGTACATGACTCTCACAGTGGTCATCGACTGTGACTTGGTAAAAGGTGTTAAGAAGGACCTGCCCTGAGGACCCCAGCTGACATCTTCCAGGAGTCATATTGCTTCCTGTGTCTCTCAGATCCCCCACTTGTTGACACTGATATTGAACCACTGCCTGTACTTAGACGTACTGACATGCATATGGACTTTTGGCACCATCTCCTTATCCCCCTGGGAAACCAAGGTCACATCTGTCGTCTCCCAAAGGCTGACTGGGACCACCTCCTCCCTGAGTGCTACACTTCCCAACCTAGGTGTCTGTCCACTGGTGGGGGCTGTGCCCTCTTGGGACATATGGAGTTGCCCTTGGAGGGCCCATACTTGTAATAGTCTGTGCACTGGGAGACAAAACCTCCCTGTCTGCTTTTCAAAGAACCCCTTCTTTTTAGGCTCAGACTGGGACTGGTGACTGTTATTCCCTTGGGAATTATTTTAGGGGCCTTTTGAGAACTTCTTGTTTTTCCCTCCTCTTCCTTCTGGTAGATTCCCTAACCACCCTTGTGGGAGACTTTCCCAGATCCTTTTTTGGATACTCTGATGCTAGCTCAGAGGTCTGCCTCCTTTGCAAGTTAGCTTACTGTCTACTAGGTGCTGGCACAGCTCTGGAAAAACAAATGCTGAGCATGTGCTCTCCCAAAATTAGACTGTACAATGCACTGTAGCCATTAACTTTGCTGCCTTTCACCCAACCATTCAGTACCTTGCTAGAGTAATCCAGAAAATCCACCCAGGACAGCTTAGCGAGCTTCTGGCTGTCCCTGAATGTCTGTAGGAATGTTTTTTCACCCCCCATGCTCTCTTGGGAGCTTGTGAACCCTCAGGGCTACATAATAGGTTGCAAACTGTTTGTTGATATTATCTCCTACCACATAACTGGGCACCATATACTTGGAGATGCAGACCTTTTTGTCTCCTTCTCACACTTCAGGTATGCTGCCACCAATGCTGCTGGAATCTGCCTGCTTTGCTTTCAGTTCCATCTCCTTAAGGCTCCTTTCATGAGCCAAATTCTCTAAAGCTAATTTCTCTTTTATGCCCAGATTCCTATTCCCCATCCTGATCTTGACCATCTTCAGCCTGAACTCTCTTTCCTCCCTCCTTTCCTCCAGCTCCTCTGAGGACAGGTTATGGTAAAACACAGTGGGGGTCATTCCAACCCTGGCGGTCGGTGTTAAAGCGGCGGTCAAACCGCCAACAGGCTGGCGGTAAAAAAAATGCAATTCCGACCCTGGCGGAAACCGCCAACAGAGACCGCCACTTTAACACACCGCCCGCCACGGCGGGACAAACAAACAGCGCGGCGGTCACCACCAACAGACAGGCGGGAGACAATGTACCGCCCACCCTATCACAACCCACCATCCGCCACCTTTTCCGGGGCGGTAGCCCCGCCGATAAAAACACGGCGGAAACAGACATTTCAAATGGAAAACGCTCACCTCCATACACCCCACGAGGAATCTCAACAGCATGGAACCCGAACTACACATCCTACCAGCCATTGTCTTCCTGCTCCTCTACCAGGAGCACGAACGCCGGCGCAGAAGACAACGGTGAGTACTGCACCTATGACACAGGGGAGGGGGAGGCAAACAATTACGGGAACACACATATGCGACACACCCACCCTCACCCTCAACCACTACAACACACACATCAATGCATAGCAACACATCACAGTTACACCCCCAAACCCCCCGGAAGAATGCAAAGGCAAAAGGAAATGATTATAAATATAGAATTATATTGTAAGACTGAGTATAAAATATATCACACATCTATAACTTTATATACATAAATTGTCCAGTCCGATATGTCTATCAGCCATTGTTTGTGGGCCACTGGGCCAAAACACATGGGCAAAGCCCACACAGGATACCTGCCTCCAACGGAGAGAACACTGCAGGGGCATCAGATAGGAAAACTACAGGCACCTTAGGGGGAAGGGAAGTGGGGCACCTCAGCCAGATGAGTCCACGACGCCAGATCCACGAGGGGCCTCCATGGCCACTGTGCCATCCTGGGGAGTGCAAAGCCACAGTCTCACAAGTCTCTACAGTGGGTGGCTTGCCCACTGTGCCATCCTGGGGAGTGCAAAGCCACAGTCTCTCAAGTCTCTACAGTGGGTGGTTTGCCCACTGTTCAATCCTGGGGAGTGCAAAGCCACAGTCTCACAAGTGGATAACAGTCTCCACTGGTACTGGAGGGGGACTAGTGGCCAGAGTGCTTCGAGCAGCCCTGCCCGACACAGATGCGGGCCTGCCCCTTCTGCCAATGGGCCAGCGGTGCTTGAGACGGTGGTGCCCAGCGGAGCGGTGCTTGAGATGAAGGGCCCAGTTCAGCGGTTCTTGAGACGGCGGTGCCCAGCGGAGCGGTGCTTGAGATGAAGGGCCCAGTTCAGCGGTGCTTGGGATGAAGGGCCCAGTTCAGCGGTGCATGAGATGAAGGGCCCAGTTCAGCGGTGCTTGAGATGAAGGGCCCAGTTCAGCGGTGCTTGAGATGAAGGGCCCAGTTCAGCGGTGCTTGAGACGGCGGTGCCCAGCGGAGCAGTGCTTGAGATGAAGGGCCCAGTTCAGCGGTGCTTGAGATGAAGGGCCCAGTTCAGCGGTTCTTGAGACGGCGGTGCCCAGCGGAGCGGTGCTTGAGATGAAGGGCCCAGTTCAGCGGTGCTTGAGACGGTGGTGCCCGGCGGTGCCCAGTGGAGCGCTGCTTGAGATGAAGGGCCCAGTTCAGCGGTTCTTGAGACGGCGGTGCCCAGCGGAGCGGTGCTTGAGATGAAGGGCCCAGTTCAGCGGTGCTTGAGATGAAGGGCCCAGTTCAGCGGTGCTTGAGATGAAGGGCCCAGTTCAGCGGTTCTTGAGACGGCGGTGCCCAGCGGAGCGGTGCTTGAGATGAAGGGCCCAGTTCAGCGGTCCTTGAGATGAAGGGCCCAGTTCAGCGGTTCTTGAGACGGCGGTGCCCAGCGGAACGGTGCTTGAGATGAAGGGCCCACTTCAGCGGTTCTTGAGACGCCGGTGCCCAGCGGAGCGGTGCTTGAGATGAAGGGCCCAGTTCAGCGGTGCTTGAGACGGCGGTGCCCAGCGGAGCGGTGCTTGAGATGAAGGGCCCAGTTCAGCGGTTCTTGAGACGGCGGTGCCCAGCGGAGCGGTGCTTGAGATGAAGGGCCCAGTTCAGCGGTGCTTGAGACGGCGATGCCCAGCGGAACGGTGCTTGAGATGAAGGGCCCACTTCAGCGGTCCTTGAGACGGCGGTGCCCAGCGGAGCGGTGCTTGAGATGAAGGGCCCAGTTCAGTGGTGCTTGAGACGGCGGTGCCCAGCGGAGCGGTGCTTGAGATGAAGGGCCCAGTTCAGCGGTTCTTGAGACGGCGGTGCCCAGCGGAGCGGTGCTTGAGATGAAGGGCCCAGTTCAGCGGTGCTTGAGATGAAGGGCCCAGTTCAGTGGTTCTTGAGACGGCGGTGCCCAGCGGAGCGGTGCTTGAGATGAAGGGCCCAGTTCAGCGGTTCTTGAGACGGCGGTGCCCAGCGGAGCGGTGCTTGAGATGAAGGGCCCAGTTCAGCGGTTCTTGAGACGGCGGTGCCCAGCGGAGCGGTGCTTGAGATGAGTGTCCTGGTCAGCGGATCCACCCCAGGCATGGATGTCACTCGCCACCTAGCATGTGGCTGGCGGGGCCTTCCTGCCCATCTGTCTGGTGGCTTGCGGGGCCCTCCTGGGCTGCAGTTCTCGGCCTGTGGGTGTCCTCCTGCCCACCTGGGACGTGGCTTGCGGGGCCCTCCTGGGCTGCAGTACCGGGCCTGTGTGTGTCCTCCTGCACACCTGGGACGTGGCTTGCGGGGCCCTCCTGGGCTGCAGTACCGGGCCTGTGTGTGTCCTCCTGCACACCTGGGATGGGGCTGGTGCGGCCCTCCTGGCCAGCTGGCCTGCTGCCGGACTTGTCGGGCGTGCTGCCCTTCCCACCCTTCCCTGCACGCTTGTGGCCATTTCCCACCTTTGGCGGTGTGCCAGGTGGCACCCCACTTCCTGACGGAGCCAATGTAGGGATTTTGGTCCCTGGGGTCTTTGGTCGCTCGCGCCGGGCACTGGCAATCTTAGGATGCTTTTCCGGTGGTGGGCTGGCCGTGCCTTGGCTCCTAGCTGAACTGGATGCCCTTGAGGGTGGGGGACTCCACAGTCCATGGACAACAGTCTTCACTGGTCCCGGTTTTGTGGTGGCTGAGGTGCTGATTGGAGTCTTCTGAGATGGACGGGGTGGGGGAGTTGTAGGAAAGAGGTCAAGTTTGGAAAGGAAAAGCAATTTGGAAAGAAAGGGACGGGTAGGTGTAGTGGGTATGGGAGTGGAGGAAGAGGATGTGGTTGTAGGAGTGTGAAGTCTGGTGTCTTTGGGTGCAGGTGCTTGGGCTAGAGGCTGTCGTGAGGTGGATGGCTGTTGGGTGGGTGGCTGCCTGCGTTTGTGTAGTTTGGAGGAGGGGGTGACAGACACACTTGGAGAGGACACAGGGGACGTGTAAATGGTAGTGGGGGTGGTGACTGCACGTGTGCGGAGTGTTCTGGTGGGTGTGCTGGTGATGGACGTAGTGGCTGAAGATGTTGTGCATGCAAGTGTGAGTGGAGACGTCACAGGGAGGGAGGAGGGAGACGAGGAGGAGGGGGACACAGTGGAGGCAGTGGGTGTTGGTATGTCTGCATGTGGATGTTGCTTGTGTGAATGCTTGTGTGATGTGTGGTGCTTATGTCTGGATGAGCTTCCCTTGGGTGTTGAGGTGTGTGCAGGCTGGTCTGATGGTGTGTCTGGGATAGGCAGAGGTACAGGGGATTGGGTCTGGGTGGAGGAAGTTGGAAGGGGGAGGCTAGAGACAGGGACAATTGCTGCCGTCAGTGCTGAGGCCAGAGCATTGAACGATCGCTGATGGGCAGCCTGACCCGAATGAATGCCCTCCAGGTATGCATTACTCTGGTGCACCTCTCTTTGAACACCCTGGATGGCATTCAAAAGGGTAGACTGCCCAACAATGATGGTCCTTAGGAGGTCAATGACCTCCTCACTGAGGGCAGCAGGGGTGACAGGGGCAGGGCCTGAGGTGCCTGGGGCGAAGGAGATGCCCACATTCCTGGGTGAGCGGGCACGGGGCAAACGCTGAGGGGCTGCTGGGAGGGCGGTGCTGGTGCGCTGGGTGGCGGCTGTACCTGTTGTTGCGGGGGGCACGGATGTTGCCGCCACCACAAGGGAGCTCCCTTCAGAGGACGAGTCGCTGTCACTGATATCAGCACGAGTCCCCGCTGTGGAGCTCCCCTCGCCCTCCGTCTCACTGGTGAAATCTGAGTCAGTTGCATGGCCCGCCATGCCCATGTGAGATGCAGCTCCCTCGTGCTCTGATGCCATTTCTCCTCCGCCTGATGATGCTAATGCACACATGAACAGGAAGACCACAAAAAAGGGGGGAAGGAGAAATAAAGACATGTTGAGTGCATGGATTACCGCTACCGTTGGCGGACAAGACAGACACAGAAGCCACCTGCACTACGCCGCACACTTGGGGTCCACTACGCAATCCGTGGGACATGGCCTACAAGCCTATGGACGACAACTGCACACATAGATGACACAGGGCCATGGATACCTGTACTTGGCACCCTACAGAGGTGGGGGGCGGGGGCACAGGGCCATGCCTTACGGAGGGGCCTAGCCTACAGAAATCGCCCTGGCCTAGGGATACCCACAGCCCTCCTCCCCCACCCAGACACCTCCACTGCGCGCAAAGTCAGCAGAATGTATTTGTACTCACCCCCTTGTGTCTGCTGTGATGTCCTCACGCTCCCATCCAAATCGGGGTAGGCCACCGCCAGGATCCGGGACATCAGGGGGGTCAATTGACGACTGGCACCCCTCCTACGTTGGGAGGCCATCCCCAGCAGAGCCTCCGCCGTCTTCCTGCTCCCGTGTCGGATGTCTCTTCAGGCAGTGGGTGCCCCGTCTGTTGTGGACCCCCAGGGTCCGGACGTCCTTGGCGATGGCACGCCAAATCGCGACTTTCTGGTGGGCGCTGACCTATGTGACATGTACAGGGAGAGAAAAATTGTCATCACCTTCTGCATGCTCGATGTGAGTGGCCCCCCATCCCCACCCTTGCCATGTGGCACATGCTCTCATCTGTCGTTTGATGCATGCCTCAATCGCTCCCCTCCCCACCATCTTTCATCCACCCGACTCAACCCAGGCATTGCCCACTAAGCATGGTCCCAGTGTACTTACCTGTTGGTCTGGAGGACCGTAGAGTAGCGCATACTGGGGGAGGACCCCATCCACAAGTTTCTCCAACTCCTCCGCAGTGAAGGCAGGGGTCCTTTCCCCAGTCGCATGAGCCATTGTCTCTTCCAAACCGAGGTCACAGCAGCACTTGCAGTGTAGGTCCTCTCCTGTCGAAGATCAGGTATTGAGTGATTAAGCAGATAGAAAATGGCGGTCACGCCCGCGGCGGTTCATACCGCGGCGGTGCGTACCACGACCACCAAAGCACATCGTCATTGGCTCCTGAAACCCATAGGGTTCTATGTTAACCAATGCGGCTTAGCGCCGCGGTCTTCGACCGCCTGCCGCCGCGCTGTGCCAAGCCAGCGCATTGACCTCACATCCCACTGTCGCACTTCACAGGTCAGGCAGCCGCCATTTCAAGGGCCCACATGGACTAATTACCAACTGCGTCACACATACCTAGGCCATGCACGAACACTCATACAAGACATTCAATGCATTGGGAATCGTGCTATGTGCAAGCTGTGGTTACGTACCTGTGGGTTGCTTGACTCTGTGCTCGCTGTTGTCCTTCATAGGCACCGTCTGCTGGGACATGCGAGGAGATGGAGGAATCTTCCCGTGCACAGACCGCTGGTGGACCTGTCGACAATGGAGGAACGACATGTCATACTGACATACAGGCCTGACCGAGCCACTATACAGGAACTGTGTGCCCAGCTGGAGCCAGACCTGATGTCACCCATTCGCCAACCCACAGGGATCCCCCCTCTAGTGCAGGTGCTGTCAGTACTCCATTTCTTAGCAAGTGGGTCATTTCAAACAACAGTGGCCATATCATCAGGGATGTCCCAGCCTATGTTTTCCAAGGTGTTGTCCAGAGTGTTGTCTGCCCTGCTGAAACACATGCAGAGCTACATCGTTTTCCCTGAGGTGGGGGATTTGCCTACAGTGAAGGGTGATTTCTATGCCCTTGGACATATCCCTAACATCATGGGTGCCATTGATGGGACACATGTTGCTTTGGTCCCCCCCAGCAGGAGTGAACAGGTGTACAGGAACCGGAAGAGTTATCATTCGATGAATGTACAGATGGTGTGTTTGGCTGACCAGTACATCTCCCATGTTAATGCCAAGTTCCCTGGGTCAGTGCATGACGCCTACATCCTGCGGAATAGCAGCATCCCGTATGTGATGGGTCAACTCCAGAGGCACCGGGTGTGGCTATTAGGGGACTCTGGTTACCCCAACCTGTCCTGGCTACTGACCCCAGTGAGGAATCCCAGGACAATGGCAGAGGAACGGTACAATGAGGCCCATGGGCGGACTAGGAGGGTGATCGAGCGAACCTTTGGCCTCCTGAAGACCAGGTTCAGGTGCCTCCATATGACAGGTGGATCCCTAATGTACTCACCAAAGAAGGTGTGACAGATCATTGTGGCCTGCTGTATGCTTCACAACCTGGCTTTGCGCCGCCAGGTGCCTTTTCTGCAGGAGGATGGTCCAGATGGTGGTGTTGTAGCAGCTGTGGAGCCTGTGGAGAGTGAAGAGGAGGAAGCCGAAGAGGACGACATAGAGAACAGGAACACAGTAATATAGCAGTATTTTCAATGACACACAGGTAAGAGTAGACACCGGCATATTAAATTTACTTAAAGACTCCTACCTCTCTACTGTCTGACTTTTTCCCCCAGTGTATGCTAACTGTGTTGTGACTTTCCCTTCCGTTTTCAGAGCTGTGGGCCCCACTGCGTGACATCTGCTTTGTTTCCCCATGGACTACAGCTGTGTGACTGCGGTTTGTTAGCATCACAATGTGAATGAACATTTTGGCACGGTCATGTCTAATACATTTGTTCTAAATCACAGCCAGACTCCTGATTGTTTTGTGCAATTAGTGTTTTTATTCAAGTGCTCTAAATTGGATGGGTGGTTGCAAATCGGTGAGGGGTGATGGTGGAGGATTGTCCATGGCAGAGTCCAGACTATCAGTTTCACAGGTGCATTGTCCAAATGCCTGTGGGAAGTGGAGCAGGGGCAGTTTAAGGTTGGACAGGGTGACAATGTGGGACAGTGGGTTGACAATCAGGGCGGTATCCTTTGCTGGCGGGGGTCTTGACATCTTACTCTGTCTTCTTCCTGGATCTCAGGGCCCGCTTGCGGGGTGGTTCTCCTTCTGCAGGGGTGGGGTTCTGGTGGCCTGTTGGTGGCCTGTTGGTCTTGTGTCGGGGCCTCCTGTCCACTAGCGCCGGCGGAGGTGGTGCATGCTAGTGTCAGGGGCCCTTTGAGGTGCCACAGTGTCCCTCAATGTCATGACTACCTCATTCAGGGCCACTACGATGGTACCCATGGCGGAACTGATGTTTCTTAGTTCCTACCTGAACCCCATATAATGTTCCTCCTGCAGAAGCTGGATCTCCTGAAACCTGGCCAGGACCGTCGCCATCATCTCCTGGGAGCGGTGGTATGCTCCCATGATGGAGGAGAGGGCCTCGTGGAGAGTGGGTTCCCTGGGCCTGTCCCCCCCCTGTCGCACAGCAGCCCTCCCAGTTCCCCTGTTTCCCTGGGCCTCTGTCCCCTGGACGTGTGCCCACTACCACTGCCCCCAGGTCCCTGTTGTTGTTGGGGTGGTGGGTTAGCCTGGGTTCCCTGTAGTGGTGGACACACCGCTGATTGACGTGTCCTGGGGACAGAGGTATGGGCCCGCTGGGTGGGTGCTGTGCTGGTGTTCCCAGAGGGGGGAAGGTCTACTGTGGCCTGTGGCTGTGTGAGGGAAACCGACTGTCCCGAGGTCCCCGATGGACCGGGCTGGTCATCTAGATCCAGGGAGACAGAGCTGCTGTCCTCACTGTGGGCCTCTTCTGGGGATGGAGGGGACATTTGTGGACCCTCCTGCGCGGTGACGTGGCGTTCGGGTCCTGCAGGGGTATAAAAGCATGGTTATTGCTTCTGTGTGTGTCATAGCGTGCAATGGGTGGGTGCCCGTGTACCTCAGTGCTGGCATTCCTTTGTGGGGGCTGTTGTGACGGTGGTTGGGGGGGGGTTTATGTGTATGTGCAGTGGGCATGCTTAGGTGATGGGTGTCCATGCTTTGTGGACTCATGCAGGGCTAGGTGTTGGGATGGGTGGGTTGTGATGGTGAGACAGTTGCAAGGAGTAGGATGTGATGGGGGTGAGGGTGAGGGTGGGGTATGAGTTGGCATGCAGGTGGGGTGGGGGGGAGAAGTAGTTAAGATTTGCCTTACCAGAGTCCATTCCTCCGCCTACTCCTGCAAAGCCCTCAGGATGCAGGATGTTCAAGACTTGCTCCTCCCATGTTGTAAATTCTGGGGAAGGAGGTGGGGGTCCGCCGCCAGTCTTCTGCACCGCGATGTTGTGCCTGGATACCACTGAACGCACCTTCCCCCGTAGGTCGTTCCACCTCTTCCTGATGTCGTCCCGATTTCTTGGGTGCTGTCCCACAGCGTTGGCCCTGTCGACTATTCTGCTCCATAGCTCCATCTTCCTGGCAATGGTGGTGTGCTGCACCTGTGCCCCGAACAGCTGTGGCTCTACTCGTACAATTTCCTCCACCATGACCCTGAGTTCATCATCAGAGAACCTGGGGTGTCTTTGCGGTGCCATGGGGTGGTGTGGGTGATGTGTAGGGTGGATTGTGTGGTGCTAAGTGTGGTGATGTGTATTGTTGTGTTGTGTGAAGTGCGTGCAAATATTGCTGGGTGACAGTGAATTGGGCGTCTGGGTGCTCGGATGTATTTTCTCGGTGCGTGTTCACAAATCTCTAGGAGTGGAGGTTTGTGGGTGATGTGGGTATGTATTTTATATTTAATTGGGTGTGTGGGAGTGGTGTGTGTATGTGTCTCAGGTGTGTGTATTTTGAATTGTCCAATGTGGTTGTATTTTGTAAGTGTGTGTGTATTTTGACCGCGGCGTTGTGTACCGCCAATGGAATACCGCGGTTGAAAGACCGCCGCGTGGATTCGTGTGTCGTGATAGTGTGGGCGTATTTCTGTTGGCGTGACGGTAGAGGTTTGGTCATCGCCAGTTTCTCGCTGCCCTTTGGTGTGGCGGACTTTTGTGGATGTCTGTATTTTGGCGGTTTGCCTGTTGTGGGTCAGAATGACCGTGGCGGTTTACCGCGGCCGTGGCGGTGTTATGGCAGTCTTCTGAACGGCAGTAAGCGCCTTTTACCGCCGAGGTTGGAATGACCCCCAGTGTCTCCTGTTCTTGCAGGAAAGTCCACTTTGTGGGTCAAATCATCCTCCTATGCTGGTGATGGTATCACAGGAAGGTCCTTTTCAGGCCCTTCCATCCCATCATCCTCTTCCTGTGGCTTCAACCAGTGGCTTATGAGCTTCTGCCCAGACCCTTGGTTCCTTTTGCAGGTCCACCTTCTTGTAGGGCTCATTGCAGGAAGCCTCCTTTCCCTGAAGAACTCCTTGAGCTGGGCCACAGTGTAGCCATCCATTATGGCCAGTCTGAATTCCATCCATGGTATAGTTTCAGGCATAACAGTCAGAGGAAGAATTTGGGAAAAAACAAAAAAGGCCAATGGGGGAGAATTTAAACTCAAATGATCCTAGATTATTAATGTAGGGAGGTAGTGTCGCACAAAACTACTGTGTGGCACTACACAAACACAAGTCTAAATTCTCTCTGCTGATTACCAGTGTAAGAAATTGGGATACTGGTTGAGGGGGTGAAACCTTTCTCAGGCAGAAACCACAATTCTGCTCAGGGTGAAACCACAAACAAACTCTAAATTAACCTGTGCTCACACCTTGGGTAGCTTGGCACAAAGCAGTCAGGTTTAACTTAGAGGCAATATTCAAAGTATTTATGCAACATTTCAAACAGTAACACAGGAGAACACACCACAGAAGGACCCACAATATGGTTAGAAAAATAGAGTAATTTGTAATAAATAAAACAAGACCAAAATGACAAAAATCTAATCAGTAGAACAGAGATATTCAATTTTAAAGATTTTAATTAAAATAGTGCCAAAATTCATAAAGCACCAACTGTGAATATCTGGCCATGCTGGACTGGAACAAAGGTGGTCATTACAACCCTGGCGGACGGTGTTAAAGCAGCGGTAAGACCGCCAACAGGCTGGCGGTTAAAAATGTGCAATTTCGACCGTGGCGGAAACCGCCAACAAAGACAGCCACTTTAACACTCCGACCGCCACGGCGGTACAAACAAACAGCGCGGCGGTCACTGCCAACAGACAGGCGGGAGACAATGTACCGCCCACACTATTATGACAGGCCAATCCGCCACCTTTTCCGGGGCGGATTCACTGCGGATAAAAACACGGCAGAAACAGGAATTCCGAAGGGAAAATGCTCACCTCTACACACCTCACGAGGAACGAGGACACCATGGACCCGGAACTCCAAATTCTACCTGTGGAAGTCTTCCTGCTCCTCTACCAGGAGCACGAACGCCGGCGGCAAAGACCACGGTGAGTACTGCACCTACGACACAGGGGAGGGGGGAGGCAAAAAACAGGGACACACACACACGCAACACCCCCACTCCCACCCCCACCCACTACAACACACACACCAATGCATATTAATACATCACAGTTACACCCCCCAAACCCCCCGGAAGAATGCAAAGACAATAGAAAATGAGTGTAACCATTGTAATATATTAAAATCAAGTAGGCAGAAATATATATATATATACACCATTTACTAAATATATACCAAGCATAGTAGTCCAGGTAGTGCTCCAATTAAGTCCATGGAACACTGGGACCACACGGTATGGCCGAGGCCCACACAAGATCCCCGACCATGACGGAGAGAACACTGCAGGGGCATCAGAGAGCAACTAAACAGGCACCTCAGGGGGAGGGAAAGGAGGGGCACCTCAGCCGCTTGAGTGCACGACGCCAAATCCACGAGGGGGCCACATGCCCACTGTTCCATCCTGGGGAGTGCAAAGCCACAGTCTCTCAAGTCTCTACAGTGGGTGGGTTGCCCACTGTTCAATCCTGGGGAGTGCAAAGCCACAGTCTCTCAAGTCTCTACATTTGGTGGGTTGCCCACTGTTCCAACCTGGGGAGTGCAAAGCCACAGTCTCTCAAGTCTCTACAGTGGGTGGGTTGCCCACTGTTCCATCCTGGGGAGTGCAAAGCCACAGTCTCTCAAGTCTCTACAGTGGGTGGGTTGCCCACTGCTGTATCCTGGGGAGGACAAATCCACAGTCTCTCAAGTCTTTACAGTGGGTGGGTTGCCCACTGTTCCATCCTGGGGAGTGCAAAGCCACAGTCTCTCAAGTGGAGGGGGCATGGTGCCCAGAGTGCTTCATTCACCCCGTGATGGACTCAGTAGCGTCAGTGCCCTTGGCGCTCATGGGCCAGCGGTGCTTGAGACGGCGGTGCCCTGTTCAGCGGTGCATGAGACGGCGGTGCCCTGTTCAGCGGTGCTTGAGACGGCGGTGCCCTGTTCAGCGGTGCTTGAGACGGCGGTGCCCTGTTCAGCGGTGCATGAGACGGCAGTGCCCAGTTCAGCAGTGTTTGAGACGGCGGTCCCCTGTTCAGTGGTGCTTGAGGCGGCGGTGCCCTGTTCAGCGGTGCTTGAGGCGGCGGTCTCCATTGCAGGGACTCAGCTGCTGGCGGACCTTCATGGCCCAGCGGGGCTTTTGCTGGCGGTCCTTCAAGGCCCAGCGAGGCTTTTGCTGGCGGTCCTTCATGGCCCAGCGAGGCTTTTGCTGGCGGTCCTTCAAGGCCCAGCGGGGCTTTTGCTGGCGGTCCTTCATGGCCCAGCGGGGCTGGTGCTGGCGGTGGCCTCCTGGGCAGCGGGGCTGGTGCTGGCATCCTGGGCAGCGGGGCGGATGCTGGCGGTGGCCTCCTGGGCAGCTGGGCTGGTGCTGGCGGTGGCCTCCTGAGCAGCTGGGCTGGTGCTGGCGGTGGCCTCCTGGGCAGCTGGGCTGGGCAGCTGAGCTGGTGCAGGCCTCTTGGGCAGCTGGGCTGGTTCTGGCGGTGGCCTCCTGGGCAGCTGGGCTGGTGCTGGCGGTCTTCTCCACCGTGCTGCTCTTCCCAGACTTGCTGGGTTTCTTGTGGCCCTTCCCCACCTTGGAAGGTGTCACAGCTGACTCCACACTCCCACCGGGACCCCTGTGAGCGGCTTTGGTGGCTGGAGTCTTCCCCCTCTCCCGCCGGGCACTGGCCAACTTCTGATGCTTCACAGGTGGGGGACTGTCTGTGCTGTGGCTCCGTGCCACACTGGCTGCCCTGGTGGCCGGTGCACTCCAGATTCCGGTGACTACAGGCACCACTGATCCCGGAGATGTTGTGGCTGAGGTGCTAGTTCGGGACCTATGAGATGGACGGGATGGGGGAGGTGTGGGAAAGAGGTCAAGGTTGGACAGGAAAAGTTTTTTTGACACACTGGGACGGGTAGCTGGAGGGGGTTTGGGAGTGGAGGAAGAGGTGGTGGTTGTAGGAGGTGTTCGTTTGCTGACTTTGGGTGAAGGTGCATGCGCTGGAGGCTGTCGTGAGGTGGATGGCTGTTGGGTGCATGTGTGCCTGCGTTTGTGTATCTTGGAAGGGGGTTTCACAGACACACTGGCAGAGGACACAGGGGACGTGTGAATGGTAGTGGGCGTGGTGACTGCACGTGAGCGGGGTGTGGTGGTGGGTGTGCTGGAGAGGGACGTAGTGGCTGTAGAGGTACTGCATGCAGGTGTGAGTGTAGACGTGACAGGGAGGGAGGAGGGAGGGGGGAGGGAGACGAGGAGGAGGGCGACACAGTGGAGACAGTGGATGTTGGGATGTCTGCATGTGTGTGATGCTTGCGTGAGTGCCTGTGGGATGTGTGGTACTTCTGTGTGCCTGAGCTTCCCTTGTGTGTTGACGTGTGTGCATGCTGGTCTGTAGGTGTGCTTGGGATGGGCTGAGGTACAGGGGATTGGGTCTGGGTGGAGGAAGTTGGAGGGGGAGGCTAGACACAGGGACAATGGCTGCCATCAGTGCTGAGGCCAGAGTCTGAAAAGCTCGCTGAAGGGCCACCTGACCAGAATGAATGCGCTGCAGGAATGCATTGGTTTGTTGCAACTGCCTTTCTACACCCTGGATGGCATTCAAAATGGTAGACTGCCCAACAGTGAGGGACCTGAGGAGGTCAATGGCCTCCTCACTGAGGGCAGCAGGGGTGACTGGGGCAGGGCCTGAGGCGAAGGTGATGCCCACCCTCACGGGTGAGCGGGCACGGGGCGAAGGCTGAGGGGCTGCTGGGACGGCGGTGCTGGAAGGGGGGGTGGCGGCTGTACCTGTAGATGGGGGTGCCACAGATGTTGCCACCACCACAAGGGAGCTCCCATCAGAGGATGAGTCTGTGTCACTGGTCTCCGCTCCTGTCCCCACCGTGGAGCTCCCCTCGCCCTCCCTCCCACTGGTGAAGTCCGATTCCGTAGTGTGGCCCTCCATGGCCATGTGGGATGCAGCCCCCTGGTGCTCCGGTGCCACTACTCCTCCGCCTGATGATGCTAATGCACACAAGAACAGGGAGACCACAAAAAGGGGGGGACGACTGAAGAAAGACATGTTGAGTGCATGCATTACTGCTACCGTTGGCAGACACGACAGACACACAAGCCCCCTGCACTACGCCGTGCTCTTGGGCTCCACCATTCAATCCCTGGGAAATGACCTACTAGGCTATGGACGACATCTGCACACATAGATGACACAGGGGCATCACTGGGTGTAGTTGTCACTCTACAGAGGTGGGGTGGGGTGCCACATGGCCTGCCTTACGGAGGGACCTTGCCTACGGAACTCGCCCTGGCCTAGGGAAACCCACAGCCCACCTCCCCCACCCAGACCCCTCCACTGCGCGCAAAATCAGCAGAATGAGAGTGTACTCACCCCCTTGTGGCTGCTGTGATGCCCTCAAGTGCCCATGTAACTCCGGGTATGCCACCGCCAGGATCCTGAACATCAGGGGGGTCATGGTGCGACGGGCACCCCTCCCACGTTGGGAGGCCATCCCCAGCTGAGCCTTCACCGTCTTCTTGCTCCAGCTGTGAATGTCCTCCCATCTTTTCCGGCAGTGGGTGCTCCGTCTGTAGTAGACCCCCAGGGTCCGGACGTCCTTGGCGATGGCACGCCAAATATATTTTTTCTGGTGGGCGCTGACCTACATGATTTGTACAGGGGGAAGAGAAACTTATTACCAACTGCACTGTCACAGTCATTGGCCCCCATCCCTACCCTTGCCATGTGGCACATGCACTCACCGTCGTTTCATGCACGCCGCACTCTCCCCCCTTCCTTCTTACATCCACCCCTCTCCACACAGGCATAGCCCATACATCATGCTCCCAGTGTACTTACCTGTTGGTCTGGAGGACCGTAGAGTAGCGTGTACTGGGGAAGGACCCCATCCACGGGTTTCTCCAACTCCTCCGATGTGAAGGCAGGGGCCCTTTCCCCAGACACTCGAGCCATTGTCTCTTCCAGACTAAGGTCACAGCAGCACTTGCAGTGTAGGTCCTCGCCTGCCGAAGATCAGGTATTGAGTGATTGAACAGATAGAAAATGGCGGTCACGTCCACGGCGGTGCGTACCGTCGCCACCTGCGTACATCGTCATTGGCTCTTGGGACCCATAGGGTCCAATGTTAACCAATGCAGCATTGTGCCGCGGTCTTTGACCGCCTACTGCGATGGTGTCCAACGCCAGCGCAGTTACCTCACATCCCATTGTCCCACTTTAGAGGTCAGGCAGCTGCCATTTCAGGGGCCCACATGGCTTCATTTTCAACTGCGTCACACATACCTAGGCCTAGACTCAACACACATACAGGCCTCTTTTTGATTATGAATGGTGTTCTGTGTAAGCTGTGGGTACGTACCTTTGAGTTGTTTGACTCTGTGCTCGCTGTTGTCCTTCATAGGCACCGTCAGCTGGGACATGTGAGGAGATGGCGGCATCCTCCGGTGTACCGACCGTTGGTGGACCTGTCGGCAATGGAGGAAAGACATGTTATAATCACATACAGGCTTGACCGTGCCACAATCCAGGAACTGTGTACCCAGCTGAAGCCAGACCTGATGTCAGCTATCCGCCATCCCACAGGAATCCCCCCTCAAGTGCAGGTGCTGTCAGTGCTCCATTTCCTTGCAAGTGGATCATTTCAAACAACAGTGGCCACAGCATCAGGGATGTCCCAGCCTATGTTTTCCAACGTGTTGTCCAGAGTGTTGTCTGCCCTGCTGAAACACATGCGGAGCTACATCGTTTTCCCTCAGGTGGGGGATTTGCCTACAGTGAAAGTTGATTTGTTTGCCCTGGGACATATCCCCAACATCATAGGTGCCATTGATGGGACCCATGTGGCTTTGGTCCCCCCCCCACAGGAGTTTACAGGTGTACAGAAACCGGAAGAGTTATCATTCGATGAATGTACAGATGGTATATGTTTGGCAGACCAGTACATCTCCCATGTGAATGCCATGTTCCCTGGCTCAGTGCATGACGCTTACATCCTGCGGAATAGCAGCATCACTTATGTGATGGGGCAACTCCAGAATCACTGTGTGTGGCTATTAGGTGAGCACCTGGAAGGAAGACAGTGGGAATGGTTGTCTGGGTCTTGGGATATCCCTCCTGGTTAGTGTGTGTCCAACAGTTGTCCCTCGCCATTTGCAGGTGACTCTGGGTACCCCAACCTGTCATGGCTACTGACCCCCGTGAGGAATCCCAGGACAAGGGCAGAGGAACGCTACAATGAGGCCCATGGCCAAACTAGGAGGGTGATCGAGCGGACCTTCGGCCTCCTGAAGGCCAGGTTCAGGTGCCTCCATATGACAGGTGGATCCCTATTCTACTTACCAAAGAAGGTGTGCCAGATCATCGTGGCCTGCTGTATGCTTCACAACTTGGCTTTGCGACGACAGTTGCCCTTTCTGCAGGAGGATGGTCCAGATGGCAGTGTTGTTGCAGTTGTGGAGCCTGTGGACAGTGAAGACAAGGAAGCAGAGGAAGAAGACATGGACAACAGGGACTCAGTGATCCAGCAATATTTCCAGTGAAACACAGGTAAGGATACAAACCTGCCTACAACATGTACTTAAACACTACTGCCTCTCTACTGTCTGTCTTTTTCACAGATCTGGGTCCCACAGTGTGACATCTGCTTTGATTCCTCATGGACTAGAGCTGTGTGACATAGGTATGTTGACATTACAAATGAAAGAGATTTTTGCCACAGTGATTGCTAATACAGTATTCCGAATCACAGACAGACTCCAGATTGTTTTGTGCTTTAAGGGTGTTTATTTTAGTGTTCAGAATTGGAGGGGGTAGCAAAATGGTGAGGGGTGATCCGGAGGAATGTCCATGGCACAGTCCAGTCTATTAGTCTCACAGGTGCATTGCCCATATGGGCATAGGAAGTGGAGCTGGAGCAGTTTAAGTGTGGACAGGGTGACAAAGTGGGACAGCAGGATGACAATCAGGGTGGTCTCATTTCTTGGCAGGGGTCTTGGCATCGTTTTCTGTCTTGTTCCTGGATCTCAGGGACCGTTTGCGAGGTGGTTCTCCCTCTGCAGGGGGTGGGGTGCTGGTGTGGTGGTCCTGTGGTGGGGCGTCCTGTCCACTAGCGCTGGGGGAGGTGGTGGGCAGTTCATCATCCAGGCTAGTGTCAGGGGCCCCTTGTTGTGCCACAGTGTCCCTCCTGGTGTTGAGTACTTCCTTCAGCCCCCCTACAATGGTGCCCAGGGTGGAATTGATGGTTCTGAGTTCCTCCCTGAAGCCCATATACTGTTCCTCCTGCAGGCGCTGGGTCTCCTGAAACTTGGCCAGTACCGTTGCCATCGTCTCCTGGGAGTGGTGGTAGGCTCCCATGATGGAGGAGAGGGCCTCGTGGAGAGTGGGTTCCCTTGGCCTGGCCGCCCCCTGTTGCACAGCAGCCCTCCCAGTTCCCCTGTGTTCCTGGGCCTCCGTCCCCTGGACCGGGTGCCCACTACCACTACCCCCAGGCCCCTGTTGTTGTTGGGGTGGTAGGTTAGCCTGGGTTCCCTGTAGTGGTGGACACACTGCTGATTGACGTGTCCTGGGGACAGAGGTATGGGCACACTGGGTGGGTGCTGTGCTGGTGTTTCCAGAGGGGGGAAGCTCTGTAGTGGCCTGTGACTGAGTGTGGGGAACCGAGTGTCCCAAGGTCCCCGATGGGCCAGGCTGGTCATCTAGATCCAGTTGGACAGAGGTGCTGTCATCACTGTGGGCCTCTTCTGTTGGTGGTGTGGACATGTGTGGACCCTTCTGTCCAGTGATGTTGGCCACGGGTCCTGCAGGGGTATAAAGGCATGATTATTGCATCTATGTGTGTCAAGGAGTGCAATGGGTGGGTGACCGTGTACCCCAGTGCTTGCATTCCTGTGTTGGACCTTGTGTGATGATGGTTTAGGGGGGTGTATGGGTATGTGCAGTGGGCATTCTTTGGTGATGGGTGTCCCTGCTTTGGTGTTGCATGCAGGGCTTGGTGTTGGGATGTGTGGTTTGTGATGTTGGGACATTTGTGAGGAGTTGGAGTGATGGGAGTGAGGGCGAGGGTGGGGGTATGTGATAGCATGCAGGTAGGGTGGGGGATGTAATAGTAAAGCTTTGACTTACCAGAATCCATTCCTCCACCTACTCCTGCGAGGCCCTCAGGATGCAGAATCGCCAAGACCTGCTCCTCCCATGTTGTTAGTTGTGGGGGAGGAGGTAGGGGTCCGCCGCCAGTCTGCTGAACCGCCAGGTGGTGTGTGGAGACCACGGAACGCACCTTCCCCCGTAGGTCGTTCCACCTCTTCCTGATGTCCTCCCGATTTCTTGGGTGTTATCCCACTGCATTAACCCTGTCTACTATTCTTCGCCATAGCTCCATCTTCCTAGCTATGGAGGTGTGCTGCACCTGTGATCCAAATAGCTGTGGCTCTACCCGGACGATTTCCTCCACCATGACCCTGAGCTCCTCTTCTGAGAACCTGGGGTGTCTTTGCCGTGCCATGGGGTGGTGTAGGTGATGTGTGGGGTGGTGTGTGTTGTGATAAGTGTGCTGATATGTAGTGGGGTGTTGTGTGAGGTGCATGGAAGTTATGTGGGTGATGGTGTTGTGTGCCTGTGGATGCTAGTGTTGTTGCTGGTGGTGTCTCTCTCTGGCTTTCGTTCGTGATTTGTGGTCGTGAGGGTTTTTGGGTGATGTGGGTGTGTGTTCTGTATTGTATTGGATGTGTGGGAGTGGTGTGTGTATGTGTATCAGGTGTGTGTATTTCGATTTGTCCAATGTGGCTGTGTTTTGGAGATGTGTGTGTATTTTGAGTGCGGCGGTGTGTACCGCCAATGGAACACCGCGTTTGAAAGACCGCCGCGTGGATTCGTGGGTCGTGATAGTGTGGGTGTATTTCTGTTGGCGTGACGGTGTCAGTTTTGTTTTCACCAGTTTATCACTGACCTTTGTTGTGGCGGACTTGTGTGGGTGTCTGAATTTTGGCGGATTCCGTGCTGTGGGTCATAATAGCTGTGGCGGATTTCCGCGGCGGTGTGTTGGCGGTC
This sequence comes from Pleurodeles waltl, assembly GCF_031143425.1. Classification (NCBI taxonomy): domain Eukaryota; kingdom Metazoa; phylum Chordata; class Amphibia; order Caudata; family Salamandridae; genus Pleurodeles; species Pleurodeles waltl. The sequence goes on from NC_090440.1 coordinate 1,660,301,187, forward strand.
TTCTGCACTGCGGTAAGCGGCTTTTACCACCAATGTTGTAATGACCACCAAAGTCACAAGTTCAGGCTAACCTCAATGGAGAATGGGCCACCTACAGGGACCCAGTGAGGTCCCCTAAACAAAGTAAATTGAATTCTGGTTTGCAAAGCTTTGCGAGGATTCATGTTGAAGATGTGTCACGCACCCAAAGCAGTCCCTCAGTTCCCAGATGAGGGGAATCTAGGGTGTGAGGTCCTGTTTCATCATCATTAAGAATCCCATTGATAAGAACTTGCGATGCGAAGTCCGTAGTTGGGCTATGCTGTGCTGTTGGGGCCATGCATATATTCCAAGGAGCTGCGAGGCTACGATAGGGAGTCCAACATCATTGTCAAGACTGCTATCGACATGGGATGCTAATGCCTGCATTGAGGATGCATTGCGCAGCAGTGGTTTTGATGGGGTGATGGGCTGCGATGCAAGGCAGTTCTTTGCATCAGTTCTAAACCATGCAGCAGCTGTGTTGCTCTGGTTCTGCTTGGGTTTGCCCCACAAAGCAGAGATACACCAGTTTTGTTAGGTCCACACAAGCTGGCAGAGCACCTTAGCCTCACTTCCAAGGGTCCATGACATGGATAGCTTGGCATGGTAGACTCACAGATGGTAGATTCCAGGTGCAGGTGCAAGGTTGTTGGAGCCTTCTGTCCTTGAGCCCAAAGTCTAGAGGCCAGCCAATTAGTCCTTGGAATCACTCTTGGGTTTGGGGTTAAAGAGAAACAGATTCAGTCCTTCTCACCTAGGCAGGAGGTCAGCACAGAAAAGCAGCAGCACAGAAAAGCAATAGTACAGCAGAGTGCAATCCAGCAGAATTGCAATCCTTCAACAGCACACCAGTCCTTCTTCCTGGCAGTGTCCAAAGGTCCAGAAATGTACCAGGGAGTTGGTGTCTGAGGTCTAGTATTTATACACAGGTATGCTTGAAGTGGGGGAGAAGCTTCTAGAAGTTTGCATTTGAATTCCCTTAGACATTCTGTCTTCCCTGTCCTGGGTCCAGGCTAACTACAGGGTGTATGCAACCTTTTGTGTGGAGGCAGGTAGAGCCTATTAAAGTGTAAGTGGGGCTGTGTCCAGCTCCTCCCTCCTAGCCTGCCAATGATGGCCTATCCGAAGCTCCCTATTGTGTGTGGCTGTCTAGGAGAAATACACAAAGCCTAACTGTTAGCTACATCCAGTCATGTGACCCAGGTACAGCCTACAGATACTAAATGGCTAAGGCAGAAAAATGCCAACTTTCTAAAACTGGCATTTTCAAAATTGTAATGTAAAATCTGACTTCACCATCAGTTAAACTTTTTCATTCCAGTTCCAAAGACACCAAACATGATCAGGTTACCTGGCTCCATTTGGAAAATACAGCGTATTAAGCATAATAGTGTAACCCCTCATACTTAATCTATGGGAAAGGTAGGCCTTGCAGTAGTTGAAAATGAATGGAAGAATTTGTCACTACCAGGAAAGAGTACATGTCCTACCTTATAAATACACTGTACCCTACCCTCTGGGCTGTCGAGGGCCTACTCCATGGGTTATTTATATGTATAAAATGAAGAGGTTTGAGTCTGGAAAAAGGTTAATTTGGTCAGAAATGCATTTTTAACTGTGAACACAGGCTGTAATGGCAGGCCTTAGATCTGTTTAAAGAGCTACTTAAGTGGGTGGCACAATCAGTGCTGAAGGCCCACTAGTAGCATTTAATTCACAGAGCCTGGCACACATAGTGCCACTAGGGACTTACAAGTTACCTAAATATGCCAATTGAGGATAATTCAATATTACCATGTGAGCACATGCACTTTAGCACTGGTTAGCAGTGTTAAAGTGTGCAGAGGCCTAAAGGCAGCAAAAGCAAGATCAACAATGATGTAGGAGGAAGGCATAAAGTGTGGGTGAAGACCACCCTAAGGCTGACAGGTCTAACAATTGTCAACTTCATATGGCCATCCTCACTGAGCATTTTGGTTCCCAACACCTTTCTTAAATTTTAACAGAGCCTTTAACTCTGTAGATGCTGCCCTGCAGCAGCACCTTTTGAAACTCGATTGCAAGGAGGATTGGGGTATCAACCACAGTCAACTCACTCTGTTGAACTTTACCTGATTTTAAAGCAGTCCAGAGTTGGGTGTAAGGCAGCCAACTGGCTTAACTTACAAGATATGTGTTACTCATTGCCCCGTGGACTCTCTCTGTTTTCAAATACCCTATATTTCCTTTAGGTGATGTTCCTATTCCCACTAATGCCACAAAGGGCAATGTTCCTCTTTGTGGAGGTGATGTCCCACCTTGACTACTGAAATGACAAATAAGGTCTTTCACAAACCCACCTCCAACATTGAAAATAAGTCCAAAACATTTTTCCTTACCTCATCTTCATTCGGAAATGATGCAACCTGGTATTCACAGCTATGACAAGCCATCAGCAATGTTTGGTAAATGGGCATTCAAATCAGTTGAACTAAGCATCCAATCCATTACAGCCCTTCCTGTATTGGCAAAAATTCTGAAGAGTGTAATAGGGACACAATTACAACACTTTTTCTAATAAAATTATGCACTTTCACCCATTCTGTTCTGATTCAGGCCCACTTCCGGGATGGAATACACCTTAAAGTGTCTTCATTTTAGGGATGAAGCCACAGCTTCTATGTCGGGTATGTTGGATTATTTGAGGCCTTTGTTACCATGGATCATGCAATTCATTTTGAGTAGCTTTCCAAAGGTTTGGCCAAATAGCAAAGAATGGTTTAATATCTTTTGTGGACCATTCCCAACAGGTCAAACTGGGTTTGTTCAACTGGAAAAGCCATGAAGCTATAATTAAAAGAAATATAATAAAACTCTTTCGTTCACCTTGTTTAAATTAAAATCTATTTGAGACCTTTTTCAGATCATAACATTGTCATGCAGTCCTACACAGATAACACATTAGATGCAATTTCACAGTCCTCACCCTCAAATTGTTCTGTAATGTCTTGTTCAAGAAGTTCAAAACTGGTTGTCACAAACTATCTTCCATTAGGCAAAATAAAAAGAGTAGTCAAACGTGCAATGAATGAGCATATCCTCTAACCTTGAACTAGACTTTATCCCTCAAATTAACATGAAAACTCTTGGTTTGATATTAGATGCAGAAATCTCTCTAAATTTAGGTAATCAAATGTTTTTCTAAAGTTAACATGCTCAAACTCATCCTCAGTTTATAATCCCTGAATAAAGTGTTCTGTGATGACCTTGCCATTTCAGATATGGACTAGTGCGCCACATCATGTTCATGTCTTCCAAAGAATGTACTCAATAGACTGCAGGAGACTCAGAATGCTACAGTTTGTGCCATTGTTGGCCTGGGCAGAAAAGACCACAGCTCAGAGATTAGTCAAGTACTATAATAGCTTCATGTACAAGACACTGTTGATTTAAGATCCTGCACATAACCTACAAATGTCTAAATCTGCAAGCACCAAAATATCTAACTACTAACCTACAAAGGATGTACATAGCATGTCCTGCACAGTAATAATCTGATCTGATCAAAAGAAAATCTTGCTTCAGGTGTCACCTGCTGATTTTCTGGTCACACTACAGTTATATAAAATAAACTACCATATTGTGTCAAACAATGTAATTCCTTGTTATGCTTCAGGAAAAAATTGACCAGGTGTCTTTGTTTGTAGATAGTATCAATATAAATGCCAAGAGATCCCTTTAGATGTGGTAGGAACTTTACAAATGCTCTCCACCTCTCACTCTAAGTAATTCTAAGGGATTTAAATAGATGAACAAAAGACAACCTAAGTGAAGGTACCTGATTATTGTTAGCTGCCCAGATGTCTAAGCTAGACATCAATACACCTGTTGTAAATCCAGAAGGTGAATGCATGTGCTGCAGAACTCTATCCTGCAAAGGTTTATCATTAAGTATCTTCCAGTTACTTCACATCCACTTTAACAGGCTGACATTTCATATAACCTCTAACAACCAGCTGTTCCATTGGCTAACTACTCCACTCTTTTCTAAATTGTCTCCTCAACCCATAATTGTAGTTGGAAGTGTCCTTTGGTTGCACTGGGTTCGATCAAATAAGTATATGAAAGAATAATTAGATACATACATAAACAAGTCAACAACGACATAAATGTGCAATTTTCGCCTCCATCATTCTAATTGATGTATATGATTTTCAAGGGCATACACCCATTATTATAAATGTTCTCTTATTGCTATGTATTTTCTACTATAGATTTAGGATTATTAAAGAACAATGTCTTCTGTCATACATATATAGAAACTAACTCTGGTTACAGAACATCATGAAATATTCAATTCGACAGAAATTTCCTCTTGCTGCATGTAAACTTTATCAAATCTTTTGGGATCTCTAATTAGGCTTCTAACAAAGATTTCACCATGTTTTGCTTCTATAGCCATATAATTATTGCACATGAAAGACCTCATTTTGTCTTCCTCAACTTAGGATTTCAGTGTGCTATATATACCTACAAGCCTTTGGGTGCTGTTGTTTCTTTCACATCTGTGACATTACCTTCAATGCTATACTGTTTTCTCTACTTCTGGTGTTTTACTGAATCAACTTATTGTCACTCATACTCATGGGCCAGTTTCTCACTCTTGATAGTTTACTACCAGAAAATCGATGTTTTATCATCAGCCTGGGAAAATATCTTGCCAATAATAACAACTATCAGCATATTGTGAGGTAAGTATACATAGTTAAGATAATAATTTACAAATATGTACTCTTAAGGGTAAATGACACATAAAGATAATATAAATCCAAGCCATAAAAGTAAAAGATATAGGGGGTCATTCTGACCCTGGCGGTCCATGACCACCATGGCGGAGGGCGGCGGAAGCACCGCCAACAGGCTGGCGGTGCTTCCTGGGCGATTCTGACCGCGGCGGTAAAGCCGCGGTCAGAAAAGGGGAGCCGGCGGTTTCCCGCCGGTTTCCCGCCGGTTTCCCGCCGGTTTCCCGCTGGCCCAGGGTATCCGCCATGGCGGCGCTGCTTGCAGCACCGCCATGGGGATTCCGAACGCCTTCCTGCCAGCCTGTTTCTGGCGGTGTCCACCGCCAGAACCAGGATGGCAGGAACGGGTGCCGTGGGGCCCCAGGGGGCCCCTGCACTGCCCATGCCACTGGCATGGGCAGTGCAGGGGCCCCCTAACAGGGCCCCACAAAGATTTTCACTGTCTGCTTTGCAGACAGTGAAAATCGCGACGGGTGCCACTGCACCCGTCGCACCCCTGCAACTCCGCCGGCTCCATTCCGAGCCGGCTTCATTGTTGTAGGGGCTTTCCCGCTGGGCCGGCCGGCGGTCTTCTGGCGGTCGCCCGCCGGCCCCGCGGGAAAGCCAGAATGGCCGCCGCGGTCTTTCGGCGGGAACCGCTTGGCGGGCGGCGACCGCCGACCGCCGCGGTCAGAATGACCTCCATAATGTGTCACAAATTTCCGAAATATTATGGTAACAAGTTCTTAGCAGTCAGAAATATTTCTTCTAATTTAGTCTTTGTCATGAACCATGGCTTATCTAAAAAGGTTTGCATCTTTGGAGGATGCACTGCACAAAAGCCATATGCTGAACTACCCATGATTTCGAAACTCTTATGTAATTTGGGAATAGCAGCGACCATCTTTGATGTTTAGTATAAGGCGTCCTTGCTAGGCAATCGAGATGTTTGGTTCCTGTGGCCGGGGTCTTTTTATCTGAAACATGCAACAACTTGAGGAAAGTTGTTTCTCTAGAAGTCTCACATTCTGGACTATATGGAAGCATTCTGAAAATGTAGTCATATTAAGGAAGTGACCTTGTACATTTATGTTCATATACCATTCCAGTTGATAATTTGTAAACTAGAAATTAAACATTGACTGAGATTGCAAGGGATTTCTAAACTCAGTACGTTTGGATCCGTATTAAGTGAGGTTAACAATATTGACCCGTAAAGCGCAAGACATTTATGGTGTTTACTCTGTATTGTGAATAAATAATTCAATTAGGGTGATTATTGTAATCAACAAGGCAAAGCAATACTGATTTATATTGAACAATGCAGTTCACAGATGTTCTACCAGAAATATAGATCACTCACATCAGGAGCTGAAAGTGTAACTACAGTAGAGCTAAAGGTAGCCATTGTTATATTAGAAATAATACAAGACCAAGTTAGGATGTAAAAGGTTTTCCTATGCTTAGTTTTCAGAAATAGTATATGTTTCAGAGACAGAGATATAGAGATAATCCGAAGGGGGGAACCCCGACTCAACCCTCTCTGTTGAGAGCCGGGAAACCACTGAGTCTCTGCTTGCTCAGTCCTGGGTAACCCCTGACCCAGCGGGTCATTCACCAAAGGATCACTGGGTCATGATTGCCATCAAAAATGTTCCCTCCCTCTATGAGTCTTGCACAGCAGAAATTGGCAGGGGAAATGGTAAATGTTCTGCATATATATAGGCAAGACGATCGCTAAGTGTCAGAGCAATTTACTTTTTATTCAGAGTAAACAATCTCCAACAATGGAAGTTTGTATTTTCTGAACAAAAATGATTCCCCAATGTGCTGTCCAAATATAGTGCCCACTTTGCAAACTTTACTGCTGTGAAGGGATCTACTGTGGCAGCGGTTCCCCTGACAGCAGGGAGATATCAGGCAGGTAAATGGGGATCTCTAAAAACAGCAGACAGCCCTACACCTTCGGCCCCCGGAAGAGATGGTTGCTAAATAAGACCACGGGCATCTCTATCACATATCAATTAGTGACCTGAACATATTTACAAATGTCGGATGAATAATTTATATGGGCCTGAATTCGTGTGTTCTCCAAAATAACAATGGATGTGTTCCCCATAAAAATGTATCCAATAAAAGAGCAACTGTGGATTCACAAAAATTATAAAAAACAATGTAATTTTATTGCATCATATAAAAGTGATCAAACAGTTTATAATTTTTGACTAAAACGAATGTCACTAAACTCCTGCCAACAGTGTTTTCATGACGAGCACGTGTGACTATTGGCTTTGCAGGAGAATGTGTTGAACATGATGTTTGTTAACTGTTTAACAATTTTTTTTTTCAAAACATGGTAACTCCATCCAGTCTCACTTGTACAGGAGCATATCCATGTCAAGGCTAGGCAACCACATTGAGTTCTACAGGTATCCTAGTCATGGAGGTACCGGCCATCTATGGGTTAGAAGTGCGCACAAGTGATGATTTGGATGCAGTGTATTTGTGGAATAAAATATGGGAAGCAACTGAAAGCAAAATGCCACTTAAGGCACCTGTGATTTAGAGACAAGTATCACACATGAGCTGTATGATTTATTTTGCTGGATACTACTCATAATTCACAAACAAACAATGTAATAGTACTTGTACAACTGCGAAGACTCCTCAGTTTGCGACAGAGAATTCGGCACATAAAAAGATAGGAAAGGCCTTCAATCTTCCTCACACAGTAAGATAACCCTGGCAAGGCCTGAACCACATCTTTATTTCATTGGGTCTCCTGAGTACAGGAATGCCAAATACACATGTGTTTTCAATAGGTTTAAGTAGTCGGAAGAATGATTGTAATCCAGAAGTTTGCAGGGACATCTCTAAGGGCCCAGATTTGTCCGACACCCAGGGAAATTTACCAACTCATAAATAAAGACCAAGGGAGAATCCAGGGTAACGTTGCATGTATGAATCACAGTATTTCATTATTAAGAAGGCCACGAAAATATCAAAGTATAGCGCAAAAATAATTTTCTTAATCTTCTGTGACCAAAATCTCCAGAACATGTGGAAAATTGTAAATGTTCCAGCATCCAATATTACCCCACTTCTCTTGTTAAAATGCTACCTGGACCTGTTGCATATGACAGGAATAGATCAAAATATTCACTATGTGAAAACGGTACATGATGGCATATGACATATGACATCGCGCAGTTACAATTTTGGCCTATTCCTACCCTATATGATATGTACATCCACACACGTAAGAAACAGTTTTTATTGGTAGAAGGGTTGGGCTATTTGCTATTCTCCACAAATTACAGACCTTTGTTTCAAAGAAATGAAGGCATTCTATTCTGTGAACCAAAGTTTGATGTTTGCAAGGAATCTTGAGTAAGAAAGTCAACACAAACCAGAACAGCCAGGCGTGTAGTTTTAAGAAATGCCAGGATTCCATAGGTTTCCCTAGCTTCCACTGACCTGACCTCACATACTGCTGCTACCACATTCTGAAAAACAACTTAATTACAAGCTTCTTTCTTGTGCTTTCTACAACTCTGTTATTGGGCCTCTTCCCACTTGCTGAGTACTGTTATAATTGGGAGAGGTTTGGGAATACAGGTTTGTACCATGTTTACTATTTATTGAATTTCCTCATATTTGCTGGCTTCTTATTGTATGTTAGTGTCCACAAAAATACTTTTATAAAATACCTGGTCAGAATTACCCAGCATCATGGGCAATTTGGAGTGGTTCAAAGGACTACCTTATCCCTAACATAACTTTCCAATTCTTTTATAAGTATTTAAGATCTGTTTTTTTTTTAAACTTGGGTTGCCACTTGTCTCGTACTTTCCTTGCCTGCAATCTGAGGAATTATTGAGGTCTCATTCTTAGGCCTCAATCTCAAAGTTGTTCAGTGTTTCTGAATGAGTCAACTGAGACTCAAATCCTATATGGGCCTGGAAGTAAGTTTAACTTTGAACCTTTGGTACTTCATGGTCCTATTTCTGCTGTCTATGGGTTGAAGTGCCCCACACACCAACGTTTCTAAGGTGATACTGAATGGTTTATAAAAGCCATAAAAGCAGTGAAGACTTAAGCAGTCATCTAGATTGTTCTGGGATCATCCTCTGACTTATTCATGAGATTACCCTTCATCAGCATTCCAATAGGTTAGTGGTCTTATCTCTTCTCTTGCAAGACTCTGGGCTCTTCGACAGTTGGAGCCTCAAGGCTTCTGAGTCATGAGGGAGACGTTTTTCTTTCCAGAGCTTCACAGTCCTTATGATCCTTATTTATTGACTTCTACGTTTGTTTGCAAACTGTTTTTTATCACACCAGTCCAACCCCCAGCACTTTGTGGCAATGTGAGGAATCCTTCTAACAGACAACAGGGGAGGGATTCTGCTACTTGATGTGCACTATGACTGAACACTCTAACCTAACCTTACAATCAGTTTCCGACTTAAAATACTTCCGAACTTCAATTGCCCAAAGACATTTTTCTGGGCTAAGTAATTACCAGGTATTCAAACCATATTAGAAGAACAGAATAAAGAACTTGAAGGTTCAAACCAGGATTTAATATAAAGAATAACATGTATTAACTAGAAACCATGAACACTCAAACAGCACACTGGTGACAATGTGGCCATGAAGTAAAACTCTAGCTGTTAATATTTGGAATGACCTACAAGCAACAAGTTGAAATTCCAGCAAGTCATCTAACCTTCTGATGGTTTAAAATTAAGTATAACTGACTTGGGCTTTAGTAAAAACTGTTTTATAGAACTTAAACATGCAAACACTATACAGAAAAATAAGCATTTCATAAAAAAATGACGTGTTCAAGCATTTCAACAGGAACCAATTGAAGTTTCATTTATATAGAAGTCAATGGGGCAGACATAATTTTATGGCAAGACAGGAGGCTAGCATTATGCATTACCTTTTATTTACCACTTCTAAGCAGCACCATTTTAAAGTTCCAAACGTAGCACTAGGCTCAGGTGGAAAACTTTGCTCTGCTCGCTGAGTTTTTGGAATTTCGGACACTTAGCGAATTCCAACAACCGGCACAAAGCAGAGTTTTTTTTATCATTCACACAAAAGAGAATTATTTTGGTGGTTGCTCGAACCTTGATATTTTCAGGCTGCTAGCGACCGCACAGAGGATTCAACGCCTGCTCGTGCAGCTCCTGGCCACAACAGCAGCAATACAGTGCTGCTTATAAGAGAAAATGCACCTCAAGGGGAATTTTTACTCGAGAAGTAGCAAAATCTACTCAAAAAGGATTTTCAGGGGATTTTCTTCTCCAAGTGACCGCTGGAATGTTTTTTTTTAGTGTGAGAAGCCTTTTTTTCCAACTTTTTTTTCCAACAAGAAAGAAGTGCTCCAGAGATTCTAACTTCCATCTCCTGTCCAGCAAGCTTCTCCCCAGTGCTTTGTCCAACTCCTGGTCACTTTTCACTTGGATTTCAAGGTGGAAATATCACTCTCTTTGTCTGCTGGATATATACCTTTGTATTTAAGGGCTCTGTTTTTGTGACATCATAGAAGTAAGTAAAAAAACTATTTTATAAGGGTATTGTTTATTTGAGAGGACATGCACCAGTATTTCTTTGTACTTTTATTTGATTTTTACATTTCATTGTGATGGGTGGCCTAGAGTTGATCTAGGGGCCTCGTTGTTTTTTTGCATTTCATTTTTCATCTTTTGTACAGGAAAAATATTGCACAATTCAGTACCCTTTCCCCATGTTTGTTACATTTGCAATATTCATTTATTTTGCTATGTGGCCTAGACTTCCAAGGGGCCATGTAGCCAGTAGTCATCAGTGCATGAAAGAAATGTTCCCATGGTATATGTTTTGAAAACTTTATTTAGGGCAGGGATGACACTAGAATAAAGTAAAAATGCTGGCTATTGTTTTATTTAATTTGTTTCTGCAAAAGGTGTGTATATGGGGTAATATGTGATGCTATAGGAGGTTGTGTGTTGTTGTAAAGTTTTTATAACTCAGTTCATTTTCATGTTTGTATTGCTGAATTAGTGTAGTATTTTCTTCAGTGTGACCATGACTCCTTTTTTTGGCCAGTGTGTGTGTACTTGTGTGTTTGTCATCAGCCAACTTCTGTCTTTGTTCTCCATGCCATGTGGCCGGAGGCCATTTTGTGTAGTCTGTGTCCATAGGCCTGAATGTGTACTTTGTTCACCATAACTCCTTGCTTTGTATTGTTGTATGACCATGTGGCTGTCTAACATTTTGTGCATTCGGCCAGTATGCCTTTGCCATAGGCTTGCATGTGTTCTTTGTCCCACATGCTTGCTTGCTCACTTTTGTTGTTTGACAATGTGGCTGGAGGCGATTTTGTGCATCCAGCTAGTGTGTCTTTGTCATAGGCTTGCACGTGTTCCTTCTTCCCCATGCCACCTTGCTCACTTTTGTTGTTTGACCATGTGGCTGTTGGCCATTTTGTTCATCTAACCAGTGTGCCTTTGACATAGGCTTGCATGTGTGCTTTGTTCCACATGTCTCTTTGCTCGCTGTTATTGTTTGACCATGTAGCTGACAGCCATTTTTCTGCAAACAGCCACTGTGCCTTTGCCATAGGCTTCTATGTGTTCCTTGTTCCCCATGCTTCCTTGCTCGCTACTGTTGTTTGTTTGACCATGTTGGTGGCAGCCATTTTATGCAACCAACCAGTGTGTTTCTGCCATAGGTTTACATGTGTTCTTTGTTCCCTATGCATTCGTGCTCACTGTTGTTCTTTAACTTTGTGGATGGTGGCCATTTTTTGCATCCAGCCAGTGTGCCTTTGCAATAGGCTTGTATGGATGGATATGATATCAGTGTAATAATATGCTTCAGGATCATTGTAGCATATGTATATTATGAATATGATGAACAGTGCATATATATTATCACATGCATTGTTTGCATTTTTTATTTTGCACCTCCTTGCCTCACAATAGGTTTCTTCTCATCCTCTCATACAAACATTGGCAAATTTTTATCCGTTTTTTTAATGTTAATTTTTTAATTAATTTATTTATTTTTTATTAAATTTTACTTTTGCAAAAATGTTTTAGATTTTTTATTTTTATGTTTTTATTTTATGTTTTACATTTGTATTTCTTTACTTGTTTTTTCATTTTGCCTTGTCCATCCATCCACCATAGGCATACTGCCCCTCAACAACATTCAGTTTTTTTAGGTATACTGTAATTTCCTCCTGGACACCCTGAGTGCCGGGACCTGCCGACACATCAGCATCATTCATTCTTTAATGATTATTTATTCCATTCCCCCTTGAACCACATTGCCTGTCAATAGGTGCACACTAACCTCCATGTTTTTAAAGATTATTCCATGCACTTATCTGACTCCCACAAGTGTCTTCTTTATCTGTCTATTGTGCTATCCTGATTGGAAAATATGTTTTGTGGTATGGTGATGTGGTTTGAGTTTAAAGTGGTTGATATAGTATTACCTAAGTTACCTATTGCACTAATTCAAACTGCAACAATGCCATGTTTCACTAAATGCTTTTCTTGCTTGTTTACTTTTGGTGCACAAGACAGGAAGAGACACCACCCATAGTACTGCCAGACAGAAGGCCTGTACAATGATGTCAGTCCCCCAATCTCTTCTGCTTGTGCATCTTAGTGCCACTGCCAACTGAGAGCTTTAAGATAGGCCAAAAGAAAGCTGCTCCCAAGAAAGTGGTTAGTGAGAAGAAGCAGATTTTCACCAGTGGCATGGTGACCACAACCTTTTTCGGGAGATGTTTGCCTGCAGCACCGGCCTCCACAGAGGAACCTGAGAGAAGCACTCCCACATTAACAGCACCACCCCAACCCAAGACCATGTATGTCAGTGAGGCAGCCACTGCAATCATGGCAATGCCAGTGAGCGGTGGTGCTGAATTGGATTTGTCCCTTTCACAAAGTAGTGCCCAATTGTTTCAGGAAACAGAGCAAAGTTGACAGCAGTCGCAGCCAGCAATATTAGATCCTCCTGAAGTTGGAGCAGAACAGGAAGTCAAGCTTCCTGCGGAGCAGGAACCTCCTCTTTTATAATCATTGGCTCCTAGATTTCCAGCAAGGAAAAGAAAGGGTACTTCTCCACCATCTTCTACAAGTACCACTTCTGGTGATGATGATAGGCGGAGTCTGGGAGACACCAGGGGAAGCAAAAGAAAAGTTCCTGAAAGCCTTAGAATTCTGGAAGGGGATGATGGGGAGGATGACGATGACGAACAAGTCATTGTGGAAGCTGGCGAGGAGGAGTCTGACATTACTTTTCAACTTGCTGTGGCGGATGTTGCACAGTGAGCACTGCCAGCTCCCATAAGCTTTAAGGCCCAGCTGACACCTGCACCAAACCCTACCTCAGTAGAAGTATGCACTACAGAGTGGCAATCGACAACACACTCACCTACCATCAGTTCTTCTTTAGGCATTGGACCACAACAAAAATACTTCTCCCCAGTTTGGGACTTTTTTATGATTAGCAAACAGGAGGAGAACATTGCAATATGCTCCATTATTCGTCGAGGTAAGCTTGGTTCGCATTATGTTATTGGAGGCCAAATGACCCTTATGAAAAAACATCATGCAATGTTGTGGGAGGCGCACCTTTAAAAAATTGCTAAACGTGGTTGTGGTGGTGAAAGTGAGGAGAACCAGGAAACATCAGCTACAAGTCCAACCATGGTGGGAGGTAAGAAAGAAGAGGGGGACAGCCTCAAGCAAAACATCCCTGTCCCCAGCAGTGCACCAGAATCACCTGCCTCAGCAACTTCGCAATGGCACAAGAAGACTCAGAGTCAGATAGAGACACCATGGCATAAAGTGACTGTCTCACGACGCACATTGAGTCTACCACCACCTACTACTTAAAAGTCACCTGTGTCAGTGGCCCTAGAAAAGAAGAAAATTCAGGCTACTATCATCGGCATGTTTAGACAGAAGGGGCCTAAAGACCGCAACCACCCAACTGCAGGTCTGTACAATGGTAAGCTGGAAAAATGAAAGCACTAAACATCTTCCCTTTTTCTTTTGTAGAAGGCATGGGATTTGTGATGTATTGTTGTGAGTGGGATCGTGCGATCACCATGGAGATCGGAGGTAGAATGAAAGTGGTGCGCGATGACAGTTGGGAGGTAAGTGTACATGGCTGGGGCGACTTCGAATAAACGAGACATACCTTTTTACGATACTCGATCCGGTTGTGTTTTCTTTACCTATAACACAACATCACATTGGCGACAAGGATGACTGTCGCCTCAACATCGTGGCAGAAGTGAATTATTAAAGGTGGCAGCTGGATTCCACTGTTCCAGTGTCTTCGGTTGACGCGCTGCATCCTGACGGTTGCAGCTCCTCCGATCCCGTGACAGATTGTGCTTCGTGTCGGCGTACCGCATTTAAAGGTCTGCGGTTACCTGGACTTTGTGCTGCGCTTAAAGGCCTGCGGCTTTTCTGATCCCGGCGTGAGGGCAGTGGAAAAACAAAACAAAAGAAGTGTGCAGAAAAGAGAGCTTCCCCCGGTGTCGTCTTACATTCGGAACCCGTGCACAAGCTTCTGTTTTTAGGAGGCGTGGCTCAGGTCTTTGTTGCCCTTAAAGGGATGGTCGATTTGAGTTTTCTTAAAGGGGACGTATCGAAGCAGGAGTTGGTGAGCTTATTCCAACATATGTATTTCAGTTAGACAGTGCTAACAGGATATGGTGACAGGCAAACCTTCAATACTGTGACAATTCATTTTGCCTGTCGTGTAAATCATACGGTGACAGGCACACCTTTATCTCTGTGTGGAAGAAGATGTAAGCAGAGTGAATCAGAAAAGGAAAACATTGTGACAAATGCACAACTGAGGACTGGAAGCACTTGTGTTTGGCACCCAACAGTGGAATTGGAGTTTTGAAACACTGTGTCAGGCATGCAGCAGTATATTTGAGGAGAAACTTCATTTGTGTTGATTGTTGTTTTAGTAATTTAGGGAAATATTAATTATAGCTGAGTAATGCAGAACGTAACACCCCCTCTGTTTCTTTTAAGCAGTCCAGGAGATCCGACGTATCCATGGACCAAATGGAAGAAAATGTTTGTTCACTACGCTAGAGTGTGTGGACCGACACTGAGTGCGGAAAGGAAACACGCATTATTGATGCAGTGTCTGGGGAGTGCGGGATAAGAGGTACTAGAAAGTTTACCAGATTTAAGTATTGAGGAGGCTAGAAATCTGAATGAATACGAGCTGTGTATTAAGAAACTAGACAAACATCACTTACCTAGGGTGAGTACGATAATGGAAAGATACTATTTTGGGAAAAGAGAACAAGGGAAGGATGAGTCGGTGGGGGAAGTTATAACCAGTTTGAGGAAGCTGGCAGCATCATGTAACTTTGGAACGTTAGTGGATGAAAGAATTAGAGACCAATTTGTATTAAAGTGTAGTAGTGACAAAATTAGGGAGGAATTGTGGTGAAAAGATGAACCACCTTTGGAGGAAGTGATTATGGTGGCAAAAAGGGTGGAACATATGCTGAAGTGCGTTAAAGAATTAAGTGGAAACAAGGTTATAAGTGGAGAATGTACAAAGGTGGAAGAGGTTGTATGTAAAGTGAAGGGCAAAGAGAGTGGAGCAGAAAAAAAGAGAGAGGAGGTGATGAAGTTCAAAGGAGAATGCTTTTGATGTGGTAAAAGTGGCCACAAAGCTAATGTGAGCATTTGCCCAGCATTAAATGTAGTGTGCTATGGGTGCAGGAAAAAAGGACACTTCTACAAATGTTCTCGTAATAGAAAGAAAATAATTATAATGGTAATATGGTGAAAGAGATCAAAGAGGTGTCTCAGGAGGTGGTTTTCCAGGTTGAAGCACAGGTGAAGTGTGGGGAACATCCCAGTGAAGTGGTGAGAGTGGATGGGGTTGATCTACTGATGCGATTTGATTCATATTCACAATTGACAATAATTTCAAAGAAAAGTTTTGATCTATTAACTGGGAAAGATAGAGAGTTAAGGAAAATGGATGTGTGTCCTGGTGGTATGGGGGGCAACCGATAAAGATGTTATGCTACTTTGAAGGTCATCTTGAGCTGAAAGGGAGACATCTTTTAGGAAAAATGTATGTGTCCAACCAGGGTGACAATCCTTTAAGTTGGACACATCAAAAATTGTTAGGTGTTGTATTAAATCCGAATGCACAACCACAGGTGCAGCTGCAGTGTGTAGATGGTGATGAAAGTGAGTTGGTCTATGAATTTCCTGAGGTATTTTCAGAAAAGCTGGGATGTCTAAAGGGCTAGAAACATAAAATTAGACTAAAGAAGGGTGCCATTCCGGTGGTAGCAAAGATGAGAAAAGTCCCTTTGGCATTACAAGAGCCTGTTGTATCTGAACTTAAAAGGTTACAGGATTTGGGTATAATTGAGGAAGTGGAGGCAACTGAATGGTTGGCACCTATAGTGGTGGCAAGGAAGGGTGATGGAGATATCAGATTATGTGTGGACCTTAGGGCCCTGAACAGAGAGGTGGTAGTTGACAAGTTCCCTCTTCCAAATATTGAAGAAATTGTGTCTATGGTTGGGGGAGCAAAGTATTTCTCCACGTTGGATTTAACATCGGCATATCACCAGGTGGAGTTTGAAGAGAGTTCACAAGAGCTGACTGCATTCATTACAGCTTTTGGTGCCTTTAAATTCAAGAGGATGCCTTTTGGACTTGTATCTGCAGCTTCTGTGTTTCAACGCATTATGTACAAAAGATGTGACTGGTGTGAAGTGTTACCAAGATGATGTGTTGATCTTTGCAGACACAGCGGTGGAGCATTGGGAGCGAGTGAGATTGGTGTTGAGATGTTTAAGTGAAGCTGATCTCACCATTAAGAAAAAGAAATGTCGTTTTGGTCTGACGTAGGTTGAGTACCTGGGACATTTGATTACAGGGGATGGTGTGAGAACCAAACCTGATTTGGTTATGATGATTAAAAAGTTAGCTGCTCCCCAAACTAAGGAGGAAGTGAGTTCGTTTTTGGGGCTGGTAGAATACTATGGGAGGTACATTAGGAATCTTTCGGAGAAAACTGTGAATATGAGAGATCTGTTAAAGAAAGGAAGAGAGTTCAAGTGGGACGCTGTATGTGAAGAGGAATTTGTCAAAATCAAAGAAGAACTGGAAAATGCTCCTTGTTTACAAGCTTTTAAACCGGGTAGGCCAACTGCTATTGTCACTGATGCCAGTGCGAAAGGGTTGGGGGCGATTCTGATGCAGGATGACAGAGGGAAGAAAAGGATGATTGCTTGTGCATCTAAATCTTTGAGTGGAGCTGAGAAGAATTACTCCGTAATTGAAAGGGAGTCGTTGGCTATATATTGAGCACTGAGGAAATTTTGGCATTTTGTGTGGGGTGCGGAGTTTGTGGTGCTGTCTGATCACAAACCTTTAGTAGAGGTGTTTGGCAGTAAAGGTCTAAATTGCATTTCTGCAAGAATAAGGAGGTGGATCATTGGGCTACAGGACTTCAAATTTAAAGTGGAGTATTTACCAGGTGCATTGAATGTCAGTGCGGATTGTCTTTCCAGATTGGTGAAGGATCCGTGAAGGAGGGTGACCAAAAGGACTTAACTGTGCAGGAGGAAAATGTTTGTGAAATTTTCTGTGATGTGTGTGAAATTACATGTGGAGTAATAACTGAGCAGGAATGGGAAGAGGCGGTGAAGGGAGATGTAGAGCTGAGTGGGGTGTGTGAGGCGTTAGAAAATTGAAGATTTGGTGTTTTAGGTAGGGTTTGGGGTTTGATAAAAAATGAATTGCCAGTGGATAATGGCATATTGTTGAGAGGTACAGGGTTGGTTCCACCAAATGTGGTAAGAAACAGGATTATGAACCAAGCTCATGAAGGCCATCTGGGAATAGTCAAGACAAAAGAAAATTTAGGAGCGAATATTTGGTGGCCAGGCATGGATTTGGAAGTGGAACGCATGGTCAGAGGGTGTATACAATGTTCACAGAGTGCCAAAATATTAAAAACTCGCAATGTAGCTATGTACTGTAGGAGTTTACTATGCAAACCCTGGGATGAAGTGGCAATCGACATTGTTGGTCCTTTGTTAGGTGAACACTTTGTTAGGACTCTACCCCATATCTGATTGTGTTAATAGACCTGTATGCCAGGTGGGTAGACGTTAAAAATGTATGTGATGTTTCCTCTTCTAGTGTGATAAGTTTCTTGGAAGATGTTTTTAGGAAAGATGGTTTTCCTAAGTTGTTATTATCAGATAATGGGCCACAATTTTGTTCAATGGCCTTTGGGAAATTTATGGGTGGGTGCGGCATAATGCACAAAAGGTCAGGAGCATATCACCCTGAGACTAATGGTGCAGTGGAAAGATTTAACAAGTATATAAAGGAAAGCATCCAACTTGCAAAGGTGAACGCTTTGAATTGGCGGACAGAACTCTTGAAGAGGATCACGGCTTATCGGTTTGCACCACATTCAACTACTGGTAAATCTCCTTTTGAATTGTTTAGGAAAAGGATACCTAATACCAAATTGTGTCCAGGATGGATGGAGTGGATGAAGAATGGCTTCAATCTAGTCAATACTGATTGGCGGAATAGAGAACAAAGACTTATGCATAAAAGGAAGCATGAATTTGATGCAAGGAAGAATGTGTGTAAAGTGAACATAGCTGTGGGTGATATGGTGAAGATAAAAGCACCCATAGGATGTTTAGATGGGTCAAAATTCACTAGACCCCTTGAAGTGATCAAACTATTTAAGAACGCTGTCAAAACTTCTGATGGTAGAATTTGGAACATGAACCAAGTGGTTCGGATGAAGGAAGTGGTGGAACCGAGAATAAGTACGGAAGGGAACAGCAGAAGCAGAAGCCAATTTTGGTCAGGAACACAACGTGACAGTCGGGATGGAGCTGAAAGGTTTGATGGAACAAGGAGAAGTAGTAGGAGAAAATTCAGTCCTGAACATCTTAAAGACTATGGGGGTCATTACAACATTGGTGGAAAAAGCCGCATACCGCCGTGCAGAAGACCGCCAACACACCGCCGCGGAATTCTGCCACTGTCATTATGACCCAGAGCCCGGAATTCGCCAAAATCTAGACACCCACACAAGGCTGCCACACCAAAGGTCAGTGATAAACTGGTGATAACAAAACCTCCACCGTCACGCCAACAGGAATACACCCATACTATCACGACCCACGAATCCACGCGGCGGTCTTTCAACCGCGGTATTCCATTGGCGGTACACACCGCTGCGCTCAAATACACACACATTTACAAAACATGGCCAGATTGGACAAATCGAAATACACACACCTGATACACATACACACACCACTCCCACACATCCAATACAATATAAAACACACACCCACATCACCCACAAACCCCTACGACAACAATTGAGAGAGAAGCACAGAGAGAGACACCACCATCTACAAATGAGCATCCACAGGCACTCAACACCATCACTCACATGACATCCATGCACCTCACACAACACACCACTAAATATCACCCCACACATCACAACACACACCACCCCACACATCACCCACACCACCCTATGGCACAGCAAAGACACCCCAGGTTCTCTGAGGAGGAGCTCAGGGTCATGGTGGAAGAAATCATCCGGGTAGAGCCACATCTATTCGGATCACAGGTGCAGCACACCTCCATAGCTAGGAAGATGGAGCAATGGCGAAGAATCATGGACAGGATCAACGCAGTGGGATAGCACCCAAGAACTAGGGATGACATCAGAAAGAGGTGGAACGACCTACGGGGAAGGTGCGTTCTGTGGTCTCAAGACACCACATCGCGGTACAGAGGACTGGTGGCAGACCCCCACCTCCTCCCCCACAACTAACAACATGGCAGGAGCAGGTCTTGGCTATTCTGCATCCTGAGGGCCTCGCAGGAGTAGCTGGAGGAATGGACTCTTCTAAGTCAATTCTTTCATTACTTCATCCCCCACCCACCTGCATGCTATCACATACCCCCACCCTCACCGTCACCCCATCACTCCAACTCCTCACACATGTCCCAATATCACAAATTACACATCCCAAACCCAAGCCCTGCATGCAACACCAAAGCATGGACACCCATCACCAAAGCATGGCCACTGCCATACCCATACACCCCCCTAAACCATCATCACACAAGTTCCTACACAGGAATGCAAGCACTGGGGTACACGGTCACCCACCCATTGCACACCATGGCACACACAGATGCAATAATCATGCTTTTACACCCCTGCAGGACCCCTACCCAACGTCACCGGACAGGAGGGTCCAGATATGTCCACTCCACCCACAGAAGAGGCCCACAGTGATGACAGCAGCTCTGTCCATCTTGATCTAGATGACCAGGCCGGCCCATCTGGGACCTCGGGACAGTCGGTTCCCCTCACACTGGCACAAGCCACTACAGAGCTTCCCCCCTCTGGAAACACCAGCACAGCACCAACCCAGCGGGCCCATACCTCTGTCCCTAGGACACGTCAAGCAGCAGTGTGTCCACCACCACCCCAACAACACCAGGGACCTGGGGGCAGTGGCACTGGGCACACGGTTCAGGGGACAGAGGCCCAGGAACACAGGGGAACTGGGAGGGCTGCTGTGCGACAGGGGGAGGACAGGCCCAGGGAGCCCACTCTCCACAAGGCCCTCTCCAACATCATGGGAGCCTACGACCATTCCCAGGAGACGATGGCAATGGTACTGACCAAGTTTCTGGAGACCCAGCGGCTGCAGGAGGAACAGTATTTGGGGTTCAGGGAGGAATACAAATCCATCAATTCCACCCCGGGCACCATTGTAGGGGTGCTGAAGGAACTTGTGAACACCAGGAGGGACACTGTGGCACAACAAGGGGACCCTGACACTAGCCTGGATGATGAACTGCTCACCACCTCTGCTGGCGCTAGTGGACAGGAGGCACCACCACAGGACCACCACACCAGCACCCCACCCCCTGCAGAGGGAGAACCACCCCACAAACGGTCCCGGAGATCCAGGACAAAGACAGAGAACGATGCCAAGACCCCCGCCAAGAAATGAGACCACCCTGCTTGTCATCCTTTTGTCCCACCTTGTCACCCTGTCCATCCTTAAACTGCCCTAGCTCCATTTCCTATGCCCCTTTGGAAAATGCACCTGTGAGACTAATAGACTGGACTCTGCCATGGACATTCCTCCACCATCACCCCTCACCATTTTACAACCCCCTCCAATATTGAGCACTTAAATGAACACCCTTAAAGCACAAAACAATCAGGAGTCTGTCTGTGATTCTGAAATAGTGTATTAGCAATTACAGTGGCAAAATGCTCTTTCAAATGTAATGTCAACATACCTATGTCATACAGCTCTAGTCCATGAGGAAACAAAGCAGATGTCACACAGTGGGACCCACATCTGTGAAATCGTAAGGGAAAGGGACAATGCAGTTGTCATACACTGGGTGAAAATGACAGACAGTAGAGAGGTAGTAGATGTAAATCAGATGTAGCAGGCAGTGTTGTCTTCTTACCTGTGTCTCACTGGAAGTATTGCAGGATCACCGTGTTCCTGTTGTCGATGTCCTCTTCTTCTGCTTCCTCGTCTTCACTGCCCACAGGCTCCACATCTGCCACAAGACCTCCATCTGGACCATCCTCCTTCAGAAAAGGCACCTGTCATTGCAAAGCCAAGTTGTGAAGCATACAGCAGGCCACGATGATCTGGCATACCTTCTTTGGTGAGTAGAATAGGGAACCACCTGTCATATGGAGGCACCGGAACCTGGCCTTCAGGAGGCTGAAGGTCCGCTCTATAATCCTCCTAGTTCGCCCATGGGGGCTCATTGTAGCATTCCTCTGCCCTTGTCCTGGGATTCTTCACTGGGGTCAGTAGCCATGACAGGTTGGGGTAACCAGAGTCACCTGCAAATGGTGAGGGACAACTGTTAGTCACACATTAACTCATAGGGACATCCACAGACCCAGACAACTATTCCCACTGTATCGGGTCCATGTCCTCACCTAATAGCCGCACCCGGTGCCTCTGGAGTTGCCCCATCACATAAGAATGCTGCTATTCCGCAGGATGTAAGCGTCATTCACTGAGCCAGGGGATTTTGCATTTACATGGGAGATGTACTGGTCTGCCAAACACACCATCTGCACATTCATGGAATGGTAACTCTTCCGGTTTCTGTACACCTGTTCACTCCTGCGGGGAGGTACCAATGCCACATGTGTTCCATCAATGGCACCTATTATGTCGGGGATATGTCCCAGGGCATAGAACTCACCTTTCACCGTAGGCAAATCCTCCACTTGAGGGAAAACGATGTAGCTCAGCATGTGTTTCAACAGGGCAGACAACACTCTGGACAACACATTGGAAAACATAGGCTGGGACATCCCTGATGCTATGGCCACTGTTGTTTGAAAAGACCCACTTGCTAGGAAATGGAGTACTGACAGCACCTGCACTTGAGGGGGTATTCCTGTGGGATGGCGGTTAGCTACATCAGGTCTGGCTCCAACTGGGCACACAGTTCCTGGATTGTGGCACGATCAAGCCTGTAGGTGATGATCACATGTCGCTCCTCCATTGTTGACAGGTCCACCAGCGGTCTGTACACCGGAGGATGACGCCATCTCCTCACATGCCCCAGCGGACGGTGCCTATAGAGGAGAACAGCGAGTCAACCAACTCTGAGGTATGTAAACACAGCTTACTCAGAAAATATTAGCAAATCGAAATATGCATGTATGAGTGTTTAGGCAAGGCCTAGATATGTGTGATGCAGTCCAAAATAATGCCATGTGGGCCCCTGAAATGGCGGCTGCCTGACCTCTAAAGTGGGACAGGGGGATATGAGGTAACTGCTTTGGCGTTGTACACCGTCGCAGTAGGCGGTCGAAGACCGCGGCACAATCCTGCATTGGTTAACATTGGACCCTATGGGTCCCAGGAGCCAATGACGATGTACACCGGCGGTGACGGTATGCACCGCCGCGGACGTGACCGCCATTTTCCATCTGTTCAATCACTTGATACATGATCTTCAACAACTCGTGGATGGGGTCCTCCCCCAGTAAACGCTACACTACGGTCCTCCAGACAAACAGGTAAGTACACTGTGAGCATGCTGTATGGGCGATGCCTGTGTGGAGTTGGGTGGATGAAAGATGGGGGGGTGAGAATGAGGCGTGCATGAAACGACGGTGAGTGCATGTGCGTCATGGTAAGGGTAGGGATGCGGGACAATGACTATGACGGTGCGGATGGTAATTACTTCTCTATTTCACCTGTACAATTCCTGTGGGTCAGCGCCCACCAGAAGAACGACATTTGGCGTGCCATCGCCAAGGAAGTCCGGACCCTGGGGGTCTACCACAGACGGATCACCCACTGCCGGAAAAGATGGGAGGACATTCGGCGCTGGAGCAAGAAGACGGCGGAGGCCCAGCTGGGGATGGCCTCCCAACGTGGGAGGGGTACCCGTCGCACCATGACCCCCCCTGATGTTCTGCGTACCCGGAGTTGGAGGGGCACTTGAGGGCATCACAGCAGACACAAGGGGGTGAGTACTCTCTCATTCTGCTGATTCAGCGCTCATTGTAGGTGTCTGGGTGGGGGAGGTGGGCTGTGGGTTCCCATAGGCCAGGGCGAGTTTAGTAGGCAAGGACCCATCTTGAGGCAGGCCCTGTGGCACCCCACCCCACCTGTGTACAGTGCCAACTACACCTAGTCAGGCTCCTGTGACATCCATGTGTGCAGAAATCGGGCATAGCCTTGTATCCCAAGTCCCTGGGAGTGAATAGTGGACTCCAAGTGCGTGGCGTAGTGCAGGGGGCTTTTGTGTTTATCGTGTCCGCCAACAGTAGCGGTATTGCATGCACTCAACATGTCTTTATTCTGTCTCCCCCCCTCCCCTTTTTGTGGTCTCCCTGTTCTTGTGTGCATTAGCATCATCAGGCGGAGGAGCAGTGGCACCGGAGTAGGAGGGAGCTGCATCCCACATGGCCCTTGGAGGGCAATACTACAGAGTCTGAATTCACCAGTGGGACGGAGGGTGAGGGGAGCTCCATGGCGGGGACAGGAGCTGACACCAGCGATACGGACTCCTCCTCTGATGGGAGCTCCCTTGTGGTGGCAGGCCCATCTGTGTCCACCGCATCTATAGGTACAGCCGCCACCACCCTACCAGCACAGCCCTCCCAGCAGCCTCTTAGCGTTTGCCCTGTGCCCGCTCACCCAGGAGGGTGGGTATCACCTTCGCCCCAGGCACCTCAGGCCCTGCCCCAGTCACCCCTGCTGCCCTCAATGAGGAGGCCATTGACCTCCTCAGATCCCTCACTGTTGGGCAGTCTACCATTTTGAATGCCATCCAGGGTGTAGAGAGGCAGTTGCAACAAACCAATGCATACCTGGAGGGCATTCATTCTGGTCAGGCAGCCCTTCAGCAAGCTTTTCAGACTCTGGCCTCAGCACTGATGGCAGCCATTGTCCCTGTCTGTAGCCTCCCCCCTCCAACTTCCTCCACCCAGACCCACACCCCTGTACCTCAGCCTATCCCAAGCACACCATCAGACCAGCATGCACACACGTCAACACACAAGGGAAGCTCAGGCAAAGATAACCACCACACATCCCACAGGCACTCACGCAAGCATCACACACATGCAGACACACCTACATCCACTGCCTCCACTGTCTCCCTCCTCCCTCCCTGTCTCGTCTCCACCCACACCTGCATGCACTACATCCTCAGCCACTACGTCCATCACCAGCACACCCACCACCACACCCCGCTCACGTGCAGTCACCACCCTCACTACTATTCACACGTACCCTATGTCGTCTCCCAGTGTGTCTGTGAGGCCATCTCCCAAGGTACACAAACTCAGCCACACACCCACCCAACAGCCATCCACCTCACAACAGCCTCCAGCCCATGCACCTTCACCCAAATTCAGCAAACGTACACCTCCTACAACCACTACTTCTTCCTCCAGTCCCAAACCCCCTCCAGCTACCCGTCCCAGTGTTCCTAAGAAACTTTTCCTGGCCAGCCTTGACCTCTTTCCCTCACCTCCCCACCCCTTCAGTCTCCTAGGGCCCGACTCTCCAGGTCCCAACCTAGCACCTCTCCCACAACATCGGCGGGACCAGTGGTGCCAGTAGTCACCGGATTCGGGAGTGCACCAGGCAGCAGGGCAGCCAGTGTGGCAAGGAGCCAGAGCACGGACAGTCCCCCACCTGTCAAGCATAAAAAGTTGGCCAGTGCCCGGCGGGAGAGGGGAAAGAAATCAGCCACCAAAACCGCTCCCAGGGGTACAGTTGAGAGTGTGGAGACAGCTGTGACACCATCCAAGGTGGGGAAGGGGCACAGTAAAACCGTCAAGTCTGGGAAGATCAGCACGGTGGACAAGACCGCCAGCAGCCCCACTGCCCAGGACAAGACCACCAGCAGCAGCCCTGCTGCCCCGGACAAAACCACCAGCAGCCCCGCTGCCCAGGGCAAGACCGCCAGCAGCAGCCCTGCTGCCCAGGACAAGACCACCAGCAGCCCCGCTGCCCAGGACAAGACTGCCAGCACCACCGCAGGACAGTGAGCGCCAATGATTACAATGCTAGAGGCCGCCACGGGCAGGATGAAGCACTCTGGGCACCAAGCCCCCTCCAGAACGAGTGGAGATTCACATCCACTACCTCTGTCCTTGGCAGGATGAAGCACTCTGGGCACCAAGCCCCCTCCAGACCCAGTGGAGATTCACATACACTACCTCTGTCTTTGGCAGGATGAAGCACTCTGGGCACCAAGCCTCCTCCAGAACCAGTGGAGAAAGGCATCCACTACCTCTGTCCTTGGCAGGGTGAAGCACTCTGGGCACCAAGCCCCCTCCAGAACCAGTGGAGAAAGGCATCCACTACCTCAGTCCCTGGCAGGAGGAAGCACTCTGGGCACCAAGCCCCCTCCAGAACCAGTGGAGATTCACATCCACTACCTCTGTCCTTGGCAGGATGAAGCACTCTGGGCACCAAGCCCCCTTCAGAACCAGTGGAGATTCACATCCACTTCCTCTGTCCTTGGCAGGATGAAACCCCCTGGGCACCAAGCCCCCTCCAGAACCAGTGGAGATTCACATCCACTACCTCAGTCTTTGGCAGGATGAAGCACTCTGGGCACCAAGCCCCCTCCAGAACCAGTGGAGACTGTTATCCACCCACTGTAGAGACTTGAGAGACTGTGGCTTTACACTCCCCAGGATTGAACAGTGGGCAACCCACCCACTGTAGAGACTTGACAGACTGTGGCTTTGCACTCCCCAGGATTGAACAGTGGGCAGCCCACCCACTGTAGAGACTTGAGAGACTGTGGCTTTGCACTCCCCAGGATTGAACAGTGGGCAACCCACCCACTGTAGAGACTTGAGAGACTGTGGCTTTGCACTCTCCAGGATTGAACAGTGGGCATGGAGCCCCCTCGTGGATTTGGTGTCGTGCACTCATCCGGCTGAGGTGCCCTCCCCTTCCCTTCCCCCTGAGGTGCCTGTTTTATTTCTATCTGATGCCCCAGCAGTGTTCTCTCCGTCTTGTTCAGGTATTGAGTGTGGGCCTTGCCTATGCCTTTTGGGCCCAGTGGTCCACGGACTATGATGGTGGAATCCCTTAGACTTGTGTTCTTGGTGTATATAATTGTTTATAGTGGTAAATGTATATATGTAAATATTTTTGATTAATGTAATTGAATATATAACAATTATTCTACTCATTTCCTTTTGTCCTTGCATTCTTCCAGGGGGGGTTGGGGTGTGTAACTGTAATGTATCATGCTGTATTAGTATGTGTGTTGTTGTGGGTGAGGGTGGAGGTGTTGCGTGTTGCATGTGTGTGTCACTCTCTTTTCCCCCCCCCCTCCCCTGTGTCGTAGGTGCAGTACTCACTGTGGTCTTCGCCACCGGCGTTCGTGCTCCTGGTAGAGGAGCAGGAAGATAAAGACTGAGAGTATCTGAAGTTCCGGTTCCATGGCTTCCTGATTCCTCATGTGGTGTGTAGAGGTGAGTGTTTTCCCTTCCAAGTCCTGTTTCCGCAGTGTTTTTGTTCATGGGGAATCCGCCCCGGAAAAGGTGGCGGATTGGACAGTTGTAATAGTGTGGGCGGTACATTGTCTTCCGCCTGTCTGTTGGCGGTTACCGCCTCGGTGTTTGTTTGTACCGCCGTGGCGGTCGGAGTGTTAAAGTGGCTGTCTATGTTGGCGGTTTCCACCACGGTCGTAATTCCAATTTTTTTACCGCTGGCCTGTTGGCGGTTTTACCGCCGCTTTAACACCGACCGCCAGGGTTGTAATGACCATCTATGTCCTCGATTGAAAGAGTTGGGAAGTGGTTGTTTGGATAGTAGGTCTATCCTTTAAATGCAAAGGAAAATTTTGCACTTATGTTGTTATAGTGTAGACAATTAATACTCACTGTGTTGCGGGGATTTAAGTTTGTTGCATGATAATTAATTTCATATGTTTGGGTGTGTAAAGGATTCTGTTGCATTGATCTTTCTCACATTGTTTTAGATGCTCTTATGTGGATAACATGTATTTCTGTGTTAGCTCTTGTTAAATATAAAAAGGGAGATGTGTGATGTATTGTTGTGAGTGGAATCGTGCGATCACCAAGGAGATCGAAGGCAGAATGAAGGTGGTGCGCAATGACAGTTGGGAGGTGAATGTAGATGGCTGGGGCGACTTCGAATAAACGAGACATACCTTTTTACGATACTCGATCCGGTTGTGTCTCGTTTACCTATAACACAACATCACAGGATTCTT
Source organism: Pleurodeles waltl (assembly GCF_031143425.1). Lineage (NCBI taxonomy): Eukaryota > Metazoa > Chordata > Amphibia > Caudata > Salamandridae > Pleurodeles > Pleurodeles waltl. The sequence continues at coordinate 1,660,328,833 of NC_090440.1, forward strand.
AGCATTTGTGGCAGCCATCTCCCGAAATGGATGGTTCCAAGTCAGACCCATTTTGCCAGAGTTGCTGTTCCAGCACTTCATCATGATGTGCTGCAATTGGTTGGACAAAATTTGCAGCAAAGTGTTGTCCACACCAGCCACCTGACAACAGACTTGGACCAGTTGTTAGACAACTGATTACATGTGCATCACTGCACACTGGATCACTTTTGCGGGGATAAAGCAAAAGCTATCTACAGGCCTTGCCCCTGAAGAACGTTTTTAGAGCATTCAGCAGACATGTTAGCATGGAGAAATCACATACAGCTGCAAACCTCTTTGAGAAATTTTTAACAGCAAGGTGTGTAACCTAGGGGTCTAAGAATTGGATTTGTTGCCTCGGACAAGGCAGTAACCTTGTCAAGGCCATGGCAGACTGTGACTATTTCAGGGTCCTGCATCAAACTGGTTGTGCAAGACTTTCTAAAAAAAGAAGACATAGGGGGTGATTCTAACCCTGGCGGGCGGCGGAGGCCGCCCGCCAGAGTTCCCCCCTCCAGAATACCCCACCGCGGTCGTAAGACCGCTGCGGTGATTCTGGGTTTTCCACTGGGCTGGCGGGCGACCGCCAAAAGGCCGCCCGCCAGCACAGTGGAAAACAACCTTCCCACGAGGACGCCGGCTCTGAATGGAGCCGGCGGAGTGGGAAGGTGCGACGGGTGCAGTTGCACCCATCGTGAATTTCACTGTCTGCAATGCAGACAGTGAAATTCAAAGTGGGGCCCTCTTACGGGGGCCCCTGCAGGGCCCATGCCATTGGCATGGGCCCAGCAGGGGCCCCCAGGGGCCCCACGACCTCCCATACCGCCATCCTGTTCCTGGCGGGATGGCGGTATGGGGTGTCAGAATCCCCATGGCGGCGCAGTGAGCTGCGCCGCCATGGAGGATTCTTTTGGGCAGCGGAAAACCGGCGGGAGACCGCCGGTTTTCCTCTTCTGACCGCGGCCAAACCGGCGCGGTCAGAATGCCCTGCGGGGCACCGCCAGCCTGTTGGCGGTGCTCCCGCCAACCCTGGCCCCGGCGGTCCATGACCGCCGGGGTCAGAATGACCCCCATAGTCAGCAACCTACTGAGCACCAGCAAATTAATCTGTACTCATTTCAGTCAGTCTTTTAGCCTGGAAGCAGTTGCAGCTTATTCAGCATGCTAACAGAGTACCCGTTAAAGCCCTGACACCGGAGGTGCCAACACGTTGGAACTCAACCTATTACATGTTGCACCATTTGTCTGAGGCCCGATTATGAGTTTGGTGGTTGGCAGTCCTAAAAAGACCGCTGTGTCAGAGATTCCCAGACTGCCTTATTACGATGCAAACAACCAGGACCGTCGCCAACCCCATCAAAAAAGGCAGCTGGTATCCAGGCAGTCCGAGATCCAGTACCGTATGCACTGTGGCCACTATCAAACCTATTACAAACACACAGGAGCAGTCTTCGGGAAGTGGTCAGGCAATGGTGTTTGACCAGCGTGATCTGCTTTTAGCAAGTAATAGACAAGTGCACATTGGAACATTTAAAAAACAACACAGATGACAGACATTGGTCCATTGGACACACCTGCAAATTATTTTATAAAACACACCCCTTCACAGACCACAATCCTTTGCATTTCCACACAGAGCAAAAGAACCACAGCCATTTATAAATTTTTATAAACATTAGGCACCCCTTTTTCCCCCATCCCATAGAACACACTGCACACACTTTTGTCTACTAACTCCCTATTGCACTTCCCCTGTTAAATAAGTCCCTGACACCTATTTTGTCCACCATGTCACAGGCAAAAAATTTGCATTTCGCAGAGGATGAGTTGAGAGTCATGGTGGATAAAATCATAAGAATAAAGCCACAATTGTTTAGAGCCCAAGTCCAGCACATGCCTCTCAGTAGGAAAATGGAAATGTGGGACAGGATAGTAGATAGAGTGAATGCTGTGGGGACCACCTTGCATACGAAGGAGGACATTAGGGAGATGTAGATGTGGAACGACCTCAGGGGCAATTGCCTGATTTCCAGGCAGCAGCTGGAGGCCAAGAAGACTGGTGGTGGCCCTCCCAGTGCCCCATTAAGACTCTTTCCCTGGGAGGAAAAGGTATTTTCCATCCAGCACGCAGAGGGCTTGGCAGGAATACCTGGGGAAGTGGAGTCTGGTAAGTCACAACACAAAAACTGTCACTAACCTGCAATGTCATGCATGCTCACAGCTCAACTGTTGCCACTGTCTCTAGAACGGTGCACTAGGAAAGGACAGGAATGCCCCATATAATGGGAAGTATGGCACATCCATGTCCTTTCCTTTTCACGCATTGCAGCAAGGTGCCTTGCTGCATAATGTTGCATGCATGTTTGAGAAATATGACCCCTAGAGTGAAAAAATTCACAAATGGCATGCAAGGCAGTGCAGTAAGCCACCTTGTGTCACCTAGGGTGGTGTAGCACTTTGACGCATTTTCAGGTCCACTACTAATGGAAAATCTGGGAATGCACCAAAATCCATGGATGTAGCATGGGAACACCCATGCTGCACCCATGGAACACCTCCTTGCCGCAGAATAACACAAGGCAGCTTTTTGCGCTGCCTTGCTTTACTCTAAATTTATCAAGCCATGCAGGGTCATGAAAGTTGGACACACGTGGCTTGAAAATTCTCATTTAGGCTTTGCATCGCCTTTGCAATCATTAAGTAGTATAAAGATGGCATAAACCCTTAGTAATTATGCCCCATACTGTTTAGAAAAGAAATCCATGTCCTGCAAAGTACATCTCCAAATACTTCTAGTGATTCGCTATCTTGCATGAGACATCTGCTAACCCACAGTATAAGTTCCCTGCCACGAGGATATATACCCTCACAGTGCGTGTAAGACTGGCTGAATGCTATTGTTTTGTAGAAATCTTTGTTTCAAATCATTGGCTGTGCTACATCCATGCACCATCCAGGGCATAAGACTTTTGGGGCCACTGTCCTTTCTACATATATTTGAAATGGACACCATTGGTGGAGGTCATACACCCCTGAGACAGAATACCAATACTATTACCTCTTTCACAGGTAAGATAATAGTGAGGAAATGGCTATATGATAGAGAAATGTCTCAAACCACTGTACCACAACGTGGTGAGATGTTACTTGTTTTGTTAGGTTGTAATAAAGATACATCTAAAATTGCAATGATGCCTCCACATTTCCTGCATCAATCTGCTGTGCAATGATTGCAATGTGATAGCTAACCTGGTGACACTTTGCGTAATGTCTATGTGTAGTTTAGTATGGCACTCAGATTCTATTGGATTTATAACATTACTATATTTCAAGTGGAATGAATCAGAATATTTACCAACACCTATATTGACATGTTCTTCACATTAACAGGACTCCTTTTATGTTACACAATATGCCTAACCTTGTTGTGTTGTATTTATTTTCTACTTCAGAGTGATATGATTCAAGGTGATGATTACCTTGCTATACAGATTACACTGTTAATACTATTATGAATCACATACACACTTATTACAGAGCAACAGCCATGCTGTCATGACATTTACTTTCCACATTGGAATCCTTGAAGCAATCAATTTCCCATCTTGAAGAAGGTAAATGTCCACCTGAAATTCAATCACTGGCATTAAAATGAAACATAGACACATAGTTCAACTTCAATACATAATGTTATGCCATATATCAGCACCCTTAAACACACATTTTAAAGTTTTGCCACAATGGAATGCAGCCAGTCACCTTCCAGGGCAGAGTTGTGTGAAAGGGCAGAAATGTGTAACATCAATTGGCACATTCTTGCTCTCTGCATGCGCTGCGTACAAATCGCTTGGCACCAACAGAGGCACCATTACACCATGATGGAAGTCAGTGAGTTGTAGGCATGATAGCTCTTGGTGCAAGAAGGGGATACCTTCCAACACAAAAATTATCCTCCCAGGCATTTTGCTGTTTTGTAGTGTGCTGCAGAATGCCATACACTTAGTAAGAGGAATCAATGAGTAGCAATAAAGATATTTCTCCTAGTTGCTCCACTGTTGGGAAGGCATACAAATTGGATGCATTCTCAGGTCTGCGAGTAATTGTAAATCTGGGAATGTGTCATAATCCATGGGTAGATGGGTGGGAACAGGTACTCTCTAGCCATGGCACACATCCCTGCTTCAAAGTAACGCAAGGTGACCTTTTGGGCTAATTTGCTTTCCTCTAGAGTTACAGAACATGCCCTGGCAAAATCTTATTTAGGGTTTGTGTCACCCTTGTATCACCTTGCATGGTGAAAATGTGAGGCTGAACCTTGAAAAAAAAAAAAAAACTTTACATGACTACAAGCTGATAGCAAATGAATACATACCAAAATGGCCTGCAACTTCCAACTCCAGTTGGTCAAACACCCCTGATACATCACTGGGTGGGTGGGGCGCTCCTCCTCTAACAACTTTAACATATGCCTCTGCACACATTTTCATCTGTTGTTGCACTCCTGGGCAAGATACCCCTTACCTACTCTCCCTCCAGCACCAAGCATAAATTCAAGGTAGTGCACTATGAGCCAGATGAGAGCACCCACCTTCCCATAATTACGGTTGCAGCCTCTCCTCTTCATAGACATGGCCCTATATGGCGCAAGCCCTTGCCTAACAGACCCCTTAAACTCCTACTTATAAGTAACAAATATATACCCTTGAATAGACAGACATCTAGCAATACTGAGACACGATGTTTAAATAATAACACTTAAGCACAAAAACAGGACAAAGACTATTTTAAAAGCACAATAGGACACAGACTCAACAATACAAACAGCAAAATCACTGAAACGCTCTCTCATAGACCACCCACGACCACAAACAGAAAATTAAAAAAAAGTTTACACTTCCTGTTATCCATTCACTCCATTGCATCATTTCCTGTGTGTGAAAGGGAGATTCTCAAATTTTTCCATCAATCACCAAGCACAGGTCAATGCAATTTATATGTTTCCTGCACAGTGTCCTATACAGAGCAACACAAAGTGTTGCACAGTGACCTATATAGAGCAATGCAAAAAGCCATGCAGTGAGCTATATGGAGCAACGTAAAGTGAAACACACATCATAAGTTCATTGTGTCCTATAAACCAACATATAGAAACATTTAAAAATATGTGATGTGGCTTTCAGCAAAATAGTTAAGCAATTACATAACTACTCATATGTGAAGAGCCACATATTTCAGAAGTACATGTAAAACATTGCAAAACAAATCACATTTTGAACCTTCTGTGAGTTACCTTAGGGCATGAGTTATAGCTACTTGAGATAACTCTAACTATAACAGGTGAATTTCTATGGTTTTGTAAGTTTAAAATGTGAGCCTAACTATAATGTCCCTGTAACCTTTGGTTTTTTAATTAAATCTCCATGTTTTTTAAATTCTGTTTCCTAACTATAACTTCCCTGTAACCTTTGTTTTTTTCAGTGAATGTCTACATTTTTTTAAACGTAAGGTAATTTTCATTACAGTACGTTAATCCAGCCACCAAGGCGTAGTTAGCTGTAGGGTCTGGCCAGCAGCCAGCCACTGCGGCCAACCCCTATAACAACCCAACCCCACATAGCCCCTCTCCTGAGGCAGATCATGGCCCCAGGGACTCCATACCCCAAGGCCTGGTCTAATTGTTTTTGTGCCCCACCTCCCCAGGCTGATCTTGGTCCCCAGAACCCCATCCCCTGGGGCCCAGCCTAGTTATTTTTTTTTGGTTTGGGGTGGGGACCAACCTCAATAACAACCGAACCTGCATGGCCCCTTCATAAGGCCGATCTCGGCACTGGGGACCCCATGCTCCAGGGTCCAGCGTAAATATTATTTTTTGAGGAGGGCCTGAGGCATGTGCCCCCCCCCCTCCCCAGGTCAATCTCACTCCAGGGATCCTTTGCCCTGGAGCCGAGACTAAACATTTCATTTTTTGGAGGTTAGGGGGGCCATGGGGCCCTCCTCCCTCTGATGACCTTTGGCCCCAGGGCCATCTTCCCCCAGGGCTCAGCCTATTTATTTAGTCTTTTGGAGGAAGAGGGTCATATGGCCTGCCTCTCCAGGGCCAATCTCAGCACTAGGGACCCCATTGCCCAGGGCCCAGCCATGTTGGGGACTGCAGAGGAAGTCTGAAGGCCCCTTGTGGTCCCAGGTGGCTCCCCACCTCCTGTGGAAGCTGGCATTGCTGTAACAGAGAGGGAGTTGCTAAAGCAGCTTCCTCTCTATGACAGCAGTTTCCTCTGTCTCCCTGCCTGTATCCTTGCTGTGACTGGGTTTCAGCTGTCAAAGCTGCTGCCAAGGCACAGCAAACAGCTATATCAGGGGTTTGGCACCCCAGGACATTGCAAGAGCCGGCCCTGGGGGGGGTGGTGGTCCTAGGGCCATCATTGTCTCCAAAAAGGCCCCCCTCCAACAATCAATAGTTGTGGGAGGTGGTGGGTTTGGGGGTCCACTTTTGTTTGTTTGCCCTGGGAAGGTGTTGGTCCCCGGGCTGAGGTGGGCTGGAGGACCCCCCACACTATATTTAAAAGTGCCCGAGGAAAGTGGTGGTTTCTGGGGCTTTAGGTGGGCTGTGTGGCTCCCACTTTATAAGTGCCCTGAGTAGCTGTTGGTCCCTTGGGCTGTGGGGGGAAGGGCGCACATCCCCCTACATTGCTTGACTTACTAGCCCTGGGAGATGGTGGTCCCTGGGGCTGCAGGAAGGGGCACATAGCCCCCTGCATTATATTTGAAAGGTGCCCCAGGGAGGAGGTGGTCCCACGGCTGTGGGGGCCATACGTCCCCCTGCATTGTGCTATTCATTAGTCCTGGGGAGGTGGTGGACTCTGGGGCTGCAGAGGGCTGTATGCCCCCCCACACCTTGCCCACCTGTGGGATTGTGATAAACAAGCATTGGATCCTGTGCTTGCTATTTTTGATGTGTGTTTTTTTTAAGTCTCCACAAAATCGGGATGTCATCTAAAAATTGCGGCAAATTTCTTTTTAAAAAAAAGTGTTTTTTGCCCTGGGGCATCCCTCTTGGACCGCAGCACCAGAGCTAAGGGGTCAGGGTGCCTCTACCCTGGCCTAATGCCCTTTGTTTTACTTTTCTGTGGGACTCAGCTGAAGCCAAGTCCCAAGGTGGCTGCCAAAATTTCCTGGCTTGAAGTATTGGCAGCCAATTAGAGCTGTGCATGAGCTCTTATTAATCGCGAAGTCGTTGAGGACGATCCACAGCCCTAGATATAAACATTTATCTTCACTTTAATATCTAAAAAATGACTGAATGGATTTACACCAAATAAGTGAAAGCACAATCTGCATACTGAAAGCTAGCTTTCTGCCAAATTTGGTGTAATTCCATCTAGCAGTTCAGGCTGCAGTTGTGTTCAAAGTCCTATGGAAATTAACTTGGAAAACACAACTTTTTTGACCCCCACTTTTTCTCAGCCTCCGCTTGACGGATCACCCTGAATCTTTCTGTGCACAACAAGAATCACCGGCACACTTTTTTGGGAAATTTTGTGAAGATTTGTCAAACGGTGTCAAAGATATAGGCAAGTCAAAAAACACTTTTTCTATGGAAACATAGTCTTAACTATAACTACAGGTAATATATATCGGCATTGCTTCCCCTGCGCCTGACTGCCAGCGGTGGTGCCCGTAGTATGATACCCGCCTACCAACTCGGAAAATACACTTCCCTCCTTCGATGCAAGGAAGACAGGCACTCCATGTAACGAGGTGAACTCAAATCTTTATTCCTCTTAGTGAGGTAGAACAGGAACATGTTTTGGCATTAAATACACGTATATACATATATAATACATATATATATTATACATGTTTTACATATGTACATATCATTCTATGTTTTTATACAATGCAACTTTAAAAAACAATATATTATCTTCCTTATACATTTGTAGCCTTTCTATGTATTCCTGTATCTATTTATTACTTTACTCCTACTGTACAAGAAGAAAAAATCTCTCTCTTCAATGCACTACTCTGTCTCACCCTATACCTCTCTCAGTCTGTCTCCACTCTCTGACTCATCTCAAATCTCATTCTACTACTATGATCTCCAAAGTCACCCTTACTAGACCGTTTCCTCCTCTATTCCTCCTGGCTCACTCCAAACCTCAGTTACTACTATGCTCTCCCAAACAACCCTATTAAATTCCTCCCTGCCTAATGTATCTCTCCTTTGACTCATTGCAAACCTAATTTTACTACTATGATCTCCCAAATCCCTTTCTACAGGCTCTTCTCTCGTCCACCTCTCCTTTTACTCATTCCAGATCTCATCTTACTACTTTAATCTCCTAATTAACTCTTTGTAGATTCTTCCCTCTTCTATCCTTTCATTATTATATTCAATCCAACTAACAGATTCACATGTCCACCACTCAAATTAGCATATACTTTCCTTACTAATCGACCATTAATCCTTCTGAGTTCCGGAGTAGCGCACCACTCATTGAAAAGTGCTTTGATGACCCATCAGCAGGCACAAGAGGACCTCCCAACATTACAAAGACCAGGCTTTTTTATGTTGAGAACTGACAGATAGGTCCATTGGCTTTCATGCAGTATCTGAATGTTACATGTAAATGCACATATGAAAATGTACGGCATTGCATGTCTCAATGGATTAGTAAAGCCAGGCCTATGATATGACACAATAGAGATTTATGTGAAATTTCATGAGTTATATCAAATATTGTGAATGTGTGAAGAATGTTATGATTAATTGAGATAGCTCCATCCATCAGACATCTAACTCCATTTCCCTCATATATGAATCTTGACCTTTTGTGGTGACTTTTTACCTGTGTGATGGTATATTTAAGTTCCACAAAATGGGCATGTTGCCATGCCAAATTAGTGGTTGATTTAGGATTGGTATCCTTGTTTCCAAATGTTGTTATCACCCAGATTGTATCATAACAGTACTTGAGACAACACATTTTGATTTTAGTATGCTTTCCCATCTGCATTGATTGTGAATTTGTTTGTATGCACAAGATGAAGTATCTACAACTTTGTACACATACATGTTTGTCTTTTAATACGTTCATCTATTAGTATTGTATTTAAATGACATAGCTTTAGTAGCACTTTTTGTTTTGTCTGCAAGGGTAATGAGTGATCCACCAATAGTGTTAACAGTGTACTATACATTGCACTCATACATAACTGTGGGCTGCATAACATGATCCCCTGTAACATGTATATGTATGGATGGCTCAAACTACATTTACGTTATTCATGGGGTTATATGCCTTCCTATCAAGCATTTTTATGACAATCAATAAAATATTGTATTGTATTGTAATCGTATTTATATAGCGCTTACTATCCCTGACGAGGCGTCGAAGCGCTTTTCGATGAGTAGCACGCTACTCTGGAACCCAACAAGAATTAGTGATGGATTAGTATCATTTAATAATGAGTACAGTTTTAGTATTATTATGAGTTAATTTGAGCCGCGGATATGAGAGTTTGTTAGTTAGATTGACTGGAGTAATGGAGGGGTGGAGGAGGAAAGAAATCCAGAAGTGTTAATTGGGAGTATATCCTTCATTTACTCAATCCAAAGGCTTGGGATGAATAAAGGGGGGCGGAGGGGGGAAGAGTATGTGGAAGGGTTAGGGAGAGCATAGTAGCAGGGTGAGATGAATGCAGGAGAATTTAGTAGGGTTGTGTGGGAGGTCACAGAGGTAGAGTGAGGTTTGGTGAGTTAGATGTGGAGGTGGAGGGAAGAGTTTAGGCAGAGATATTTAGGAGATGAAAGTGGTTAAAGGGATGAGACAGAGTGAGAATGGAGGATAGTTTGATAGAGACATGACATAAGAGTGATGAAAAATGAGAGCAGAAATTCATAGATATCTAGTATAACAACCCAAAAACCAGGAGCCATGCAATGATCCACAAACATGCCAAGCACAGAAACAACATATACACATACATACACATATATAGATATATATATATTTATACAGACACACATGAATACACACACATATGCACATACAATACATAATTAGAATCATGGGTAAAAAATACTTAGTCAGACAGGTTTAAAAGAGTGTGTGTGTATTTTATTGTTATGACAGTAGCAATACATATTTTCCAAAGAAAACTATAAATAAATAGAAATATACATATAATCTGAAAAAAAAATTATCCACATAGGCATATGCAGTTCATAGTTGTTTGAAAAAGGTGGTTATGAAGGAAAGAGCCAACTCTTGAGTAGTTTTCTGAAAACAAGAAAGTTATCTGTGGCTCTTATAGTTGGGGGTAATGAATTCCAAAGTTTGGCTGCTTGGACGGAGAAGGATGTACCACCTACAGTCTTTTTCTTGTATGGTGGTGTTCTAAGGCGGGGTGCCAGTCTTGAGCGGAGGGTTCTTTGTTGGATGTATTTGGTAATTTTCTTTCTGATAAAAAGCGGTCCTGTTCCATGTATAGCTTTGTGGGTGATACAAAGCAGCTCGAAAGTGCATCTTCTGGCAACGGGTAACCAGTGTAGTGCTCTCAAGGCAGGGGAGATGTGGGCTTGCGGCTTTATATGTAGTAGTAGCCTGGCTGCGGAATTCTGGATACATTGTAGTTTTTTCATAACAGATAGAGATGATCCATGGTAGAGGCTATTGGCATAATCCAGTTTGGATAATACAAGTGAGATAGTAGCTTGCACCTTGTGTGGAAATCCGAGGTGGGGGAAGATGCGTCGTAAAGTCTTTGAGGTGATGAAGCTTGTGGGTGCTAATTGGTCTACTTGGGTATTCATAGTTAGCTTGGAATCCATGGTGATTCCTAGGTTTTTCACTTCCTTGGATAATTGAGGAGGTGGTCCGAGATCTTCAGGCCAGACGCACAGAGGGTCATAATTTTTCCAGTCACCACATATGAGTATTTCTGTTTTGGAGGTATTTAGTTTGAGATGGCTCCAGGTCATCCACTGATCAACGGCTCTGAGGCAACTGAAGATTTGTGAGTTTTCAATGTTTTTGGGGTCTTCTAATTGAAGTAGTATCTGTGTGTCATCTGCATAGTTGTAGCATGTGAGATGGAAATCATTGATCAGTTCTGGTAAAGATATCATGTAGATGTTAAAAAGCAAAGGTGAGATGACTGACCCTTGGGGGACCCCTGTTTTTGTGAGGTAGGGTTCGGACGAGAAGGGGGGCGAGTGGATGATATTCGCTCTTTTTCGGAGAAAGGAAGTAATCCAGTCGAGAGCAATCCCTTGTATGCCGGCTTCGTGGAGTCTTTGAGTTAGGGTGTCATGGTCAACCGTATCAAAGGCAGCTGAGAGGTCCAAGAGAAGTAGTGCAGCAACTCCATTTCGGTCGACTGTGTTTTTAAGATCGTCCCAGATTGCCATGAGTGCCGATTCAGTGCTTCTTCCTGGGTGGAATCCAGTTTGGAAGTCTGAAAGTATAGAATTGTCTTCAATGAATTGTGACATCTGGGCGAATGCTGCTCTTTCTATCAATTTGCTCAGGAAAGGTCCATTTGTGATAGGTCTGTAGTTGTTGGGGTCTTGCGGGTCTAGGTTTCTTTTCTTTAATAATGGTCGTATGTATGCCTTTTTCAGGTCTGTAGGAAAAGTTCCTGAAGTTAAAGAGTTGTTGATGATTCGTCTTACAGGTGTGGCAGCAGAAGTAGATAGCAGGATGTTCTTGAAGATTTGTGGTGGGCGAGGGTCAGAAGGGCAACCAGAAGGTCTGCTTGCTTTGACCAAATCCATAAATTCATCCTGGGATATTTGTTTGAAAGACTTTAGAGGTTGGGATGGTTTATTCTTAAAGGGTATTTTAGTAAAGGGGTTGGTGCTGATGGTTTTCTTCTGTTTTAAATAGGAGTCCAATGTGTCTGCCTTGGTTGTGTAGTGAGTTGCCAATTTGTTTGTGAAATCTTGAGTGGTGGGATGACTTCCTTCCATGCATGTGGGTTTTCGAAATTCATTGAGAATTTTATAAAATTCCTTGGTTGTAGATTGAGCATTTAGAATTCGGTCTGAGTAGTATCTTTTTTTAGCTTTTTTGATTGATGATTTGTATATCCTGTTAAGTTTGTGTAGCTGCAGTTTGTCTTGACTGTTGTTTGTTTTGAGCCAGGTCCGCTGCAACTTTCTGATTTGTTGCTTTATCTTTTTAAGTCCTGTGTTTCTCCAAGGTGTTGGTTTTCTTTTGTCATGTTTAGTTTTTCTGAGTGGTATTAGGACATCAAAAGCTTCCTGTAGCCACTCATAAAGTTTTGGTACAAAATTGATTGTATCTAGATCTGTGTTTGCTGTTAGTTGTGTTTCTAAGTGATCCAAATTGAGTTTGCTCCATGGTCGATAGGTGTATGTATGTAAGTGGTTGTGGGGTGTGTTGATTTGTGGAGTTGTCTGTCAGAAAGTTATCAGATGGTGGTCTGACCAGGTGGTTGGTGTGATGCTATGAATAGTAACGAGTTCAGGCTTAGCAAAAATGACATCTAGGATGTGACCAGCGATGTGTGTGGAATTGTGTACAATCTGATGTAGGTTCAATGCGAGTAGGCCAGTGGTGATGGCTTTTGGATGGGGCATATTGGGTTTGTCAAACCAAATGTTTATGCAACTGTGATCTATATGATATGGTAAATACCATATGTTTTTAACCCTCTTAAATTTTCAGCAGGTTTGACCTGTCAAAATTGAATGAAATTTGAGGTAATTAATGCATCTAATAATTATTAAATACATGACATACCTTGCAACTCGTGATTCTGACCCACTGTTAATCAGGCACTGATATCTCTGAAATGGAAGTCAACATTCTTCAGCAGTGCAAGGCAGTTGGTTGTGGCAGAAAACGGCTCGTCATTGTCAGATAGCCGCTGGGCAAGGTCTCAGTAAAGCTGTTGACCTTTAGTGGAAAATATTTGAATTTCAAGCCCAAGGATGGTCCATCGTCAGAAGATACTTTTTATGCCTTCACCCTTACTTACTTTTTGGAGCCTGTATTCTTGCATTGGGGCAAGGCTGAAGGGTGTACCCAAAGAGAGCACAACAAAGCTGAAACATGCCACGCAGGAGCAACCTGATTCTTTGACACAGTAGCAATACACATTTGTCAGCTTTGCAGGTTGATCCTGGTGCTCCAGAGCTCTTTGAAGCTGAAACACTGCTAAATCCCAGGCGTAAGGAGTAGAGAAGGTACACCCATGCAGTCACAAGCACCAAAAAAGCAAGGTTCGGTTCACCGTCCTGCAACTAACCAGGACTACTGATGCAGCAGCCACAGAGGAAGAGGTCACTGTGCTCCTACAGGTCAAATCCATTCTCCCTCCAAGTGTGAGGATGCCAAGACTGACCACAGCTGTACAGCACCAACACCTAGGGTACCGGATCCTTTGCAGCAGCCAAGGCTTGTTGTGTTCTGCATGGAATCCAGTGCCAAGGGAAAATGACCTGAATTTCGTAGGACTTGAGAGGTAGTGAGAACCACATCAAGAGTAGCCCAGCTGACCTGCTTGCCCCCCCTTCAGCAGAACCCAAGACAAAGGGTTAGTCGCTGACTGCGGTCAACCAACACATCAAAGTGCCTCTGCATCCCATGCCCCACAGCCGGAGGAGACAGTGACAACGGGGTCGTGAGACCCACAAGAGCTGAGCCCATCCTTGGGTCTGACCAGACCGCACTTACAGTTGCCAGCTACAGCCTCTTTCTGCAGGCCCCCCTCTAACCATGAGTGACTCCAGCAAACCTGATCCCGAAAGACACCATTGCACCCAGGCCCCTCATCCCAAGGAGGAGTGGCCCAATGGTGTCCCTACTTGCCCGAGTATCTCAAGGGTCGAGCCCCCTGTGGGTTTCCCCGGACTGACCCACAGTTTCTGCTTGCAGCCTCTTTCTCACCAGACCAATCTCCATTAAAGTGAATTGGACACACAACACCATAACTCCCCTTTCACCTGGATGCCCCTGAGCCCCCGGAGGTGACCTACTGGTGTCGCCTTGGACCTTTCCCCATACTCACCTTAAGTCCTGAAGAACAGTCTTGTGATTTGCTGACAAGTGCCCGAATGTAATGCACATTTTTCCCATTAGATAATATTACCACTCCAGAAATTGCACTGTCAACGTTTGAAATGTAAAAAAATCATGTCTCACAAAGTACTTATCTGATTCTGACGATCTTGGTATCTAAATTCATATGAAAATAAGTGATAGTTTTAAAAACTGGTGTTGGATTTATTTATTAAGCGTGTTTCACTTACTTGTTCTCTGTGAAGAATGAATGCTTAACGCTGTCCTCACACTGTCCTCCAATAAGCTTAGCTGCTCACTCACACTACCACAAAAAGAAAGCTTTTAGGGTTATTATTTTAACCCCTGTCAGTTAATAAGGGTCACCCGGGACTATCTGCATAGTGTCCCCTTACATTGGTACACTACAGAGGTAGCCATCGTCCTACATTGGTGGCACAGCAGTGGGATACAAAGCATTGTATTTTCTGTACCACTCTACCAATATGTGTTTCCACTAAAGAATCCACAAACTTTAGCAGCCAAAAATATTTTTTTTGATTTTCAATTTCTGAATGTTTTCAAAATTTCTAATCTGAACTGATAGCTCCTTGTGTTAAGTCCCTCAGTTCTATTATGTTAGCAATTTAAAGGTTACTAGTTAGTTAGGCCTTAAAAACTGTTTAGAATTTTCTGTAAGTTCTAAAAAGGTCCCAACTTATCTAAGCCATGTCAGCCCCAGAAGTTAGAGTTGAGGAGCTCAGCCTCACCCCTTACCTGCATCGTAGTTTGAAGTGGCTAAAGGACCTCGGCAAGGCTTGCAAGTTTGTACCTGGGCCTTGAGCAACAAAAGCACAACTCCAGGATTTGCTTGCTGAGGTCCATAAGAAATTGCTGACAGTCATGAAGATGACCTGGTCAGTGAGGATGTTCCTGACAACAGTGCTCATGGGGAGGGTTCCTCTTCCAATACCCCAGAGGTGAACAGTAGAAATAGCTACACTAAAACTGTACTTAGAGGTATGCATGGCTCCTCCAGGCCCAGAGAAAGATTAGAGGATCCAGATTTAGAGCTGGAGAAACTAGCCAGAAGAGTAGCCCTTGAGGCCAACATCTTGGCAATAGAAAAGGAAAGGGCTGAGATGGGCATAGGGCCCATCTCTGGTAGCAGCAAAACTTTAAATAGGGGGAGAACATGGCGGGCTGCGGCGTTCACGCAGCACGCTAGGGCGTTTCCAGTTCCGGTTCCTGGGGGGCGCGGCAGGACGGGGCTGCCGATCGGACCGCGACCTCAGGCACACGGATGTGCGCACCGCGATTCTCTGACACAGAGGCAGGCTGGAGGGCAGCGGGGGCTGTCTGGTGGCGCCGGGCCGCACTGGAGCTGCGCCGGGCGCGGAAAGGTGCGGCGCGTATTCCCCTTCGGGGGAATAGCGGTAGCAGCAGCTGCAGTAGCGGCTCCATTGGCGAAGCCGCAGAGAAGATAAGGCAAGGAGCTCAACTCAAGGAAACATCGGAGAAGGGGGCAAGGAGAAAAATGGTGAGGCGGGGGGGTGATACCCCTTCTCCCCCGTTTTTCTTAACAAGAGTGGAGGGGACTGATCAGCAGCAGCTGGACAATTTTGATGTGACTACAGCGGATAAGGGAGACAAGGGGGGTTTAGCCAAAAAAAAGGTCTAAATCCAAATCTGGTGAAGGAGGAAGGATTGTTGTGAGGAAGGTGGGGGAAAGTAAGCTTAAGGGGAGAGATAAGTTGACACCCTCCCTAATGTCTTTTTTTAAAGTAAGACCAGAAGTAATCAAGCTTACCCCTGGTCAGGCTAGAGCAGTAATGGAGGTCACCACTTTACAGTCGGAAGATGCTTTTGGCGAGGGCAGGGGGCGGGGGGTCAATATTATGGTTGCGCCATCCCAAACAATCGGTGGAAGCAAAGAAGGAGTAAGGATGGAGAAGATGTTCCCCCCGCCATTGTCGGGGGAGGAACAGTTGGCCCCCTTTCAAGTTCAGACCCCAAACGTAGTGGCCGCAGAGGCACAAGATCCTGTGCCTGAGACGGTGGTCGAGGAATCCACCCAAGCCGTCCCTGCCCCCTCCCCTTCGCTGAGCTCTTCGCTTGAGGCGTTGATTTTGTCTATTTCGGATGATGTAAAGAAAGGCTTTGCAAATTCAGAAGTAAATCAAGGGGAGATAAGAGAGGTTTGTGCTATTTTAGAAAGAAAAATGTATGGTGTAATGGAGAGAACTCAGGCCCTGGAAGCAGCTATGGGTGGTATGAAGGAGGAATTGGCGCAACATAAGGGTGAGATTGACACATTGAAGGGAAGCGAGCAGGCATTAAAAAATAGGATTGAGCAACTGGGAAATTACTCAAGAAGAAACAATTTAAAGCTTTTGAAAGTACCTGAAGGTATAGAAGGTAATGATCTCAAGGCCTTTGTAGTTTCACTAATCAAAGCGGAAGTCGATCTCGAGGAAACTGAGGATGAAATTGGAAAGGAAATACAGAGAATTCATCGGGACCCTTTCAAGATGCGGATGAACAGTAGTAGACCTCGAAAAAATTTGATAAACTTTTTGACATATCAGATGAAAGAAAAGATTTTATCTAGAGCATTGAAACAAAAATCTTTAAGAGTGAATGATTTTGTTTTTGAGATTAGGTCTGATTTATACAGGGTTACTATGGATAGGCAGTGGGAGCTCGGGAAACGTTTGGAGATTTTTAAGTCTCTGGGTGTATCGGCTCAGTTGAAATTTCCAGCCTTCCTCCGGGTCATGTACAACAACAAAATGTATAATATTAGAGATGTAAGTGAGGCGGATGAATTATTGGAAGTAGTTAAAAATGGGCAGACCGCTAAATAATGTTGTTTCCTAAGTTTAAATTCCCCAGGAACGCGGGGGCGCTCTAAAATCTTGGATCATCATGATCCTTAGTTGGGGGGGTTCTCCACGGGTGGGGTATGGGGGGAAGGGGAGGGGTCGGGTGGAGTAGGGTGGGGGTTGGGGGAGGGAGAGTGAGAAAAAAGAAAAAAGTAGTGCCTTGTTCAACCCGGTTATTTGTTCCGTAAGATTTGAAAGATAGCTAGTAGGGAGAGAAGCCAGGGGGCGAAGAATTTATCATTGCAAATTCTTTCATGGAATGTTAATGGCTTGAGGATGAGAGGGAGAAGGGATCGAATATTACAGTATCTGCATGATTCAACTGCGCAAATTTTAGTCTTGCAGGAAACGCATTTAACAAAGGCTGAGTGTATTAACATAATACAAAAGTTGAGGTGGGTTCAAACATTTACATGCACAGAGCACAACTATCATACTAAAGGGGTGGCAATTTTAGTCAAACAATCACAACAGGGAAATGTGGTAATTTTGGAAGTTAGATCAGATACAGCGGGGCGATGGTTGATAGTTAAAGTACAATTTGGTGGTCGTAATCTGGTTTTAGCAGGATACTATGGCCCCAATTGCGACGATATAGAACCTTTAAGGCGTCTTTTCTCTCAGCTT
Organism: Pleurodeles waltl; assembly: GCF_031143425.1. Lineage (NCBI taxonomy): Eukaryota > Metazoa > Chordata > Amphibia > Caudata > Salamandridae > Pleurodeles > Pleurodeles waltl. The sequence goes on from NC_090440.1 coordinate 1,660,346,393, forward strand.
CTTGAATTCTCGGACCCGGTTATCCTGATGGGTGATTTTAATGTTGTGTTAGATGATGAGCTGGATAGGCATAACTGTAAGTCGCGAGGCACGCCTAAATCGCAACAATATTTAAGGAGGATGATGAAGGAATTGGGTTTATGCGATATTTGGAGACAAAGGGTGGGGAACAGCAGGGATTTTTCATTCTTTAATAAGAAATATAGGCATGCCTCTCGAATTGATTACTTTTTATTAGACTCACGTTTGAGAGAGGAGGTGAAGAATATAGCGTATCTGCCCTCTCACCTATCGGACCACTCTGCGGTTGTCTGGATATGAGTTTCCTGCAGAGAAGTCTTAGTAATCTGTGGACGATCGACCGTTCCTTATTACTGGATCAGGAGGTGCTGGTAAAGCTGCGTAAGGAATCAGAATTTTTTTTCAGCATAAATATGGGATCAGCCCCAATATCAGTCGTATGGGACACATTTAAAGCAGTTATTCGAGGGGAGATTATGAGTAGCTCTATCCAGAAACGTAAAGTGTTTAGAAATTAGATTAATTTGATAGAGCAGGAAATGCGAAAGTATAAAGTTGAAATAATAGAATCAGGGGAGACTGAGGCCTTGAGGGCTAGCTTGGATGGGTTGAGAAGACAGTTGGAGAAGGTATTACAGGGAAGAATTCAAAGGAAATGGGAGGTAAGTAAACTGGCACATTTCGAATATGGGGAAAATGCGGGGAAGTTGTTAGCCTGGAAAGGCAAAACAGATCGTGTTAGGAATTACATCAAGGAGGTTGAAATGGAGCAGTCAGGAGAAAGAAGAACGGATGAGGCGGCAATAGAATCGGCTTTAAAACATTATTTCACACAATTGTATTCGGAGGAGTTAGAGGTGGATGAAGATATGGTAACAGATTGGATGGGTCCCGACATATCCTTAGGTATATCATTTCAGGAGAGGGAAGCACTGAATGCCCCAATTACGTCTGAGGAAATTAGGAGAATTTTGAATAGTAGTAAGTCTGGGACGGCGCCGGGTCCGGATGGCATCCCAGTGGAGGTTTATAAAGTATTAGGGGATTCAATTATCCCTGTGCTGACTGAGCTGTTTGGGGGGATTCTGGAATTTGGCAATGATATTCCTCCCTCGTGGAATGAGGCGGTGATCTCTTTAATCTTGAAACCTGATAAAAATCCAGCAAAATGTGCTTCTTACAGGCCTATATCATTGCTGAATAGCGATTATAAATTACTAGCTAAAATTTTAGCGAATAGATTGAGTAAGATAGCTAACAACTTGGTGCACCCAGATCAAAAAGGCTTTTTTAAAGGTAGACACTTGCATGAGTTAACTTTTGAATTGATTGGGGCAATAGATATGGCTACAACGTTTGGGGCACCATTGGCAATCATTATCTTAGATGCAATGAAAGCTTTTGATCAAGTAAATTGGAATTTTTTTAAATCGATTTTGAGGCGGGCCAATTTAGGATCAAAGTTTTGTGGGGTTATCGACCAGATTTATACATATCCGTTTGCTAAGATTTTGGTGAATGGGAAACTTACGGAGCCCAGTACAATTTCTAGAGGCACTAGGCAGGTTGTCCCTTGTCACCTGTATTGTTTAATTTGTATATTGAACCGTTTGCCAGAAAAATCAGGCAAAATCTCCTTATCCCTCCCTTCTGTTTCAATGGTTGGGAAAAACAAATGTCTTTATATGCAGATGATCTGCTGATATATATAACAATTTGCCATTGGCTTTTAGCACAGTTAAAGAACTGGCTCAACAATTTGGAAGGATATCAGGGTATCGGATTAATGTGAGAAAAACAGAAACTATGCAGTGGAATATGGAAGTAGGGTCAATACCAAATAAGCAGGAAATACGATATCTAGGCATTTTAGTGACCCATAATCTTAAGGATTTAGTGGAGAGGAATGCACAAAAATTACTAGTTGAGTGTAAAACCATGCTACAAAAATGGGCATATCTCCCTTTGACGATTCTCGGGAGGATAAATTTAATTAAGATGTTTATTCTGCCTAAATGGAATTTTGTGTTTGCAGCTATCCCTTTGGCAATGCATAAAGGATATCTGGATAAAATGCAGCAGGCGATAAGTAGTTTTATTTGGAGTTCAAAAGGGCCTAGGATATCTTGGAAGAAACTATGCAGAAGAAGGGAAAAGGGAGGATTGGCTTTACCAGATTTGGCATATTATGCGTGGGCTTTCTTATTCAAGAACTCAAGGATGTTGTTTTTGTGCCCAGATGGTTCAGCAGTGGGCAGAATGTATAAGGCAATGGTTTCATCTGTAAAAGGGGCCTCAAGGCATTTTCTTTTCAAATTCGGCGACCCTAAATTTTTCAAAAAAGTTAAATTGAAAGTGCTGCAAGGATTGGCAAGGAGTTGTTATCAGTTGAGACGACATTTTGGTGTGCATTATTACAGCTATCAGGCCCCTATTTGGGACTCCCCGGGCACCCCAGAGTGCTGTAAAGATATTTTAGCATTACCACTCAAAAGGGCGGGGTGGAAAGGTGGGGTGAGCTCTCTCAAGAGGGTATTTTACTCTCATGGGATGAGTTGGTAAGGATAACAAGTGGATTCCTGTCCAGGTTAAAATATTTACAGATAAGAGAGTGGGAAAAAGAAATTAAAGGGGGCTTGGGTGTGGTAAACTCATTGGAGGATTATTTTCTTGAATTTGCGGTTTCTGCCCCTGTAAAGAAGTTGCCGGTTTGGTATTGGGAAATATTAGAAACTCTTGATGGGAATTTTGCCCTACCGAACAATCTATGGGGTAAGGCCGTGCCAGGCGATAAGGGTGGGTTATGGTGGAAGAAGTCGTTTTTGACTCTTTATGAAGTAGTAAAGCCTGCCCCATTAAGGAAAAATCATCTTTATACCTTACACAGAGCTTATATATCACCGGCAAAACTTTCCAAGTTTAAGAAGGGGGAAGTGATTAAATGTCTGAAATGTGGTGGGGTAGGAGCAACGGATATTCATATGTTTTGGGATTGCCCTGCTATTCGGTTGTTTTGGGAGGAAGTCTTTGGGGTGATATCATCTAAGTTAGGCTGGAAAATTAATGTATCACTCCCGCTGATTATATTCGGGCAGTTACAGGAAGAGGGTATATGGAGTAGGGTGAATAAAGCTAATCGTAAATTTTTGTTTTATGTAATTCTGTTGGGCAGGAAGGAAATCTGCAAAAACTGGATGAAGGAGCACCCTCCGAGTTATATGGATTGGCTTAATGCAGCTCTCCGCATTTCGAACATGGACTTAAATACGCAGGGTTCTAAGAGAAATGCGGAATTATGGTCGCCTTTTTCAAAATGGGGGGGAGTGGTCTGAATTTGTTTTCTTTTTAAGAACTGGCTATTTTGAGATAATGTGAAATTGGTTTGTCATCTTTCGTCCAATGATTATTCACTGTTTGCCACTCCTGCTGGTTTGCCTAGGCAGACCGGGAGATATAATGGTGCACCCCCTGGTTAGGGCCTCTCTCTTAGTTAGAGGGTGAGAAGGTTGCATGATTTAAGAGGTGGCTCAGAAGGCGGGGCTGAATGAGGACAAAGAAAAAAACAAATAAAAAAAACTTTAAATAGGGATAAAGGTGGCTCTTTTGACCCAAAATCCTCAAAAGGATTGTCCCAAAATATGTTGTGGTGATGATGACATCACCAATTGGTTTTCTGCCTTTGAGAAGGCATGTAAAATGAGATGGTTATACTGGCACACTGAGGCTTTCTACTCTGGTAGCTTTTCTCAGGCAAGTGCAGGGATAGGTTCCTGACACTTAGTGAGACAGATGCTGAGTCCCATGACCTCATGAAGGACCCTGGCCCTGAATGAGGGTTTTGGACTCACCAATGAGGAGTGTAGAATTAAGTTCAGGGAGGCCCATAAAACCTTGAGTCAGACCTGGGTAGATTATGTTGACTTCTCAGTTAAGACACTAGGGGGGTCATTACAACCCTGGCGGACGGTGTTAAAGCAGCGGTAAGACCACAAACAGGCTGGCGGAAACGAAAAGGGAATTATGACCGTGGTGGAAACCGCCAACAAAGACAGCCACTTTAACACTCCGACCGCCACGGCGGTACAGACAAGCAGCCGGCGGTCACCGCCAACAGACAGGCGGAAGACAAAGTACCGCCCACAGTATTACAACAGGCCAATCCGCCACCTTTTCCGGGGCGGAGTCACCATGGATAAAAACACGTCGGAAACAGCCATTTCAATGGGAAAACGCTCACCTGAACACACTCCACGAGGAAGGAGGGCACCATGGAGCCGGAACTCCAAATACTCCCTGTGATAGTCTTCCTGCTCCTCTACGATCATCAGCAACGCCGCCGCCGAAGACAACGGTGAGTACTGCACCTACGATATAGGGGAGGAGGGAGGCAAAAGTCAGGGACACACACACGCAACACCCCGACCCCCACCCCGACCCTCGCACACTACAACACACACACCAATGCATTTCCAAACATCACAGTAACAACCCCCAACCCCCCCGGAAGAATGCAAAGACAAAAGGAAATGAGTTCAACCATTGTAATGTATCAAAATACAGTAAGCTAATATATACAGATATATATCCTCATTCAAAAATGTATACATCACGATTAGTAGTGCAGGTATGCACCATTCAATGTCCGTGGACCACTGGGCCCAAAATGCATGGGCGAGGCCCACACACGATACCTGTCCAGAAACGGAGAGAACACTGCTGGGGCATCAGATCGAAATACAACAGACACCTCAGGGGGAATGGAAGGGGGGGCACCTCAGCTGGATGACAGCACCACACCAGATCTACGACAGGGCTCCATGCCCATTGATGTATCCTGGGGAGTGCAAAGCCACAGTCTCACAAGTCTTTTCAGTGGGTGGTTTGCCCACTGTACCATCCTGGGGAGTGCAAAGCCACAGTCTCACAAGTCTTTTCAGTGGGTGGTTTGCCCACTGTACCATCCCTGGGAGTGCAAAGCCACAGTCTCACAAGTCTTTGCAGTGGGTGGTGTGCCCACTGTACCATCCTGGGGAGTGCAAAGCCACAGTCTCACAAGTCTTTGCAGTGGGTGGTTTGCCCTTTTCAGTGGGTGGTTTGCCCACTGTACCATCCTGGGGAGTGCAAAACCACAGTCTCAGTGGATAACAGTCTACACTGGTTCTGGAGGGGGACTGGTGCCCAGAGTGCTTCATCCTGTTAAGGACTGAGGTAGTGGATGCTGTTCTCCACAGGTTCTGGAGGGGGACTGGTGCCCAGAGTGCTTCATCCTGTTAAGGACTGAGGTAGTGGATGCTGTTCTCCACAGGTTCTGGAGGGGGACTGGTGCCCAGAGTGCTTCATCCTGTTGAGGACTGTTGTAGTGGATGCTGTTCTCCACAGGTTCTGGAGGGGGACTGGTGCCCAGAGTGCATCACTCTCCCCGTGACGGTCCCAGTTCCGTCACTGGCCCTGGCGCATATGGGCTACCGGTGCTTGATGTTGCGGTGCTTAACCTGTTCAGCATTGCTTGCCATGGCGGTCTTTGCCCTGTTCAGCGGTGCTTGACTTAGCAGTTTCTGACCTGTTCAGCGGTGCTTGACTTAGCAGTTTCTGACCTGTTCAGCGGTGCTTGCCATGGCGGTCTTTGCCCTGTTCAGCGGTGCTTGCCCTGTTCAGCGGTGCTTGCCATGGTGGTCTTTGCCCTGTTCAGCGGTGCTTGACTTAGCAGTTTCTGACCTGTTCAGAGGTGCTTGCCACGGCGGTCTTTGCCTTGTTCAGCGGTGCTTGCCCTGTTCAGCGGTGCTTGACTTTGCTGTCTCTGACCTGTGCAGCGGTGTTTGCCATGGCGGTCCCTCATTGCCCAGCGGGGCTGTGGCTGCCGGGGCCCTCCTGGGCACTGACTCTGGCGGTGGTCTCCTGACCAGTGACGATGGGACTGCCCTCCTGGGCACTGACTTTGGCGGTGGTCTCCTGACCACTGACGTTGGGACTGCCCTCCTGGGCACTGACTCTGGCAGTGGTCTCCTGACCACTGACGATGGGACTGCCCTCCTGGGCACTGACTCTGGCGGTGGTCTCCTGACCAGTGACGATTGGACTGCCCTCCTGGGCACTAACTCTGGCGGTGGTCTCCTGACCAGTGACGAAGGGACTGCCCTCCTGGGCACTGACTCTGGCGGTGGTCTCCTGACCAGTGACGATTGGACTGCCCTCCTGGGCACTGACTCTGGCGGTGGTCTCCTGACCAGTAACAATGGGACTGCCCTCCTGGGCACTGACTCTGGCGGTGGACTCCTGACCAGTGATGATGGGGCTGGCGGTGGCGTCCTGGGCAGCGGGGATGATGGCGGCCTTCTCCGCCGTGCTGCTCTTCCCAGACTCTGGCGCTTTCTTCTGCCCCTTCCCCACCTTTGGAGGAGTCACAGCTGACTCGACACTCCCCCCGGGACCCTTGTGAGCAGCTTTGCCGGCAGGAGTCTTCCCCCTCTCCCGTCGGGCACTGTCCAACTTCTGGTGCTTCACAGGGGGGGAACTGGCTGTGCTTTGGCTCTGTGTCACACTGGCTGCCCTGGTGGCCAGTGCACTCCACATACCTCTAACAGGCACCACTGGTACCGGAGATTTTTTGGCTGAGGTGCTAGTACGGGACCTATGAATTGGAGGGGGTGGTGGTGGGAAAGAGGTCAACGTTGCTCAGGAAACGTTTCTGACGAACATTGGGACGGGTAGCTGCACGGGGTCTGGGAGTGGAGGAAGAGGAGGTGGTTGTAGGAGGTGTAACTTTTGATGATTTGGGTGCAGGTGCATGTTCTGGAGGCTGTCGTTAGGTGGATTGATGTTGGGTGTGTGTGTGTCCGCGTTTGTGTACTTTGGGAGGGGGCGTCACAGACACACTGGGAGAGGACACAGGGGACGTGTAAATGGAAGTGGGGGTGGTGAGTGCAGGTGAGCGGGGTGTGGTGCTGGGTGTTCTGGTGCGAGTCCTAGTGGCTGTAGTGGTAGTGCATGCAGGTGAGAGTGTAGACGACACTGGGAGGGAGGAGGGAGATGACGAGGAGGGGACACAGTGGAGGCAGTGGATGTTGCTGTGTCTGTATGTGGGTGATGCTTGTGTGAGTGCCTGTGGGATGTGTGGTGCCTATGTTTGCCTGAGCTTCCCTTGTGTGTTGAGGTGTGCAGGCTGGTCTGATGGTGTGCTTGGGATAGGCAGAGGTACAGGGGATTGGGTCTGGGTGGAGGAAGTTAGAGGGAGGAGGCTAGACACAGGGACAATGGCTGCCATCAGTGCTGAGGCCAGAGATTGCAGAGTTCGATGATGGGCAGCCTGACCAGAATGAATGCCCTCCAGGAATGCATTAGTGTGTTGCAACTCCCTTTCTACACCCTGGATGGCATTCACAATGGTAGACTGCCCAACAGTGAGTGACCTGAGGAGGTCAATGGCCTCCTCACTGAGGGCAGCAGAGGTGACAGGGGCAGGGGCTGAGGTGCCTGGGGCGAAGGTGATGCCCACCCTCCTGGGTGAGCGGGCACGGGGTGAAGGCTGAGGGGCTGCTGGGAGGGCAGTGTTGGTAGGGGGGGTGGCGGCTGTACCTGTAGAAGTGGGGGGCACAGATGTTGCCGCCACCACAAGGGAGCTCCCATCGGAGGACGAGTCTGTGTCGCTGGTTGCTGATCTGGTGACCGCCGTGAAGCTCCCCTTGCCCTCTGTCTCACTGGTGTATTCAGAGTCCGTGGTGTGGACCTCCATGGCCATGTGGGATGCAGCCGCCTCGTGCTCCGGTGCCACTGTACCTCCGCCTGATGATGCTGATGCACAAAAGAACAGGGAGAGCACAAAAAGGGGGGGGGGACGACAGAAGAAAGACAGGTTGAGTGCATGGCTTACCTCTACTGTTGGCGGACAATACAGACACAGCAGCCCCCTGCACTAAGCCACGCTGTTGGGCTCTACAGATGCAGTTCCTGGGATATGGCCTACATGGCTATGGTGGACATCTTCACACATAGATGACACAGGTGCATGTATACCTGTACTTGGCACTCTACAGAGGTGGGGTGGAGTGCCACATGGCCTGCATTAGGGAGGGGCCTAGCCTACGGAACTCGCCCTGGCCTAGGGAATCCCACAGCCCTCCTCCCCCACCCAGAACCCTCCACTGCGCGCCAAGTCAGCAGAATGAGAGTGTGCTCACCCCGTTGTGTCTGCTCTGATGCCCTCAAGCGCCCATCCAACTCAGGGTAGGCCACCGCCAGGATCCGGAACATCAGGGGGGTCATGGTGTGACGGCCACCCCTCCCACGTTGGGAGGCCATCCCCAGCTGAGCCTCCGCCATCTTCTTGCTCCAGCGGCAAATGTCCTCCCATCTTTTACGGCAGTGGGTGCTCCGTCTCTGGTGGACCCCCAGGGTCCGTACGTCCTTGGCGATGGCACGCCAAATATCCTTCTTCTGGTGGGCGCTGACCTACATGACATGTACAGGGGAAGAAGAGATGTCATTAGCAACTGCACCGTCGTAGTGAGTGGCCCACATCCCTACCCTTGCCATCTGGCACATGCATTCACAGTCCTTCGTGCTCGCAGAACTCTGCCCCCTTCCTTCTTACATCCAGCCCTCTCAACCCAGCCATAGCCCATACAACTTGCACCCTATGTACTCACCTGTTGGTCTGGAGGACCGTAGAGTAGCGTGCACTGGGGAAGGACCCCATCCATGAGCTTCTCCAACTCCTGTGCAGTGAAGGCAGGGGCCCTTTCCCCAGACGCACGTGCCATTGTCTCTTCCAGACCGAAGTCACAGCAGCACTTGCAGTATAGGTCCTCTCCTGTCGAAGATCAGGTATCGAGTGATTGAACAGATAGAAAATGGCGGTCACGTCCGCGGCGGTGACGTCCGCGGCGGTGCGTATTATCACCGCCGGCGACCCATAGGGTCCAATGTTAACCAATGCAGCATTGCGCAGCGGTCTTTGACCGCCTACCGCAACGGTGTACAACGCCAGCGCAGTTACCTAACATCCCATTGTCCCAGTTTAGAGGTCAGGCAGCCGCCATTTCAGGGGCCCACATGGCTTCATTTTCAACTGCGTCACACATACCTAGGCCTGGACTCAACACACATACAGACAACTTTTTGGATTTTGTTTCGTGTTCTGTGTAGCTGTGGGTAAATACCTCTGAGTTGCTTGACTCTGTGGTCGCTGTTGTCCTTCCTAGGCACCGTCAGCTGGGACATGTGAGGAGATGGCGGAATCCTCAGGTGTACCGTCCGCTGGTGGACCTGTTGACAATGGAGGAGCGACATTTAATCATCACCTACAGGTTTGACCGTGCCACAATCTAGGAACTGTGTACCCAGTTGGAGCCAGACCTCATGTCACCAATCCGCCATCCCACAGGAATCCCCCCTCAAGTGCAGGTGCTATCAGTGCTCCATTTCCTAGCACGTGGGTCATTTCAAACAACAGTGACCATGGCATCAGGGATGTCCCAGCCTATGTTTTCCAACGTGCTGTCCAGAGTGTTGTCTGCCCTGCTGAAACACATGAGGAGCTACATCGTTTCCCCTCAGGTGGAGGATTTGGCTACTGTTAAAGGTGACTTCTATGCCCTTGGACATATCCCTAACATCATAGGTGCCATTGATGGGACCCATGTAGCTCTGGTCCCCCCCCACAGGAGTGAACAGGTGTACAGGAACCGGAAGAGTTTTCATTCCATGAATGTACAGATGGTATGTTTGGCAGACCAGTACATCTCCCAGGTAAATGCTGTTCCCTGGCTCAGTGCATGACGCCTACAGCCTGCGGAATAGCAGCATCCCTTATGTGTTGGGTCAACTCCAGAGGCACCGGGTGTGGCTATTAGGGGACTCTGGTTATCCCAACCTGTCATGGCTATTGACCCCAGTGAGGAATCCCAGGACCAGGGCAGAGGAACGCTACAATGAGGCCCATGGGCGGACTAGGAGGGTGATCGAACGCACCTTCGGCCTCCTGAAGGCCAGGTTCAGGTGCCTCCATATGACAGGTGGTTCCCTATTCTACTCACCAAGGAAGGTGTGCCAGATCATCATCGCCTGCTCTATGCTTCACAATCTTGCTTTGCGACGCCAGGTGCCTTTTCTGCAGGAGGATGGTCCAGATGACGGTGTTGCGGCAGCTGTGGAGCCTGTGGACAGTGATGAGGAGGAAGCAGAGGAAGAAGACATTGACAACAGGCACTCAGTGATACAGCAATATTTCCAGTGACACACAGGTGAGAACACTTTCTTGACTACTACATTTACTTTCACACTTCTACCTTTATCCTGTCTGTCTATTTCAAGCAGTATTTGGTAACTGAGTTGTACATTTCCATTACGGTTTCAGCGGTGTGGTTACCAACGTGTGTCATCTACTTGCATCCTTCATGGACTTGTGATGTGTGACATAGGTATGTTGACATTACATTTTCTAACGGATTTTGTCATTGTCATAGCTAATACACATTTTCAAAATCACAGACTGACTCCTGAGATTTTTGTGCTTCAAGGGTGTTTATTGAAGTGCTAATTATTGGAGGGGGTGGTAAAATGGTGATGGGTGATGGTGGAGGAATGTCCATGGCAGAGTCCAGTCTATTAGTCTCACAGGTGCATTGCCCATATGGGCATAGGAAGTGGAACTGGGGCAGTTCCAATATGGACAGGGTTACAAAGTGGGACAGTGGGATGACAATCAGGGTGGTCTCATTTCTTGGCGGGGGTCTTGCCATCGTGCTCTGTCCTGTTCCTGGATCTCAGGGACCTCTTGCGGGGTGGTTCTCCGTCTGCAGGGGGTGGGGTGCTGGTGTGGTGGTCCTTTGGCGGGGCGTCTTGTCCACTAGCGCCGGCGGAGGTGGTGGGCAGTTCATCGTCCATGCTAGTGTCAGGGGCCCCTTGGAGTGCCACGGTGTCCCTCATGGTGTTCTGTATGTCCTTCAGCACCCCTACGATGGTGCCCAGGGCGGAGCTGATGGTTCTGAGTTCCTCCCTGAAGCCCAAATACTGTTCCTCCTGCAGGGGCTGGGTCTCCTGAAACTTGGCCAGGACCGTAGCCATCGTCTCCTGGGAGTGGTGGTATGCTCCCATGATGGAGGAGAGGGCCTCGTGGAGAGTGGGTTCCCTTGGCCTGTCCGCCCCCTGTCGCACAGCAGCCCTCCCAGTTCCCCTGTGTTCCTGGGCCTCCGTCCCCTGGACCGTGTGCCCACTACCACTGCCTCCAGGTCCCTGTTGTTGTTGGGGTGGTGGGTTATCCTGGTTTCCCTGTAGTGGTGGACACACAGCTGATTGACGTGTCCTGGGGACGGAGGTATGGGCCCGTTGGGTGGGTGCTGTACTGGTGTTTCCAGAGGCTGGAAGGTCAGTGTTGGGCTGTGCCTGTGCGAGGGGAACCGACTGTCCCGAGGCCCACGATGGTCCGGGCTGGTCATCTGGATCCAGTTGGTCAGAGCTGCTGTTATCACTGTGGGCCTCTTCTGTGGGTGGGGTAGAGATGTCTGGACCCTCCTGTCTGGTGACGTTAGGTAGTGGTCCTGCAGGGGTGTAAAAGCATGATTATTGCATCTGTGTGTGTCATGGTGTGCAATGGGTGGGTGAGCGTGTACCCCAGTGCTAGCATTCCTGTGTGGGGCCTTGTGTGATGATGGTTAGGGGGTGTTATGGGTATGTGCAGTGGGCATGCTTTAGTGATGGGTGTCCATGCTTTGTTGTGTGATGCAGGGCTTGGTGTTTGGGATGGGTAGTTTGTGTTATTAGTACATTAGTGAGGAGTTGGAGTGAAAGGGGAGGGGGTGAGGGTGGGGGGGGTGTGATAGCATGCAGGTAGGGTGGCGGATTTGATAGTTAAGATTTGACTGACCAGTGTCCATTCCTCCACCGACTCCACCGAGGCCCTCTGGATGCATAATGGTCAAGACCTGCTCCTCCCATGTTGTTAGTTGTGGGGGAGGAGGTGGGGGTCCGCCGCCAGTCCGCTGTACTGCGATGTTGTGCCTGGAGATCACGGAACGCACCTTCCCCCGTAGGTCGTTCCACCTCTTCCTGATGTCGTCCCGATTTCTTGGGTGCTGTCCCACTGCGTTGACCCTGTCGACTATTCTTCGCCATAGCTCCATCTTCCTTGCAATGGAGGTGTGCTGCACCTGTGATCCAAATAGCTGTGGCTCTACCCGTACGATTTCCTCCACCATGACCCTGAGCTCCTCCTCGGAGAACCTGGGGTGTCTTTGCCGTGCCATGGGGTGGTGTAGGTGATGTGTGGGATGGTGTATGTGGTGATGAGTGTGGTGATGTGTAGTGGTGTGTGGTGTTTTGTGCGTGGATGTTGTGTGGGTGATGGTGTTGTGTGCCTCTGTGTGGTGGGGTTGTCTATGCTGTGCTCTCTCTGTCGCCTTCGTCTATAATTTTTGGTCGTAGGGGTTTGTGGGTGATGAGGGTGTGTGTTTTATATTATAATGGGTGTGTGGGAGTGGTGTTTGTATGTGTATCAGGTGTGTGTAAATCGAATTGTCCAATGTGGCGGTGTTTTGTAGATGTGTGTGTATTTTGAGCGCGGCGGTGTGTACTGCCAATGGAATACCGCGGTTGAAATACCGCCGCTTGGATTTGTGGATCGTAATACCATGGGCGTGTTTCTGTTGGTGTGACGGGGGAGGTTTTGTTTTCGCCAGTTTATCACTGACCTTTGTTGTGGCGGACTTGTGTGGGTGTCTAAATTTCGGCGGATTCCGAGATGTGGGTCATAATAGCTGTGGCGGAATTCCACGGTCGCAGCGGTGTATTGGCGGTCTTCTGCCCGGCGGTAAGCGGCTTTTACCGCCAATGTTGTAATGACCCCCTAGGTGGCTGGTTAAAAGATAACAAAGTTCAGAACTATGAAGGGCTCTACGATTTGATTATGAAGTAGCACATTTTGTCAAACTGTACATCAGAGAATCACACGAGCATCTAGTAGATACACAGCTTACCAGTCCCAGAGAAATGGCTAAAAAGGCTGATGAATGGGTTAGGACTAGGATTCCCAAAAAACAGCATGGGGCGATCCCAAGAAAGGGGCATGAGGCCTACAGAAGGAAAAAGAAGGATGTGGTAAGTCCTCCAAAGAAGTTCTTTCACGGAGCCAGGTCCCTAAAAAAGAGGATAGTGCATCCCACCCCACCTCCAGTGGCTAACAGAGTAGTGGGGACCCAACTTCAAACAAATCCTAGAAAACAGGCCCTGCTTTGAGTGGCAGCAGGTTGACACTACAGAGGGAACACAGCTTGTCCTAAGAAAAAGGTATGGACTGGGGTGGTCTGTGTGGCCTTCGAGGACTGCTCCTCAGATGAGGACATCCTTTTAGCCTTTATCTGGAAAATAGGGCCAGAAGGTGAGTTAGTGATCCCAGAGGGAAGCAGACACTTCCATCACATTCAGGTGAATGGGATTGCAATCACTGCCCTGAGGGATACTTGTGCCAGTCACACCATTGTGCATGACAGGTTGGTATCCCCTGTCCAGAATTTACCTGGAGAAAATAGACAAGTAAGGATTGTCTAGGGTTAGAGTACCATTAGGGCTGTGGTCTTAGTACCCTTAGAGATAGCTGGGTCCCTTAGTTGGCAGTCGGTGGTAGTCAGTCATGTCCTCCTACTTGATTGTCTCCTTGGAAACAACCTCCCAGAGGTTAGTCTGAGCCCAAAAGAGGCACTGGTCCTGCGCTTGTCCTCTCCCAAGGATTCTGGAGGTGCTGAACTAACAGTTAGTAAAAATAGGTCCTGGAAGAAAGGCAAGAGAAAGAAATGTAGGGAACTTGGGCAACCTTTAGAAAATGTTCCAGTAAGCCAGGAAGATTCTTCTCTAGTAAGGAAGAACTCCAGAGTTGGCACTGATGAAGCTGAGGAGGAGTGGACCAACGGTGTCCCTACATTGTCCGAGCATGTCAAGGGTCATGCCCACCTGTGGGTTCCTCCTCACTGCCCCCCAGTCCCTGCTTGCAGCCTCTTTCCCACAGATCTACATTGAAGTGAATGGGACACCTGACACCATGACACACCTCTAGAGATAGAGGCCCCTGAGACCCCCAAAGTGACCTGTTGGTATGGCCTTGGACCTTGCTGCATACTCACCTTAAGTCCTGAAGAACAGTCCTGTAAGTCACTGACAATTGCCCGAATGCAATACATGTTTTTCCCCATAGGATAACATTACAACTCCAGAAATTGCAGTGTCAACTTTTGAGATGTATAAAAATTCACATCTCAAAAAGTACTTACCGGATTCTGAAGATCTTGGTACCTAAATTCATATAAAAATAAGTGTTATTTTTATAAATTGGCATACATTTTTTTTATTGAGTGTGTCTCACCTCCTGGTTCAGTGTGTGAAATAAAAGCTCAACACTGTCCTCTAATAAGCCTAACTGCTCACCCCCACACTACCAGAAAAGAGAGCTTTTAGGGTTATTTTAAACCCTGTCAGCCAATAATGGTCACCCTGGACTATTTGAATAGTGTTCCCTTACATTGGTACACTTCATAAATAGCCTGATTCCTACAGTACTCAGCAGTCATAATATAAACAATGGTATGTATCCAAAATGCCTTGCACATTTTACATTTCACATCCATACTTTCTCTATCAGATTAGTGTATACCCTACCTTTTATCAACAGATATGTTATCAGACTCTTAGTTACTGTATTGGCTGTAAGGGTAACAGAATGTGTTAACTAGTTACATGCCAAGCCTTATAGATGTCTTTGCATTCCTTACAAAGCCATCAGGTTACAGTCTGATAGTACTTAAGCATATCCCTTTGGCAATTAGTCCTAGTGTTTGCCAAACCCAAATCTTTGCTATTCTTTATACTTTCTACTCTTGTGACTCTCTACGGAAACGGGAGGGGTAACTGCTGTGCAGCTTCTCATGTCATCTATCCAGAACATTAACAGTGCCTCTTGTTACAGAAGCATATGGAAAGCAGGCAAATGTTTGCATTTGAATGTGTTTCCAAGCCTGATTTGTCCATGGATGTATAGCATTGCAGCTATAATCATTGCACATAGTCCTGCAACTTTGAGGGAAAGGACATTTTCAGTTCTTTGTATTGTTAGTCCAACAAGTGTCTAACCGTTGAAGTGAAAAAAATGTCTGAAAATAATGTGGCAATCTCAATCATACAATGTTAGCATTCCCATTCATAATATGTTCTCCTGTGCCTTAAGTATGACATATGTAAAAAAATAAATCTAAAGAGCTGGCATAAAATTAGGCCTGACTTGTATTTAACATACATAGGTTATCAGGAAAGCCCTTAACAATATTTAGATTGACAATCATTTACCCAGTGTTGTATGTATTCCTTTATATAATAATTGCAAGCAAATTTTGTAACTGTAGTCATTTATTACATCTATCCTTTATCTATATGTAATGTAATATAATGTTTCGAGTTGCTTCCTAAGTATAAAGAAAAGCTCAGTGCGTTCAAACTGTTACTTATTTCTTTAGACCTAATTACTTCATGGTGCTATTGCTCAGCAGGTTGAAAAGGTGGCAAGTTTAATCCTTTACATGTTCCATAGGACGAAAACTCTCAGGTCAAAAATGCTCACCCAATTCTTCATTAAATTTATCCACACTTAGAACACTTGCTTCGGTCTACTGACTTTCTTTATTTCTTCAAGATTATATCACAAATAAAATTGTACTATAATGTGTCACTACCCACTTTTTCAAAATAGGAGCCAATCCTGTGATAATAATTGCAAAGTATGTGCCTTTTTGTAATAGAAGCGGACTTCAGGGTATTCTTGAATATTCCTAGCATACTTTTTCCTGTTACTTTTACGCATGTTGTTAAGCCTGTTGTGTTATTTTATTCCACTGTGCAGAACATGCACAACATAATAATCACTCATTCATTCTAGCAGTAACTCTTGTTTTGAGAGCAATAAAATTATGCTTGTCAATTTATTAATTTTCACATGCATGAGTTTGTTAGAATTTGACCAATGAAGTGTAGTTACTACTTCTGTTGGTGGATATGGTATATAAACACACAATTAAATAGACTCACTCATAGTGACTAAATAGGTGTAACCTCCTGAGAAAACAGCAATTTTAGTTTCTGTGAACCTTATATGAATCAACCTAAAGTTACATTGTTTTCTGTTTTCAGTGGTACCTTGCATTCATTATGGTAAAATATCTCTTTACAATAGTGATGTATCTAAAGGCATTTGATAGTTCTTTGCACTTAAAAGTGTGAATTGCTACTAAAGAAAACAAGACATTGAGGGCCGTATTTATACTCCGTTTGCGCCGAATTTGCGTCGTTTTTTTAGACGCAAATTCGACGCTAAACTAACGCCAACTAACGCCATATTTATACTATGGCGTTAGAGGCGTATAGCGCCAAAGTTCCCGGAATGTGCGTCATTTTTTAGCGTGAACCCCTTCCTTGCGTTAATGATATGCAAGGGAGGCGTTCCCGTCTAAAAAATGACTCCCAGGCCTTTACGTGGTATTTATACTCCCGGGCAAAAGAGACGCCCGGGAGTGGGCGTGGCTAAAAACGGCGCATTTGCGCCGCTTTTTAACGCCTGGGTCAGGCATGGCGTTAAGGGACAAGTGGGCTCAAAATGAGCCCAGAGTGCCCTCCCCTGCCCCCAGGGACCCCCCCTGCCACCCTTGCCCACCCCAGGAGGACACCCAAGGCTGGAGGGACCCACCCCAGGGACATTCAGGTAAGTTCAGGTAAGTATTTGTTTTTTTTTTTTTTTAAATTTTTTGGCATAGGGGGGCCTGATTTGTGCCCCCCTACATGCCACTATGCCCAATGACCATGCCCAGGGGACAGAAGTCCCCTGGGCATGGCCATTGGGCAAGGGGGCATGACTCCTATCTTTACAATGATAGGAGTCATGTTGATGGGGGATGGGCGTCGTTAAAAAATGGCGCAAGTCGGGTTAAGACGATTTTTTTGCCTCAACCTGACTTGCCCCATTTTAAGACGCCCTAACGTCATTTTTGCCCAACGCCGGCGCTGCCTGGTCTACGTGGTTTTTTTCCACGCACACCAGGCAGCGCCGGTCTGCTTGCGCCGGCTAACGCCATTCCATAAATACGGCGCCCGCATGGCGCTTCAGAATGGCGTTAGACGGCGCAAAATTTTTTGACGCTAAACTGCGTTAGCGCAGTTTAGCGTCAAAAAGTATAAATATGGGCCTGAATATGGAATTTACCAATAACATTTAAAAAATCAGTGTTCCGGCCGTGTGTACTGCCCACCATCTTGCTTCATTAGGCACACTTTACTACAAATGGGTTATTAGTTGGGAAGAACATCTCAAATTCCTGTCAGATCAAAAACTCAGTTTTTTCAAGGTGGTTTCAAGTTGGATTCCTGTACAGAGGCTTGCAATGTAAGTATAGTTTTGAATTGTTCCTCTTCATAGGTATGTCTTTCTAATGCCTTTCATAATAATATAAGCAACCAAGTCATTTCTGAATTTGAATTTTTTTCATTACCATTTTTAAAACATTGTCTTTTACTTTAAGTGCTACGTGAACATTTTCACTGTCTATTTCTGTAATTTTGTTAAGGGCTTCTGCTGGAGTCTCATGCATCATAGCAATTGCAGTTAAAGTAATTAAGTCATGTTTAACTTTTTTTGTGTCACTTTGGACATTTAAGGAAAATGTAAACTTTTTCGTTTTCTTTTAATGTGCCTATTTGTTGTTCTAATATTTATTCAAATCAAAACAAATCAAATACTTTATTTGGTTCAGAGGAAACATAAAAGCACATAAAACAGTACAACACAAACACAAATGGATGTACTGCACATGATACTAATCATGGTATGAAAAAGTCAGACAAAAATCCAATAATAAAAACAATTATAAAAGAACCACAAAAACATGTAATAAATAATAAGTATTGTGTAAACATATGATAGGTAAAGATGCCACAATAGTTCTCAGGAAGACACAACACATAATTTAGGTAGAGAACAAAAATGTACTCAGCATTTTTATATGGTGGCATCCAATAAACTTTATCAAGAAAGGAAAGATAGTTCTGGAAGGAACCCCATTGTTGCCAGTTACCATTAGGGAACTATCTCAGAGTTTTTGCTCTAATAGACCAACTCCAATGAAGGTATTTGGCAACAGCACAGACAACCGACTCTCTGGTCTCTATGCGTAAAAGCCTAAGTACCAGAAGATATTGCACACACCCAAGCTGCCTGCAGATCGGGACAATCCAGCTTTTTCTGGGCCAGACATAGCCAGGACAGAAAAACATGAAGGGGCATATTTATACTCTGTTTGCACCAAATTAGCTTAATTTTTTTAACTCTAATTCGGTGCAAAACTAACTCCATATTTATACTTTGGTGCTAGACCCATCTAGCGCCAAATTTATGGAGTTAACGTCATTTTTCGGAGGTGAAGACCTACCTTGCCTTAATGAGATGCGAGGTAGGCGTTCCCATGCAAAATATGACTCTACTTCTGAGCTCTCTTAGAGAACTAAAAACATTAATGAGTTTCCTGAATTTTGACAGACCATATTTACAACACTATGCTGAAATGATGAAACTCCTGAAGCAATTGGTCACATCTTCATTTATGAAGGATTGGAAAAATGAACATACACAAAGGCTTGGATATATACTCACAATGGCACATTTACAAACAAATTATTATACACTTGATTTAGTAATCAGGATAATACCCAGTCAGCCAGGATACACCTACATCATTGTACCGATTGCATTCTACATTGTGACACAGTAAGTGTCATGGGTATGTATGCAGGCCTCTAGCTCTCAATTTCTTGACCAACGCTTTGCTCAACTAATGAGGCCAAAATAAATAAAGCCGGTCGTAGGGTGCTTGTGTTTCAGTTCAAAGAGGACCTGGCCTGGCAGTTCGTGCTGGAACGTTCCTTCTAGAGTAGGGTCAAGGCTGATTTGCATATGTTAGAGTTAAATCTGAGGTGGTATGGTGGGCAAAAATACAGTGGACAGGGGTGTGGCATGTGTAATTACCAGTGGCTGATTTTATTTCAAGTAGTCCATCCATCACTTGTTTTGTATTCTTCATTGCTCCAAAACACTCAATTCAATGGTATCATCAATACAGGATAATCCGTTGTACTTCTTAAGTGCTTAACATACATCAGTAGGAAACAGGGACAAATCTCTTATTTTCTGGGTAGGGTTGTAAAAATTCCCTAGATGTCTCCTGTTAAGACTGTGAGTATCTCTTATCTTCAGAGACCCAGATCCTTTGGGGCCTGTAAGGTTCAAGCCCCACATTCTGGGTGCCTGTCATTAGCACACTTCCCAGGGGTAAAGGGCAAAACCATGGTAGAATAAAAGAATGGGCAGGGGTCTCTCACTACTGTTAGGAGTCAGACACCCCTATAAGAGTAACTCTCATCTGTAAAGGGAGTATTGTATATAGATATCTGCCCTGGCCCCTAGAAACAGTGGACACACAGTTGTTGGTATTTTATAATAAAAGATTATCATACACTCTTTGTACATATTTCTATTAGAAGGATAATAATTAAAATGGTAATGTCAGCATTCATAACATAAAACAAGGTGTATAATTCCATGTCTGTAAATAGGTCATTCAGATTTTCAGTAACATATAAAGGATGAATGCCTTTATGAATGCTGGACCCCTTTTGGGATACCCTTTATTCATAGGAGATAAGAATGTTAGCAGTATTATTTGTAAATGCTCGTAAATTATTTTTGCAGATGTTCACCCACATGCCCGATACTACAATATCCTACCCTGAGGGCACTGGTCTTGCACTACAGCATTTGATAAATATAGCAGTACAACCCATGAGTATATTTACGCTTTATTGCCGACCCTTTGGGAAACAATGACTGTTAAATATCTGCCCTCGCAATTATCGACTTGAGACACAGCTGATAGCCCAAAGTCAAGGAGCATATAATTAATAGGCTTTACTGTCACACAGGTATGAGCAATACAGGTATTGGCAACTCTTTCAAAAAAGAAAAGAAGACAAGTTTTGAAACCCAGATGCAGAAACAGCATTTCCTCGTAGGCCATGATGGAAGGGCTAGAACCAGAAATCGTAATAATGGGAAAACACATTTTCTTTTCTGTGCAGCTACTATTTTCCGCTTGTGCCACTACTCAAGGAAAAGCCAGTCTCCCACAACAGGATGCTAGCTGCATGACTTGCCTTCCTGAAAGCAAGCCCTATCAACCACAAAAGAAGAGGAAATATTTCTTTACTTTTCTCTGTTACTTTTGTTGTCTAACTTGTTTTCAGCAAGTCAAGAGGTAAAACATTCTGCAGCAGAGAAGGGAGATTGCCTCATTTTGCTACAGCAGCACGGGAGAGAAACTGATTCTGCACACAAAAGAAAAGCTGAATTCTATCACCACAATGTACTGACTCTACCCTGTACTTAAAGTTAGGAGCCATTGTGGAGCGGAGTCTGTGCCCAAGAAGGCATAGCTTTAACAGTAGGAGTGTGGCTTGGTCAGTGAGATTGAGGGGTGTGAGCTTCAGGTTTTCCAACAACCACTTGGCCATATAATGTTAGAATGCATTATATAACAAGCAGGGTGCATGAGAGGGGCATAGGGGACAGTGAAAAGGGACAGGAATGCGGATTGTTAGGAGTTCTAAGTAAGAGAAAGCACAGTAATTTGTGAAATAACCAACATTTTTTAGGACTTTCAAAACAGAGTGTGTGTGTGTGTGTTTGTTTGTCTGTGTGGATGTAAAAATTCCTGGTGAAATCCGACAGACACCTCACCATACCCGACTGAAAGCACCTGTACATAACTGTTTCTCAGAAAATACAATTGTTAGAGGGTGTAACACCCCAAACAATCCCCCCGAAAGCTATGCCTCTGTTTAACAGCACACCAGAGGGGCTTTGAAAGCTGGCATAGTGGAAGTTCTCACAGAGCATGCCTACGATGATAGTGAACAGCACGTAAAGGAAGAATTATGATTGGTTTGTCAGATGCAAATGTTCTACTCAAGGTATTCATTAGTATTAAGCCAGCACAATCAGGTAGTCCATCTTTCACCACTGTTAACTTGAAGAATAAAGACTACTGTTGTATGTCACTTTTTGTTCTTTTTACATCAAAATGTAAATTACTACCCAATATGTTTTTTCCTGAAATTAAAATAAAAAAGCAAGCAGGAGTGGGGGAAGGATCATAGGTTTGTTGTCTCACAATTGCTGCATTCATGTCAAATTGACCAAGTTGACAGCACCTTTCTAGTTTTGTGTTATTAGTGTTTGTCTATCAGACAAAAGGGGGACCCATATTAATATTCTCAGTGTTGCTGACACCAGGTAGCCACCTAGAAGAAAGTACCTTCAAGAAAGAGCCCCCAGGAGGAAAAAGCCAGTAGGCAAAAAATGTCCATAGAAAATGGATAGGAATTGTAACTTGAGGGAAGAAAGGTGAGGAAGGCATGTTGCAATTCCTAGTCATTTTCTATGGATATGTTTTGCCAGCTGGCTTTTACCTTCTGAGCCAATTACAAGGAACCACATACTACTATAAGGTCTGCTCATGATGACCAGCCTGAAAATTCTAATTTGAAGGACAAATACCAGCAACTTTTTATTGCATCATACCATCTTCAGACCTGTGGAGATGGGGTGGCTCCAGACGTCTAGGACACAATCATGCAGTCTAAATAATGTGATCTGAATTTGCACCATTTTCAACAAAAAGAATACCAACATAGAAGTCACCATAGGGCCTCCATGGCAAAGTCTGCCAAAGGAAATTATGCTAGAGTCTACTTTTTCGGGTTGAAAATTGACAGTTTTAACATTCCTACCAATTGGTTATCTTGATACATGCAGTTGCTTCACCTGGCTACATTTATGAGTACATTAAATTAAATATTATTCACAAATGAATTAATAGATGGAACAAGTGTGGTCAACGTCTGTCATTGCCTGGAATTTTGTTATCATTTTTAAAACTTCTTTTAATTCATCAATTTTCAAAATTAGCCCTTACCCCAGTATATAAGGACATGCAGAGCCAACTATATGCAACCAAGTCGCTTCACTATAGCAGGAAAGTTAGGGTACAGCTGAGCCATTTCAATGGTCCTTGATGGTAGAAGGAAGGACATTGCATCTTCTTTATGTCCTGTGTCCTCCTTCAGCATCGCGCCACACACTTAGGCATGCACTGGATCCCACTGACATCACACTCAAGTGATCAATTAACTGACAAGTAAGGGTGACTGGGCAAACTCTAGGCCCTTGCAAATCTGGCGGCAGCTTAGGGACTGCATGATCCCAAAGGGATGCATGATGGAACAACACATGCATATATCACGCATGCCGTTACAACGCGGTCTCTACAACAACTGCATCTTTAACATGCATGTGCATGCCTTTACAACAAATTTGGTTGTAAAAGCATGTTTGGCAAGGGAACATGCATGGTACATTTTCCCCCACCCTGCCCCCTCTACCTGACACCATACTCCACCCGCCCAAGCCCTTAAAACTACCCCTTTTACACCCTGCCCTGAGCCCTAACCCCTGCCCTACCCTGCCCTGTCCTAAAATGTACCCTGCCCTGTCCTAAAAACTACCGCCACCACGACCTAAACCCGAAAACCTACCCTGTCCAAAAAACTACCCCACCCTGTTCTAAAAACTACCCTGATCCCCAGCCCTAAAACCTACCATGCCCTTTCCTAAAAACTACCCCGACCCCTGCCCCCACCCTAAATCCTAAAAGCTACCCTGCCCTGTCCTAAAACCTACCCCACCCTGTCCTAAAAACTACCCAACCCCCTGCCCTAAACCATAAAACCTACCCTGCCCTAAAAACTACCCCTCTGTGTCCTAAAAATTATCCTGACCCGACCTTGGAACCAGAAACCTACCCTGTCCTAAAAACTACCCTGACCCCCGCCCTAAACCCTAAAAGCTACCCTGCGCTCTCCTAAAACCTACCCCCCTCTCCTAAAAAGGACCCCTACCCCCCAACCTGCACTAAACCCTAAAACCTACCCTGTCCTTAAAACTACCCTACCCTGTTCTAAAAACTACCCAACCCCTGCCCTAATACCTAAAAACCTACCCTTCCCTGTTCTAAAAACGACCCTGATCTCCCACCCTAAACCCTAAAAGCTATCCTGTCCTGTCCTAAAACCTTCCCCATCCCAAAAGCTACGCCAACCCTCACTCTGTCCTAAACAGTACTCCATCCCCTACCCTAAACACTAACTACCCCCACCCCTGCCTTCTCCCTAAACTCTAAAAGCTACCCTGCCCTAAAACCTACCCCATCCTGTACTAAAATCTACCTGACCCCCTGCCATAAGCCCTAAAATCTACCCTGTCCTAAAACCTACCCCACCCTGTCCTAAAAACGACCCGACCACCTGACCCCACCCTAAACCCTAAAACCAACCCTGCCCTAAAAACTACACCCCCCTGCCCTAAACCGAAAAGGTACCCTTCCCTGTCCTAAAATCTACCCCGCCATGTCCGAAAAACTACTTCGACCCCCCCACCCTGCCCTAAAATCTAAAATCTACGCTGTCCTAAAAACTACCCCGACCCTCCATCCTGAACCCTAAAACCTTCCCCACTCTTTCCTAAAAACGACCCTGAACACCGATCCCGTCCTAAAAACTACCCAAACATCCCCCCCAAACCCAACCCAATTACCTCTCTCTCCTCTGGTCGCTGCTCCTTCCTGTTCCGCCCGGACAGCTCTCTCTTCTGTTACAACGCACATGTGTGGTAAAGGCTTGGGTACTAAATGCGTGTGTAGTAAACGCATATGCGTGTTAATGGCAGCTTGGTCATTGCATAGCGTTGCATTGACCACATTGTTAGTGATGTTTCTCTCCCCAAAGCCTCATTCCTAACAGCTTTTCAGGTGGTTTCCTGTGGAGATCTCCATAAGTGTCACAAAGAAATGAAAAGAATTTCTCTTTGGTTTTGTTTGCCCTTAAAGATGCTTACAACACCACAAATAAGCAATCACTGTATGCCTTCTCTGACATATACTGCATAATCCCACCATAACATATACACTACACATATAAGCACATGTTCATACATTCACACACACCACACAGAGACACACACATATACACAAATACCCCATCTGTACGACTCACAGCTGCACAACCAACCCAAGCACCCTCTTGCACATCCCATGAATCACTGCACATCCTACTGTAATTGATCAATCACTACACCTCGTGCTCATCAGTGCAAATTCTAATTTGTCACACCGTAGACACTCTTGACATCATTTCCACATGCCAGCTTGAAGAAGTTAACTAGTGATACGATTTACACACACATTGACACACTTACATTGATGCCCTTGTCCCCACAAAATACACTCTACAAAATATTGACTACACAAACAAAACCAGCTGGTTATTCAGTGACCACAGGTCCTCCTGGATTTGCACGCTCAGGGAATCTTTCACTCAATGAAGCTCCTTACTTGACCCTCCCTAGGCCCTAGGTACCCTCAGTGGCCCTAGACCGTAGACCTGAGGTAGTGTGCACTAGGCAGCAACCTTTTACCCCATCTACACAGCTCCAGGACCCAAAACATTAAATGGGAAAGTTAAACACCTCAACGGCAACTTTAATTGACAACTCCAATGGAAGTATTTTAGCACATTTATCCAACATAATGACATCCCCAGTGCAAATCTGGTCCACACCTGTCATCTAAGAGATTACATTTCTGCACTATGGTGTGAAACGCATCATTCATAATGGCAAAACATGTTGGCATCCCACTGCAATTTGAGTCTGGTGGCACTCAATGGGTGAGGGTCTCATTTGATTGTGTTATTCCTTCAGAGTTTCATGCTAGGAAAAAATAAACACGTTACATGGGACATCAACAATATGTTCTGATTTGTATTGCTAGAAAGAGCACATAGCATATAACCAGGGGTATTTTTATGTCCCTTTCAAGGACTGTGTTGTTATGAAATGGTTTGAGCTGATTTAAACACATTCAACTCCATAGAAACGTCATTTTAATAGCTGCAAACAGAGGAGTTAAACTAAGCATTTTCCAGCCAGTGTTAATTTGAGTCACAATTCTCGATTCGCCCACCTCACACCGTAATACACTTTTCAGGCACACAGTCCTCTTGGCATAAGTGAGCAAGTTTATGTTTGAAAACTCCAACATTCAATTAAACATATTTTTACACAATATAGGACTTACTGTATGGCCTGATTTGTAGTAAAAGCCTATATTAATTAGTCTGTTTCATAAAGGGTAAAATTACAAAGCTTGGGAGTTGTGTCACGAAACTACACCTACCCTTTAGAGACACAAAAACGTTCATGGCTAAGGGCAGGGAAAGTCCACCATATTCTTAACATTTTAAACTAGATTACACCAATACCCATTTACAATTTTAAAAAACTACACAAGTTGAAAATCGTGTGTATGTTGAAAGCACTCGGGCTCTGTCTTTGGAATATTTTGTTCAAACAGAATCTAGTTTAAACTGAAGTATACGCAATAAGGAGGTTAAAGGATGTAGCTAGAAACCAAAATACAGTAAAGGAAGTTGGGAGTGCGGGTGTCAGGTTGTCAGTAGTCTGACAGCTTTGGTAACTACCCTCTAATCCAGCAGGCTCCAGCCACGCGCTCAGCTGACATCACACGGACTGACTGACAGCTGGAGCGCGGGCACTCTTTACAGGCAGAAGTGACATCCAGTCTATTAAGGCTGACAAGCACAAAGCAGGGATTTGCCCTGAATGGCTTGGTACTGAAGGCTAGTAAAGGGGTTATTTGAAAGGTCTTAGAGAAAGTGTCAGATTCAGACTCAGATGATAACAATATTGTAATAATAGCAGTGAACAATGAAGTGCCATGATTGTCATGCGGGCTCGGTAGACGGATATTGCGCACACGCTGAAAAGTCATTTTACATTAGCGAGACAAAGAAAAGCAGAACGGCGTACAATTCCTAAATGTTAGCTGTGATTGAAGTTTATACTGTGCCTCAAAATACACATAGTAAGCATTACAGGAGACTGACGTCATATTGGCTCGGACTGTATTGTAAAAGGCCTATATGGAGGTAGCGCCCAGGTCCATCTTTCTGAGTCTACGATAGGATAATAATAATAATGATAATAATAATAATTCTTAATAAGGCATATTTTACTATATCTTCTTATGTTTAACACGATGACATGAATATGTTGAAGTTGGGCAAAGCTTCCAAGCAAATAGTGTCTTGCAATTATGATTATATTGCATTAAATATTATTTGCAAATAAATGGATAGCTGGAACCAGTGTGGTCAACGTCCGTCATTCCCCAGAATTTTATCAATTTCAAAACTTCTTTAATTCATCAATTTCCAAAATTAGCCCTTACCCCAGTATGTAAGGACATGCGGGGCCAACTATATGCAACCAAGATGCTTCTCTGCAGCAGCGATTCTTCAGAAAAGTGAGGATTCTGCTGGGCCATTTAAATGGTGCTTGGTGGAAGAAGGAAGGACATTGAATCTCCTAAATGTCCTGCGCCTTCCTTCACAGTTAGGCATGCACTGGATCCCAACAACATCACACTCCACTGCTTCACTCACTGAGAAGTAAGGGTGACTGGGCAGACTGTAAGCCCTTGCAAATCTCGGGGCAGCAGCAATTCTCTTAGCTGTGTCCTAAGTAGCCTACCCAATGCACTTGAATGGATATGGCAAAAGGAATTCACACTCTGATGTTTTCGAGCCCTCCTTCTGTATTCCCCAGAAACTCTTAAGGCCACACAGGAGCATCAACCAAACAAGGCTGTTGGACCTGGCCTTCTCTCAAGTGCCATCCCCAGACATTCCGCCTTTTCCCTCCACTTTTTGCTGAATTAGTGTTTGTTGGCTTTAGGATTCTCCGCATTTTACCACTGCTAACCAGTGCTCAAGTGCTGGTGCTCTGTGCTCTAATCATGGTGATATTGGCTTATCCACACTTGGCATATTTAATTTACTTGTAAGCCCCTATTAAAGTGCACTACATGTGCCCTTAAGCCTGTAAATAAAATGCTACTAGTGGACCTGCAGCACTGATTGTGTCACCCACTACTGTAGCCCTGTAAACATGTCTCAGGCCTGCCACTGCAGAGCCTGTTTGTGTAGTTCTAAACTGACATTTCGACATGGCAAGTGTACCCACTTGCCTGGCCCCAAAACTTCATTTTGTTATTACATGCACACCATTTCCATGGTAGGTCCTGGTTAGCCCCAAAGGTAGGGGGCAGTGTATTTAGAAGGTTGGACATGTACCTTTAAGTTTAACATGTTCTGGTGGTGAAAAACAATTAAATTCGTTTTTCAGCACTGCAAGGCCTATTTTTCTAATAGGTTAACATTGGGGTTACCTTGAAGCGTCCTTTAAGTGTTACTTCCAATTGGGAAAAGATAGAAATTTGGAGTTTGGTGTCTCTTGACTCACAATTTAAAATTACAGCTTATGGTGAAGTCGGATTTTAAATAGTGAGTCTGAAAATGTCACTTTTAGAAAGTTGGAATTTTCTTACTGTAACCGTTCCATGCTTGTGCCTGTCTCTGAAAACACATCTGGGGCGGGGGACAGCTGGGCCTTGTGCATTCCTTCTGGACAGCCACACTCAATGGGAGGTTAGGTGGGACTTGATGGGCCTTAATGGGCCGCTAATTGGCTTGATGGTAGTGCGGAGCTTAGCACTGCCTCACTTACACCTGAATATGGCTGTGCCTGCCTCCAGACAAAGAAATGCATAACCCCCCTGTAGAGTGTCTGGTACCAAGGAAGAAAGGTCAGGGACCTTGTGCACTTCAAAGGCATCTCTCTAAAGTCTCCTCCACTTCAAAGGCTCAACTGGGTATAAGTACTGAACCTCAAACCCCACCAGTGCAAAACTCTACTGGAACCAAGGACATTCTGCCAGGAAAAAGGACCGCTGTGCTGCCAGGAGGGACTGCCACTCTGCTAACTGCATTGCTGTGTTGGCATGCTGCCTGCTGCCTGCTTCTTATCTGGAATGACAATGACTGGACCTGTTCTCTACATCATTGAACCCAAGATTCTCTAAGGGCTTGCCGGCTTGCCCCCGGTTCTCCTGCAGTTTCAGGGACCTGAAAGATGTCCTGCAACTCTCCTGGTGCTGCTGGATTCTGCCATCTGTGAGTCCTACTCTTGCATGAGGTGCCCCCTCCAGTCCTGGGCATCAGAAGTGGGTTCTGCAGCACTGGCTAATCATCCCGAGTGAGTGAGAAAAATCAACACAGAGGCTGCTTGATGACAGCAGATCCATAGCCTGCGTGGCTCGATGACGATGCTCTGTGCCACTCGATCATGGCACATTGTATTAACCTCAATGGAGTTCAGTGCCTATGGGGAACATGACTGCGCGGCTTGATGGCGATGCAGAGAGCTGACTGCTTGGAAAATTTGACGCATCACCTTCACATTTTCTCCTTTATGTTGATGCATGCTCCATCCAAGGTACTGTTTCAGCAGACCTGTGTGGGTTCTTTAGCCGGACTATCCTCCATCAAGGTCAACCTGAACATTGGATTTGCACCAGTCTCTTGCAACCTTCAATAACCTTTTGATAGCCAGTGACTTCTAAGCTCTACCCTTAGTTTATTCTTAAAAAATTAATATCTCGACTTCTACTGATTGACTTTTTGTCGTTTTCTTCTTCATTATTCAGATATATTGTTTCTATTGTTCTAAACTTGTGTGGTGTCTTTTTGGGGTTTCTCTGAATGCCTTACAGTAATTAAGTGTTGCACAAATACTTTACACATTGCCTCTTAAGTTAAGCCTGACTGCTCTGAGTGGAGCTCTAGAGTCGAGAGCACATGATGGATCATGGAGGCCGACTAAAGGAGCCGGTCGCGGAGGGCTCCATTCCGTGAACTGAAATGAAGTGAAATCAGTTTTCCTTACTGGGGGTACGAAGGTTTGACAGGTCGGCGGCGTCTTTCGGCTGGGGATCCGTTTTTTTTTTTTTTCTTTGGTGGCTGGCAGGAGTGACTACGTCGAAGGAGCTGGCGGGAGCGCGGGACGCACAGGAGCAGAGGGTTGTGCCGCTGCTGAGAGCCTCCCTGGAGCTCTTTCGGGTCAGGGAGGCGGTGGCTCGTGTTTCCTATTGGGGAAACCATGGCAGAGCCTGCACAGGGCTGGAATCATCAGGAAAGAAGTGCAGGGCATTGAGGATTCCACAATATATCGAGGACTTGTTTGATTCAGGTATAGAAGGGGAGAAACAGTGTTTAAAAGGATTTGGAGGTTTTGTGTGCTGGGGTACGCTACTTCATATATAAACGGTACAGCAATTCATTCAGTCCATATGGTGGACAGAGCAAGAGGGCTGGTTGGGGCCAGAAAGGAAGGGGGGAAGGTGGCATTTAAAAATGGTTTAGGACAAGTAGCATACTCCCTGCGGATTGCTAAAAGAAGTAAGAAAAGAGTAGAAGTTGAGAGCTTGGACCCCCTCCAGAAACCTTTTACAGTGAGAAGTAGGGCAGAGAAAAATAATAGTTTTGTTAAAAAGAGACTGGATGTTAATAGTGGTGGTACTTTGCACAATAGGAAAGTCTGGGTTACCCCATCTGTAAGGACTTATTTTCGGGTATTGCCAGGGTCACCTAAAATGTCGACCGGGGGTGCGACCATGCAAGAGGTGGACAAGTCGGACAAGTTAGAACCTACTGCTAGTTTGGAGGGCATTGGCTCAGACTTCCGGGCAGACGGGAGAGGTGTGCTGCAATTTTCTTCATCTAGGAGGCCTGTTGGGATTCAAGAAGAGGTAAATGCAGGGCAAGATCTCCAGCCATCGGTGAAGATCATGGACACTCAATTGCAGATATGTTGAAGGCACTATCTGTGGAATTGAAGGGTGGCTATGAGACCTCTAATGCTAGTCAGGCGGAGATTAGGAGTCTTTGTGGAGATTTAGGGAAGAAAATTGATGAGTTTGCGGGCAGGATGGCTGTTCTGGAGTAGGAGGTTGGTGAGTTAAGGATGGTGGTAGAGGAAAATAACCAGCAAATAAGATACCTAAAAGAAGGGGAAGTAGGGGCAATGGCCAAGATGGAATCCTTGGAAAATAATCAGAGGAGGAATAATCTGAGGTTTCTTAGAGTCCCGGAAGGTTTGGAAGAAGGTGACTTAAAAGGTTTTATGGCTCGACTAATAAATCAGGATGTGAATGTGGAAGAATCAGAAGAGGACATTGCTAAGGACATTCAAAGGGAGCACCGGGTTCTGGCGAAAATGCCCTCTAATAGGGACAGAACAAGGAAAAGTTTGGTTTATTTTCAAACATATACATTGAAGGAACATATTTTGGTCCTGGCGTTAAAAAAGAAATCATTGTCAGTGAATGGATCTCCATTTGAAATTAGGTCAGACCTAGCGTCTGTGACTTTAAATAAACAGTGAGAACTGGGTAAAAGAATAGACTGTAACCGGGCGCCTCCGGACGCCGCTTCCCCGTCGAAGAAAACGATCGCCAACGGATACCCCGGGGGCACCCGAGGGATTCCTGACGTGATGACGTCCAACGTCATCCGTCAGACAAGAACAGCCGACGAGAGGCAAGCGGCGCGCGACCGAGAAAGAGAAGCCGACGTCAAGCAGAGCCGGAGAGAGGAACGCCACGGATCGCCGAGAGGGAAAGGAAATCCCCCCGTAGACGAGGAACAACGCGAGGAGAGCGGAAAGCCTTGGGCGCCTCCCGCCCCTGCCGAGGCGAAGTCGGGAGATCCCCTACAAGCCGGCCACGTCCCTGGAGGGGCGTGGCCAAGTCAGGTACGAGCGTACCGGGACTGGGGCTGGGGTTCTGGGTGGTTGGCTGGGTTTAAGGGGGTTAAGGAGGGAGGGCTGAGGTCCTGTAAGGAAGGGGAGCCCATCTGAGTAGGAATACCGGTAAATAAAGAATAACCGCACCCTCCGTACCCAGACCAGTGAATAAAAGAGTAAGGGGGTCACAGAGAGGACACAACAAAAGGAAGTCACGAAAAGAAAAGTAACCCCACACTCCTCCACCTCCACAGAACCACCCCCCTTTCACTCCTTACTAACCCTTATTAAACCGTGTATAAATAAATTGCCCCACTTACCTGTTCCTTTTTCCTTCTTTGTTTGGGAAATCCTGGGCCATGAATATCGGGTGAACAAGACCTCTCCCTCCGAACCGGACCAGGCCGTCCCAAGAACACCAAAGAGCCCTGAAAAGAAAAGGGAATTATTTTATTTTGGACTTGGAGTATAACAGTTTGGGGAACAAGTTAGTGCTATAAATCCCAAACGAGCAAGAAAATAAACATACTACACCCTTAAGTGCTGCGTCTGTCACCTTCTTCCAATATTCCCGTGACTCGGGAAAAAGACCCCGCCACAGTGGTGTCAGAAGTGGGATATTGGAAGAGGCGACCGAGACTTCCCAACCATGGAGGAGAAGTGTACCCTATCCGATATGATGCAACAGTTGGCCTCTGGACAAAGACACCTGCAATTAGTGTGGGAAGAGCAACAAAAAGAGGCCAAATTGGAAAGAGAGGCACTACAAAATGCCCTTAAGAGTCAGGCCACCATAATGGCCAACAACCAGTTGGTTCATGAAACCGCCATTAAGAATCTCACAGATACCATCGCTGCTACCCGCGTACACCCGAATGTGCCCAGTTCGGTCTTACAACGATATCAAGAAGGTGAAGACCCCGATGCCTTTTTCACCAATTTTGAACGAGTTGCTACTTCCGCTACTTGGCCTCAGGAACTATGGGGCCAATATATCGCCCCCTTATTGACGGGGACTCTCCAAGCCGCCTATCAAGCGGTAAACCCCGGTGGAATAACCCCCTATAAGGATATTAAAAAGAGCATCTTAGAACGGGTGGGTTTTGATTCTGAACATTATCGCGTCCGGTTTAGGAAAGCCAAGTGGGGACCCAACGAAAATCCCCGGGCCCTATATTTTAGGATCAAAGATCTGGGTCTCAAATGGTTGGGCCCCATAGGGACAAATCGGGAAGACATTATTGAGATCGTGCTCTTAGAGCAATACATGGAGGCGCTGCCTCCGTCCACGCGCAACTGGATCAAACAACATCCAAACCCAGATACCAATGCTATTATCGAGTTGGCCTGCGCCTTTCATCGCTCCCTTGAGTTCAAAGTAACCCCCCCCCGGTCAACACCTAGTCCCCTGCGTCTGGGTTCGGGAACATCCTCGACAGGGGGACGAAGAATCAATGAGGACATAGGGAAAACCCGGGGACTGGATAGGCCCTATATACAACAACCTCAGTGTTTCAGTTGCGTGGAATGGGGTCACATAGCTCGAGGTTGCCCCCTGAAAACAGAAAAACCGGAACCCATGGAAATAGGGGTTACTAGGGGAAGAGTCTTTTATACAGGGAGAAGAGACACCCCTTATAAAAAGAGACTGAATATCAATGGGAAAAGCACAGTGGCCCTCATCGATTCAGGTTGTAGCCAATCTGTGGCCCGGGCCGGGTTGTTCGACGCCCATGACTGTACTTCGGGACTCACGGTATCAATCTGTTGTATCCATGGAGAAACCAGAGAATATCCCCTAATCTGGACAACCCTCCCCTGGGGAGGAAAAGAAATACCCATAAGAATGGGTTTAGTAGAGCAACTGGTTGAAGAAGCTATTATAGGAACTGACTTTTCGGAATTCCCACAACTCCTAGACAGCCTCAGACAGCTCGAAGAAACTAACAACTGGTGGAAAGATGCTCCTTTCTCCAGTGTGCCTCTATCACCTCCGAGGGTACGACCTAAACTCTCCCGGAAGGAGAAAAGAATAATGAAGAAAGCCTATACTCAAGACCTCTCCAGCACGCCCCGGGTAATTACAAAGGTCCTCGCCCTCACTGCCCTTCCCAGCTTCCGGACTTCTCAAAGAGAAGACCCCAGTTTGATTCATGCATGGAAAAGTGCACGGCCACGGAAACCTCAGGATAAGGGTCCCTCGTTCACCGTAGTTAAGGACCTATTATACCGAGTCACATACAAAGACCAAGACGAAAAGAAACAGTTGATAGTTCCAGAACCTTATAGACAACAAGTTCTCCACTTAGCACACAGCCAGCCGGGGGGTGGGCACTATGGGAGGGAGAAAACCGAGGAGTATTTGTTGAGAAAATTTTACTGGCCAGGGGTATTTTCCCAGATTAGGAAGTTCTGTCAACAATGTCCAAAATGCCAATTGATTGACCCAGGCTCACGGAGAAAAGCCCCTTTACAACCCCTCCCCATCATTGATTTGCCCTTCTCCAGAATAGGGATGGACCTCGTTGGCCCTCTTCTACCCTCGTCTAGAGGCTATCGTTATATATTGGTATTAGTGGATTACGCCACA
The DNA here is from genome assembly GCF_031143425.1 of Pleurodeles waltl. Taxonomy (NCBI): domain Eukaryota; kingdom Metazoa; phylum Chordata; class Amphibia; order Caudata; family Salamandridae; genus Pleurodeles; species Pleurodeles waltl. Next base: position 1,660,379,851 of record NC_090440.1, read on the forward strand.
AGATACCCTGAGGCTATTCCCCTCTCTAGTATTAACACCAAGAGTGTTGCACACGCCATGATAGGGTTCTTTTCCCGAATTGGGTTTCCTCGAGAAATCCTAACGGACCAAGGGACCCAATTTATGTCCAACCTGATGACACAAATATGTCAGCTATTGGGGATCAAACAGTTACGGACGTCGGTCTATCATCCACAAACCGATGGTTTAGTGGAGAGATACAACCGTACCCTCAAAACACTACTAAAGAAAGCTATCTCGGAGACAGGTAAGGACTGGGATAGGAAACTCCCCTTAGTATTATACGCAATCAGGACACACGAACAAGCCTCTACGGGCCATAGTCCGTTTGAACTGTTGTTTGGGCGACAACCACGCACCCTACTAGACATGGCCGCTGAGATGTGGGAAGAAGAAGACGGGGAAAAAACCATTCTTAAATACGCACGTGAGTTAAAAACCCAACTGCATACAGTATGGGAAAGCGTAAGGGAAAACATGGAGAGGGCCCAAGACAAGCAGAAAAGGAATTATGATCGGAATACCCAATTGAGGTCCTTTTCCCTAGGAGATAAAGTGCTAGTTCTTCTTCCCAGTTCCGATAACAAATTGTTGGCCAAATGGCAGGGACCCTACACCGTAACAGGACTAGTAACTCCCGTAACTTATAAAATTCAGCTTAACGATACCCCCCTAGGTCCCAGATCTTCCATGTTAACTTATTAAAAAGATGGGAAGAACCCCCGAACGACCCAAGGCACGGCTGCCTAATTAATACCGTTAAGGAACTAGAGATAGGGTGGTGTCCCACTGATCCCCCTGGCGAGAGGGAGATTCCTCTCATTAATACAGAGATCTCGATTCAACAAAATAGACAGTTGAAGAATCTCTTCGATAAACACGTTCGGGTGTTCTCCTCGATACCCGGTAGGACACGATTGGTACATCATCACATCCTCACACCACCTGGGAAGACCGTGCGACTAAAGCCTTATCGTATCCCTGAAGCTAGGAAAATCCTCGTAGAAAACGAAATCGAGAAGATGTTAGATCTAGACATCGTAGAACCTTCCCACAGCCCCTGGTGTTCGCCCGTGGTATTGGTGCCCAAACCTGATGGGTCTATACGTTTCTGTATTGACTTTAGACAGGTCAATTCCATATCACAATTTGACACCTATCCCCTTCCAAGGATAGATGAGCTCTTAGAAAGATTGGGGAAAGCAAAATACATGTCTACCCTTGACTTGACCAAGGGATATTGGCAGATCCCGTTGGGTCCCGAAGACAAAGAAAAGACGGCTTTCGCTACTCCCTCCGGATTGTATCACTTTAAGGTTCTCCCTTTCGGGTTACATGGCGCCCCCGCCACCTTCCAACGTCTCATGGATACCATATTACGACCTCATACCAGATACGCGGCGGCCTATCTGGATGACATCGTTATTTTCAGTGAGACCTGGGAAGACCATGTGGCCCACATAGATCACATCTTCTCGGCTTTAGGGAAGGCTGGACTGACAGCCAACCCCGCAAAGAGCCGACTGGCTTTTAGGGAGATCTCCTACCTGGGTTATCACATTAGCAACGGTATACTTCGACCCCAAAAGAATAAAATCGAAGCCATCCTACACACCAATGCTCCCACCACGAAGAAGGGAATTCGTTCCTTTTTAGGTCTAGTGGGGTACTATCGAAGGTTCATTCCCCACTATTCCAGTTTGGCGGCCCCCCTAACCAATCTTTTAAGAAAAGGACAGCCCAACAACATCCCACAACTAGACCCGACTCAACTTCATAGTTATCATACCTTGCAAAGGTATCTCACCACTCAACCGGTATTGAAATGTCCTGAGTTTGACAAGCCCTTTCATCTCCAAACGGATGCCTCCGATGTGGGGGTCGGGGCCGTTCTCTTTCAAAAGGATGAAGATGGAGTGAACCATCCCGTCGTCTTTATTAGCCGTAAGCTATTTCCCAGGGAGCAAAAATACCCCATTATAGAGCGCGAATGTCTTGCCATTAAGTGGGCTATCGAAAGTCTCCAATACTATCTTTTGGGCAGACCTTTCCTACTGTATACGGACCATGCACCCCTTACGTGGCTCTCAAGATACAAGAATACCAACAATCGTATATTGAGATGGTTCATCGAACTCCAACCTTTCTCCTTCCAGGTTTGCCACCTCCCTGGTGACCTTATGGGTCAGGCTGACTATTTGTCCCGGTTTCCGGATCTGGTGGGGCTCGATCAGCCCCATTCATGTGAGGGGATGTGTAACCGGGCGCCTCCGGACGCCGCTTCCCCGTCGAAGAAAACGATCGCCAAGGGATACCCCGGGGGCACCCGAGGGATTCCTGACGTGATGACGTCCAACGTCATCCGTCAGACAAGAACAGCCGACGAGAGGCAAGCGGCGCGCGACCGAGAAAGAGAAGCCGACGTCAAGCAGAGCCGGAGAGAGGAACGCCACGGATCACCGAGAGGGAAAGGAAACCCCGTCGTAGACGAGGAACAACGCGAGGAGAGCGGAAAGCCTTGGGTGCCTCCCGCCCCTGCCGAGGCGAAGTCGGGAGATCCCCTACAAGCCGGCCACGTCCCTGGAGGGGCGTGGCCAAGTCAGGTACGAGCGTACCGGGACTGGGGCTGGGGTTCTGGGTGGTTGGCTGGGTTTAAGGGGGTTAAGGAGGGAGGGCTGAGGTCCTGTAAGGAAGGGGAGCCCATCTGAGTAGGAATACCGGTAAATAAAGAATAACCGCACCCTCCGTACCCAGACCAGTGAATAAAAGAGTAAGGGGGTCACAGAGAGGACACAACAAAAGGAAGTCACGAAAAGAAAAGTAACCCCACACTCCTCCACCTCCACAGAACCCCCCCCCTTTCACTCCTTACTAACCCTTATTAAACCGTGTATAAATAAATTGCCCCACTTACCTGTTCCTTTTTCCTTCTTTGTTTGGGAAATCCTGGGCCATGAATATCGGGTGAACAAGACCTCTCCCTCCGAACCGGACCAGGCCGTCCCAAGAACACCAAAGAGCCCTGAAAAGAAAAGGGAATTATTTTATTTTGGACTTGGAGTATAACAGTTTGGGGAACAAGTTAGTGCTATAAATCCCAAACGAGCAAGAAAATAAACATACTACACCCTTAAGTGCTGCGTCTGTCACCTTCTTCCAATATTCCCGTGACTCGGGAAAAAGACCCCGCCACATAGACATACTAAAAAAGCATGGCGCAACAGCTCAGTTAAAATTTCCTGCTTCCTTAACGGTCATGGTGAATAACAAAATGTACAATTTTACGGATTGGAAGGAGGTAGACGAGTTGATTAGGAAAACTGAGAAAGGGAGCAGGAATGGGAAAGGTCTGGTCTAAGTTGCTATTGTTTTACCTGGTAAGGAGGTTTTGTTATGGGGGTGATGCCACAATCCAGGTACGGTGACCCTCCCCTGACATTTGTCAGATTAAAGATTGGGTGGGTTCCCTGGGGAGGAGTGGGAATGGGTGGTGTGAAGGGGGATGGTGGTGGGGAGCACTGGGTGGGGAGCATAAAGGGGAAAAAGGAAAAAAGATCCTCATTGATGTAGTTAGAGAGTGGGGGGCTGGGAAGAGGGGGGTGTAAGAAGGGATATGGAAAACGGCAGTAAATAATTTGAATCACCTGTCTTGGAATGTTAACAGTCTTAGGGTAGAGGGTAGGCAGAAAAGGTTGGTGCAGTACTTGAAAGATGCTCCGTTTGATGTGTTGATTTTACAGAAGACTCATCTTTCTAGGGAAGAATGCTCTGAAGTTTTGAAGCCATGTAGGTGGATACAGCAGATAGCTAGTTCAAACTGTACAAGTGGTAGTAAAGGGGTGGCCGTTTTAATCAAGAATCATGCTAATATTACTTTTGTGAAAGGCCCTATGGATAAATCAGGGAGTTGGGTGTTGAGAAAGCCGCCTGTTTTTGAGTATGCCTTCACAGTATGCCTTCACATTGGTAGGATACTATGGTCCTAATAGAGATGATATAGGTCCATTAAGGGAAGTCTCAGATCTTCTGCAATATTCAGATCATATAATATGGGTAGGAGACTTCAATGTTGTATTGAATTATGATTTAGCTAGATCTTGGGTAGTAGGTCAAAAATAAATGAGAAAATGCAGGCTCAGATTCAGGTATGATGGCCCAATGGGGATTATACGATGTTTGGAGGAATAAGAGGGGGTTGGAGAGAGGTTATTCTTATAATAATAAGAAGTATCGGCATCAGTCCAGAATTGATAATTTCCTTCTGGATACCGTTTTGAGGGATTATGTTGAGGCAGTAATACATATTGGCACCCATTTATCAAATCACTCAGCGGTTAGTTTACATCTTAGGCTGCCAATGAAAAGGAGTGAAAAAAAGGTGGACTTTAGATAGAACACTGCTATTGGAAGATGAGGTGGTTACGGAATTGCGGGCGGATACAGAAGAATTTTTCAGGATAAATATGGGCTCAGCTTCCTTAGCGATAGTTTGGGATACATTTAAGGCCTTTTTGAGGGGTGACTGATCAGGACTGCTGCATATAGGAGGACATTATATAACGAAGAAATAAGTAGGTTAGAGAATCAAATATGACAATTTGATCAGAGAATGTTAAGTAAGGAGCAGGGAGAAGAATTTGATGAGTTATATAAGCAATGTCAGGCAGCTAGTTTGGAGTTGGCAGCTCTTTTAGACTATAGGATTAGATTGAGCTGTGAGGCTAATCGGTTGACCCACTTTGAATATAATGAGGACAGTAGTAAATTGTTGGCATGGAAGTTAAAATCAGATATGGTCAGAAATCGGGTGATAGAAATTCGAGATGAAGACTCAGGTGAGATTAGAAAAGGTGGCGAGCAGGTGGAAGAAGGTTTTTTAAATTTCTTTAAGGAATTATATACGGAAGACTTGGAGCCCCATTTGAAGGTAATGAGGGGATGGCTTAGGGAACTAGATTTACCCACTCTGAATGAAGAGGAAAGAAGTGCGGTTAATGAGTCTTTTCAGCAGAGAGAGATAGAACGGGTCATTCTCGCTGGCAAATTGGGGAAGGCATCAGGGCCAGATGGGTTACGCATTGAGGTTTATCGAGCTTTGGGTAGCAGTGTCTCTGAAGTTTTAAAGCAATTATGTAATAATATTATGGGGGGTAATGAGAATCTCCCTCCTTCTGGGAAAGAAGCTTTTATTACGTTAATCTTAAAACCTGGTATGGACCCCAGGAAGTTTGAATCATACCGTCCAATATCATTGTCAAACTGTGATTATAAAATTTTGGCAAAAATTCTGGCTGATAGATTAGGGACTGTTATGGGGAAACTCCTCCGGTAAAAATAGAAAGAGGGACAAGACAGGGGTGTCCACTATCTCCATTATTGTTCGATCTCTATATCGAGCCATTAGCTAGTAAAATTAGGAGAGATAAGAGAATACCTCCCTTCCGGTGTGGGGATCTAGTTAGGAAGGTCTCTTTATATGCGGATGATTTAATGATTTATACTTCGAATTTAAGTCAGGCCAAACCAGTTCTACAAGAGTTAATGGAGGATTTTGGGGGAATCTCTGGTTTTGCGCTTAATAATCAAAAGACCGAAATTATGGCATGGAATATGGAAGTAATTGACTCAGTGAATGTAAAGGAAGAAGTTAAATATCTGAGGATTATTGTAACGCACGATATATGTAAAATGGCAGAAATAAATCTTGGTTGGGTTAAGAGGGAGGTAGATCTACTAATGAAAAAATGGCTTAATCTTCCACAACTATTATAGGTCGGATTAATGTTGTAAAGATGGTGATTGTACCCAAACTAACTTTTATCTTTAACTCATTGCCATTAATGTTTAACAAGGCTGCTTTAAAGAAGTTTCAAGGGAAAATTAGCAGCTTTATTTGGGCATCCAAAGGTGTTCATATATCGTGGAAAAAACTCAGAAGGAAGAAAGAAAAAGGTGGTCTGGCAGTTCCGGATAATCAGTTTTACGCATGGGCTTTTTTGTTGAAAAATGTAAGGCAGATTCTTAATTTACCAGATCATTCAGAGTTGGGGCAGGTGTTAATCGCTATGATGGAGGGACAGGATGTTCAGAAAATATTTTTTGTATAAGTTTGGGGATCCTAAGTTCTTTAAAAAAAATTGATTTAAGATATTGCAGGATTGGGCAATGCTGTGGTATGAGGTAAGGAAGATCACAAGGTTTGTCGTATTATAGTGAGTATGCTCCGGTCTGGGATTCTCCCGGCTCTCCAGAATGGACTAAATATGTCTTTGCCATTCCATTGAAAGAGGCAGGATTAGTGCAATGGAGACACTTGTGTTATAACGGAGAAATCAGGGAATTTGAAAATCTTAATATGGAGGTAGGAGGGAGGTTGTCCAAGTTTATATACCTTCTGATGAAGAGTTCGGTAAGGAATGTGACTGAGGAAGTGGGAAGTACTAACAGAGTGGAGGACCAGATGCAGCTGGATATCCCGTTGAAGAAGGAAGTGGCTAGATGGTACTGGCTGATGATGGATATTGTTGACGGCGAATTTATTCTTCTGGAAGAAAGTTGGAGGGAGTGCTTGCGGAGCCTCATCTTAAAGATCATTTATTTTCAATTCACAGAGCTTTTTGGACTCCCATAAAGTTTTCCAAACTGAGACAGGATAACGTGGTGAGGTGTAAGCAGTGTGGTTTTGCATCAGCTGATGATCTACACATGTTTGTAGACTGTCCTCTACTCTGTAGATTCTGGCAAGAGGTGGGTGAAGCAATTAAGGAAATTCTTCCCACAAGTCCGAAGGTAAGACCTTCGATAGTGATCTTTGGTTGCTCATATGAGGCGCAGAAGATGGGTAGAGATGGAGCTAAACTGTTGTTTTACATGATGCTTGTGGCAAGAAGGGAGATATGTAGGAAAGGGATTAGCCCTGTTCCCCCTACTTTTGTTGAATGGAAAAACTCTAATCTATAATTTCAAGTTAGACTGTCATAAAGACTGTAAGAAAACTAGATTTTGGAATCCGTTGAAGCAATGGTTGGGAATTGGGCAGTAATAAATAGGTAGGCTGTGATCCTATGATTATACTCTCTCCTTCGAGTTCCACACCGGATTTCATGTGGAAAGTTTTCCTAGACAGGGGAGATGTGGTCGGAGATGGGTGGTGAGCAGTTGTGTGAGAACTTTGCTTCCCCCTCCTCCTCCCCCCCTGGTCTGTGAAGGGAAATTTGGAAGGTAAATGAGAATCAAAAAAAAAAAAAGCCTGACTGCTTTGTGCCAAGGTACCAGAGGGCCAGCACAGGTTAATTGAGGGTAAGTATATGACTTACCCTGACTTGGATTGTGGTCCCTACTTGGAGAGGGTGCAAACCTCTGCCAACTAAGACACAATTTCTAACACAGGTGATATGTGGTGACTTGTGTTTGTGCAGTACCTTACACAACTACTCACATCTAGACCAACTTGAATCAAATGTCTTTTGGCCTTTTTTTCTTGCTCTCATTTAATTGGCTTTTTTAGTTTTTCAGTTCTCCTTGATTGCCATTTTTGCTTTTTATTCTACATCATGTGTCTGATTGAAGGTCTAATAACTGTATCTGTACCTGTCCCTGCAAAACTGGAGTGTTTGAGTTGTCCAAATTAGAGAAGCACACAGTGCAACAACTCATGGATTTTTGCAAGGAGTTTGGGGTTTCTACTAAATGCTTCACCAAGAAGGTGGAACTGCAAACGTTTGAAATCAAGGGATGTAGCTTGTTAGACTCCAGAGGAGGAGGATGTGGAAATATAGGATGATGATGAGCTGGACTAGGATTCAGTTGATAATCAGGGACTGCCTGTGTGACAGGGGCAACAAGCCTGTAAGGAGAGATGGTACCCCCCAGGGCAGAAAGCTGTGCATTCTCTAAAGGCCTGAACCCAGAGGAGCTCGATGACAGAAGATAGGAGAGGCAATTAAAATTGGAGGTGGCTAAACTCAGATTGTAGAGGAAGAAGGTCTCGGAGGAAAGAAAACAGGCCTCAGAGGAGAAAAAATGGCCCTGGAAGAGAAGAAAAGGATGTTGGCTCAGAATCTGAGCTTGAAAGAGTCTGATATCAAACCCAGGAGGGCTGAGCCTAGCAGTGATCCTGGCAGCAATTCTTCTGTGCCCACTGACAGGAGGTTCCACATACCTAAAGGTCTGGTGCCTGACTTTGTGATGGGAGGAAACATAGACAGCTGATTTGAGGCCTATGAAATTGTGCTACAGATGCATAGGATCCCTGAGGAGGATTGGGGAGCTAGTCTGTGAAGGCACCCTCCTACTGGCCCTAAAAAAGAGAGACAGGGTGAGGTATCCCCCCATGAAGGAGACCCTAATCAGGAAGTTTGATCTGACCCCAGAGAAGTACAGCCAAAAGTTCAGAGACAGTCAAAAACTATCCCAACACACCTGGGTGGACTGAGTGGATCCTTTTGCAAGGCACTGGATGTTTGGGTGAACGGCAGTGAGGTAAAAGATTACCAAGGGTTGTACAATTTGTTTGCACTAGAGAACCTGTTCAGTCTTTGTTTTCCAGATCTGTGCTAATAACTTGTTGACAGTAAGTTCACTAACCCAGGAGAGCTTGCTAAGGAGGCGGGCCACTGAGTCAGTATCTAAATCCACAAAAAGGTACCTTGGAGGGACCATAAGAAGGTTGGTTCAGGTTTCCCCTGCTGGACATGGCCCTTTTTGCAGGGTTATCGCCAAACATTTTGCCTTCTTCCTCCTATTTTTTCTGACCTGTTTTTGTTGGCTTCAGGACACTGTGTACCTTACCACTGCTAACCAGTGCTAAAGTGCGTGGGCTCTCTGTCTAAAAGGTATTGGCATACTTGATTGAGTAGTAAGTCCCTAGTCCCTAGTACACACAGTGTGTTATCAGGGACTGTAAATCAAATGCTACTAGTGGGCCTGCAGCACTGATTGTGCCACCCACATGAGTAGCCCTGTAAACATGTTTCAGACCTATCACTGCAGTGTCTGTGTGTGCAGTTTTAAACTGCCATTTCAAACTGGCAAGTGCACACACTTGCCAGACCCAAACCTTCACTTTTACTACATGTAAGACACCCCTAAAATAGGCCCATGGCAGTCCCTTGGGCAGGGTGCAGTGAATTTAAAGGTAGTACAAGTAATGGTGTGTTTTACATGTCCTAAAAGTGAAATACTGCTAAATTCATTTTTCACTAACCCAAAGTCTAACATGGGGATTACGTTGCAATATTTTTAAAGTGTAATTTCCCATTGGGAGGAGATAAACATGTGGAGTTTGGGGTCTCTGAACTCACAAATGAAAAATACCTCTTTTGGTGGAGTTGGTTTTAGAATAGGAGGTTTCAAAATGCCACTTTTAGAAAGTGCAAAAAGAACAGATGATGGATGGAATGCTGAACAATGCAAACATTCACCCCCAGTCACAAAGATCTGGGTTTAATCCAAGTTTTTTTTCCCCACCACGCCACCCCAGTTTGGACCTAGCCATATGCAAATCAGTCTTAACCCTGTTGCTCATGGGAACAGTCCAGCCCGAACTGCCAAGCCAGGTGCACTTTTAGAAAGTGGGCATTTTCTTGCGTAACCATTTTGTGCCTTTGCATGTCTGTGGAATACATGCCTGGGCCAGGATGGCCATTGGGCTGTTTGTGTTTTCACTCTAGACAATAACACAAAGGGAGGTGAAGTGCATATCCTAATGGCCCATCACCAGGCTGATGGGTCTTCCTCAGCTAGAGAGGTGGGAGGAACTGATACATGCACCTGAATAGGGCTGCACCTGTCAACACACAAATCAGTCTCCAACCCCCTGACTGTGTCTGGGGCCAGGGAAGGAAAAGTCAAGATCTTGTGCACTACAAAGACTTCTCTTTGAAGTTTGCCTACTTAAAAGAAAGAAATGGGTATAAGTACTGGACCTCTGACACCACATAAATGGAATACTTCGGGACTGAAGACATTCTGCCAGGAAGAAGAGTTTGATTCTGTAGGAGGGACTGACACTCTGCTTGTTGCTTTGTTATGCTGGCCTGCTGCTTGCTGCTTTTGTTCTGAAAGTGAAAGGACTGGACTTTGCTTTCTACATCCTGCTTCCCAAGGTTCTCCAAAGGATTGAACTGAGCTTGCCTCCTCTTAAGAAGTCTCAGTGCCATCAAAGACGTCACCTGCCAGCGCCTAGGCTTTCTTGCTGAGAGTCCTGACTTGCCAAGTGGTGCCACATCCAGTTCCTGGGCCCTTGAAGTGAGCGCTGGTGCAACCAAGAAGAAACCAAGCACAATCAACTCCAGAGCAACTTCGGAACCAGTGCCACTGTCTGTCTCCGGGCCGCTGCCTACACCGGATTTGGTCCCTGCTGACACAATGACCACGACTGTTGGGCGCCTGGCATGAGCAGTGCTCTGATGGCCCGGTTCCTTTAAGAGGATGGAGTGTGTAGCCCTTTTAGGTAGCTCACTGCACCCAGAACGACTGCTCTTCATTTAGGAATTCATGCTCACTTATGCTTCCCTGATTCCTGGCATCCTGCATTCTCCATGGTGCTGCAGGCTCTCTCTTGCCGGTTCGCTGCCTTCTCCATTCTTTGTCCTCATCCCAGTCCTTCACTTCCTAGGAGTCTTCTCATCATGCAAAGGGTCAGCTGTTTCTTTGTTCGTGTTCATCGAGTCGTGTAAGAAAGAAGATAACCAAACAAACATTGAAAAGCCGCACACTGTCTTCAAGGCGGTAGCACGCTTAGTGCTCTCGTATAATTATTGTTGATACTTATCTGATGTGACTCTTGCAAAATAAAGTCTTAGCTCCTGGGAGTCCCAAAAAAGCAAAAGAGAGTAGTCATGAATAAGACAATCATGGGTAAACATTAATTTGATGTATTTCATTTTCTTAATGAACCTGACGATTAAGGTTCCATGATAATTTTTTGGTAAACTTCCTGACTCAACTTCCTGTACCTTGTTCTGTTCCCTGGAAGCAGTGTTTCTTTCCACTTGCATCAATGTATATGGGTTAGGTGTGAATGGTTTAGGCCTATAACCTACCCATATTTACAATCCAGACATTTTCTTAGAGGCATTTACATTGAAGCTCTTGTATTTGTAGATACAGATATTAGGAGCCAGTTGGTTTCACAGCAATCTAGCAGAAAGGAGGAAGGGACATTAGGTAATCCATAAATACATTGCATATTAATAGGTGCTCACATAAGAGTTAATTAGGCATCCTGACAGCGACCGGCAAAAAAACAGATCCAATGCCTCTGCAGAGCCTCTGAAGTCCTGCTACAGCGTGAGTCCTGAGTGCTGTGTCACCAACATCTGTGACATCAAACTCCTCTGCAGCACTTGTGGCCCCTTGGTGCGACACTACAAAGTTTATGTCTTGCATCTTGACCTGCTAAATTTATCGACCCCGCTTAGTCGTAGGGAACTGAGGCTTCACCACCAACACCGCATGGCCTCCTCTGCAACCATAAGGAACCAACGCCTTACCACCCCTGCCTAACAGTATGGAACCAAAACCTCTCCTCCCCAGTAGACATAAGGAACCGACGTTGCACTGCCTCTAGCGATGCCTCACCTCCCCGCTCTATGCAATGTCTTTGTTTGCTCATTGTTTTCCAAGGTGCTGTACCTGGGGTCCATGCATGTCCGTAACCGACACACACTCCCTTGCAAGTGGTGTCAGACTTTTGGGAACGACTCCTTCAAGATGCAGTGCTAGACCCAGTTGAAGCTATTGTGTTTCTAAGTGCTTGACCAAGATTTAGGTCCTCATTATGACATACCGCCGCGGTGGTGAATATACGTTCGCCATATTATGACACACACACACACCAATCCGACAGAATACCGCCACATACACAAATCTGCCAGCCCAAAGGTCAGTGCTAAAGTGGTGGGCCCAACACCCATACTGTTACATCAACAAAACAACGCCCACCACATTATGACCCACGAATCACCACAGCAGACGTTCAATGATGGTAAACCATTGGCGGTACATATCACCGTGCTCAGAACAGACACCCACATAACAAACATCACTACAGTGGCCAATACTAAAAACACACAGCTCACATTCATACACACACCACACACACTTAGCCATATATATAAAATACACACCCACAGTGCCCACAACCCTTTACAAATAACAATTACTGCCAGGAGATTGATCCGAACAGCACAGAAACAACTAGACACACACATAACATACACCCATACATCCCTCATGCACCCCACATCACGCACACCACCACATTACTCAACACCCTCTCACCAACACCCACCACACAACACCCATGTCCCCACAAAGGAACCCCCGTTTCATTGATGAGGAGTTAAAGGTCATGGTGGAAGAAATTGTCATAGTAGAGTCACAGCTGTTTGGAGCACAGGTATAGCCGTTGTCCATTGCAAGGAAGATGGAACTATGGCGGAGAATCGTGGACAGGGTGAACGCCGTGGGACAGCACCCAAGAACAAGGGCCGACATCAGTAAGAGGTGGAAGGACCTACGGGGGAAGGTACGTTCTGTGGCAGCAAGGCACCAGCTCGCCATACAGAGGGCTGGCAGTGGACCCCCGCAGCTCACAGCATGGGAGAAGTAAGTCTTGGCATTACTGCATCCTGAGGGACTCACTGGAGTAGCCAGAGGACTGGACACTGATAAGTCAACATGTACCACTTATCACCCCATACCTGCATGCCATCTCACCCCCTCGCCCTCACTCCCATCACTCCACTCCATCCCACACAGTGCACCTACACATGTGACTAACCCCAAAACCAAGCCCTGAATGCCATAACAATGCATGGACACCCCTCCCAGCCCTACATGGACACACATCACCAAAGCAAGCACAGCATAGGGAAACTAACAATCACACAATATATCACCATATACAAGCAATAGGTGGCAGGGCAACACCAATGATAGAGGGGAAGATGGGGATGTACAATATGTCACAGACATGAAGCATAGTACATCACTTACATCCCCACAGGTGCCCCAGCCAATGTCAGCGGAGAGGAGGTGCCCCGACTATCCAGTCCCCCAACAGAAGATGCCCCCAGTGATGACAGTAACTCTGGACTTCTGGATCTGGACCAACAACCTGGCCCATCAGGGACCACTGGACAGTCGGTCACCCAAGCCCACTCACATTCCACCACAGAGCCTCCCCCATCTGTATTTAACACCACCCACACCTCTGTCCCCAGGACATGTCAATCAGCAGTGTGCCCACCTGTACAGGGACCCCAGGCCACACTTCATACCCAATACAATCAGGGATCTGGGGTCAGTGGCAGTAGGCACACCATTCAGGGGACAGAGGCACAGGGCAACAGGGACACTGGGACACTGGGAGGACCGCTGTGCGCCAGGGAGAGAACATGCCCAGGGAACCGACTCTTCAGGAGGCACTCACCAAGATCCTGGGAGCCTACCAACATTCTCAGGACACCATGGGCCAGATCCTTGACAACGTGCAGGAGAACAGGCGGCTGCAGAAGGGACAGTTTCAGGGGATCAGAGAGGACTTCCAGGCCATTAACACCACCTTGATCTCCATAGCAGGGGTACTGGTAGACATGGCCAACATCATGAGGGAGGCAACAGCACAGCACCGGGCCCCTACCACTAGCCAGTCCATTGACCAGCCCTCCACCTCTGCTGCAGCTAGTGGGCAGGAGGCCCCGCCACAGGTCCCACAGCCACCAGCACCCCTCCCCCTACAGAGGATGAACCACCCCGCAAACTTTCCCTGTGACCCAGACAGAAGATAGAGACACATGCCAAGACCACCATCAGGAAATGAGGCTCTCCTGATTGTCCCCCTTGTGACCCACACAGTCATCTTGTCCACTTTGAACTGCCTTTGCTCCCCTTCCTATGGCCCCTTGGACACTAGACCTGTGCTACAAACAGACTGGAACAATACCCTGGACTTCCTCCATCATCACCTCATTCCATTGCACTTTTCCCTCAATTTCATAGCACTACAATAATCACCCTTGAACACAACTTGACTACTAGTATTTTATGTTTTGAAAATGTGCATTTATGGAAACAGTTGCATCTAGTCCAAATGATCTGAACACTGTGAGAATATAGCAATAATGACCTGTCCCTGTCTGTAGTCAGCACATCAGTACAACATCTGTAAACGGAAAAGCCATAGGTGACAATAAGTTGAGATGCAAGGGAAGTTAATATCATCATGCTACAGCCACACAGAACATATCAATAGTCAGAGGAATGGTCAGTTGCACTGTCTCACCAGTGTGTAATTGGAAGTATTGATGGATAAATGATGTTCTGTTGTCCTCATCCTCAGCCTCTTCATCCTCACTGTCCTAAGGGTCTACTGCTGCCACAGGGGCATTTCCAGTCTCTTCCTCCTGCAGAAAGTGTTCATGCCATCTGAGGGCCAGGTTGTGCAACATGCAGCATGCCACAACTATCTGGCAGACCTCCCGGTTAAGTAGCACAGGAATCCACCTGTCAGATGGAGGCACCCGAACCTGACCTTCAGGAGGCCGAAGGTCTTCTCGGTGATCCTTCTGGTTCGTCCATGTGCCTCATTATAACGTTCCTCACCCCCTGTCCTGGCATTCCTCACAGGGGTCAGCAGCCGCAATAGGTTTAGGTAGCCAGAGTCACTTGCAAGTATTGAGGGACAACATTTAGCCTCACACAATGCTATAGGGATGACACCTGAAGCAAGCACTAACATACAGTGGGTGAGGACCATGGCTCACCTATTAGCTTCACCCTGTGCCTTTATAGTTGGGCCATCACATTTGGGATGCTTCTATTCCTCAGAACAAAGGCGTTATGCACTGACCCAGGAAACTTAGCATTGATGTGGGAGATGTACTGGTCCGCCAGGCGCACCATTTGCACATTCAGTAAGTGGAAACTTCTAATTCCTGAACATCTGATCATTCTGGTGGGGGGTTGGAAACGCAATATGTGTTCCATCAATTGCCCCAATAATATTGGGGATACGTCCCATTGCATAGAATCCGGCCTTCACTGTGGCCAAATCTTCCACCTGGGGTAAAGCTATGCAGCTGCACATGTGCTTTTCCAGGGCAGACAAAACTCTTGTCAGCACGATGGAGAACATTGGCTGTGACATCCTGCTGCCAAGCCCACTGTCACTTAGAAAGAAGCTGTTGCCAGGAAGTGAAGCACTGATAGCACTTGCACAAGATGGGGGATCCCAGTCGGATGACGGATAGCAGATATCAGGTCTGGCTCCAATTGAGCACACAGCTCAATGTAGCCAAGTCCACAAGGGGTCTACACACGGGGGTATGTCTCCTCCTCCTATTCATCCGCAGCTGTGGGTATCTAAGGGACACAACAGTGAGTTGGCTGTCACAAATTGAACAATGGAACCACAACTTCAGTGTACATAGTGCATTTATGTTATGGGCAGTGGGAATGGAGAGGTATTTGATAATCTAGGCTGTGACGCAGATAAGGTTGATATGACCATTGTCCACAACCATGAAATGGCCACCGCCTGTCCTGTATGTAGGGACAGGTGGAAGTGAGGTAACTCCGCCGACAATGGGCGTCGTGGCTGAAGGCAGTCTTGCACCGCTGTGCAATTCCTCATTGGATAATATGGGGCTCTATGGTGTGCAGTGGTCAAGGGGGATCTGCATAGGTGGCGTCGGTGTACACCGTCACGGATGTTACTGACATTTTCTATCTGATTCCTCACTTGTTTCCTGACCTTCAACAGGAGAATACCTACACTGCGTGTGCTGCTGTGACCTGTGGCTGGAACCTACCATGGCCCGTGTGACCGGGGAAAGGGACAGTGCCTTCACTTTGGAGGAGTTGGAGCAATTGGTGGATGGGGTCCTACCCCATACAGACTGCTGTATGGGCCTCCAGAACAACAGGTGAGTACACTGTAGGCATGATGCATGTGGGAAAGATGCATTGAGATGAGTGTGCAAACATTGTGTCATCAGGGAGAATGTTTTGTGGTGGTGTACATGGTTTGTGCCGGCCGATGAATGTGCCAATGGTGACTGAAACGGGATTGGTGGACCATATGTTGGACAGGTTGGATTGTTTGGTTAATGGTGATCTCCTGTCTGTATTACCTCTGTAGGTCAGCGCCCATCAAAAGAAGGGATTATGGCATGCCGTCGCCAAGGGCGTGCGGACCCTGGGGATCTATGGCAGGCAGAGTACCCACTGTCGGAAACAGTGGGAGGACCTGAGACGCTAGGCATGGAAGACCACGGGGGCCCAGCTGGGGATGGCTTTCCAACGAGGAAGGGGTGCCCGTCGAAACCTGACCCCCCTAATGGCCCGCATACTGGCGGTGGCCTACCCAGAGCTGGATGGGCACTTGAGGGAATCATAGCAGCCACAAGGGGGTGAGTACAGTGGGCATTATTAAAATAATTGGTAGGTGGCATGGGATCTGGGTGATGGATGTGAGTTAGTGGGTGCCCCTAAGGCCAAGCCAGACCAGACATTACAGCGTGAGTCAACTCTAGGGTAATGTGTGTATGGCAAATGCATGTAACCTAGCTTGTTAGCACTCCATGTCAGTCAGGGCTTTGTAGGTCCCAAGAGGGGTGCAGTTGGCGTTGTGTGGCTCTCATCTTGCTGTGGCATCTAGCCAAATCACTGGCAGTGCAATGCATAGTGCCCAACCCTGATCCCTGTGTGTGATGGTGCTGAATATGCCAACTGTGGTGTTGGTGCAGTAATGGACCGGGTGCTTCCTTTTTCTCTCTCTCCCCCTTTTTTCTTCTGTCATCCTGTCCATGTGTGTATTAGCATATTCTGGCAGAGGAGCAGGGGCACCAGTGACAGAGGGAGCTGCATCCCACAGGACCCAGGAGGCAGAGACCACTGGCGCCAAGGGGACCAGTGGGACGGAGGGCGAGGGGGGCACCATGATAGAGACAGGAGGTGAAAACACAGACTCAGATACCTCCTCCGATGGAAGCTCCCTGGTGGTGGCAGACAACCTGTGTGAACACCCCAGCTGCAGGTACAGCCGCCACCCCCGTAACAGCACCGCCCTCCCAGTAGCCCCTCAGTGAATTGCCCATGCCTGCTCACCCAGGAGTGTGAGCATCTCCTTCGTCCCAGGCACCTCAGGCCCTGCCCCAGTGAGCCCTGCTGCCCTGAATGAGGAGGCTATTGACCTCCAGAGATCCATCTCTGTAGGGCAGTCAACCATTGTTAATGCCATCCAGGGGCTGGCATCCTAGATGCAGCAATGCAATGCATTCCTGGAGGGCATCCACAGTAGTTTGGCGGCCCAACAGAGATCGATTCAGGCTCTGGCCTCCTCTCTGATGGCAGCCATTCTCCCTGTTCCTACCGTCCTCCCTCCAACTACCACTTATCAGTCCCAGTCTCCTCAACCCCAACCCATCCCATGCACACATACAGATGAGCATGCACACAAGACAAAACCCAAGAGCGGCACAGTCAAACACAGGCACCACACTCCATCCCACAGCACTCACACAACACCAGACAGTTGCAGACACAATCACATTCACTGCGTCCACTGTCTCCCCCTTCTCCTCCTCCACCTCCCTCACAATCTCATCCACACTCACACCTGCATGCACTGCATCAACATCCATCACCACATCGAACAGCACACACACGTCACTAGCAGACACCTCCACAACATCCATGCACGCGTCCACTGTGTCCCCTCCCACCCTGTCTGTCCCTCCCTAAAGGACACAAACGCAAGCACTCACACACCCAACAGCCACCCACCTCACATCAGCACACTGCCCATGCACCTGCACCCAAAGCCAGCAGACATACACCTTCTACAACCACTCCCTCAACCTCCACTCCCATCCCTCCTCCCTCCTCCTGCCCCACCGTCCCTAAGAAGCCTTTCCTTGCCCAACTTGACCTCTTCTCTCCCCCTCCCCCCGTCCTGCCCATAAGAGCAGGGTCCCAATGCCCCAGCCCAGCACCTCAGCCAAACCCTACACACGGACAGTGGTGGCACCACCTAGTCGTGGTGGCAAGTCAGTGACGGATCCCACTCGACCAGCCAAGAAGGTGAAGGATTCCACACCTCCTGCCATGAAGGGGAAGGAGCCTGTACCTTCTGCCATGAAGGGGAAGAAGCCCACGACTCCTGCCTGGAAGGCTGAGGAACACACACAGCCTGCCAAGAAGGGGAAGAAGCCATCAACCCCTTCCAGGGAGGGTAAGGATCCCACTCCTCATGCCATGAAGGGGAAAAAGCCCCAACTCCAGCGGAGGCTATCAGGGTGACACCTCCACCACCACCAGTGTTCACGGGCCCCCCACCGCCAGGTGAGGAAGGGCGTCCCTCACCACCAGCAGAGTCTGCCCAAGAGGCACCTCCACCTGCCACAGCAGTTCAGCCCTCACCACCAGCAGAGGCTGCCTAGGAGGCACCTCCACCTTCCACAACAGTTCAGTCATTACCACCAGCAAAGGCTGCCCAGGAGGCACCTCCACCTGCCACAACAGTTCCGCTCTTACCACCAGCAGAGGCTGCCCAGGAGGCACCTTCACCTGCCACCACAGTTCAGCCCTCACCGCCAGCGGAGGGCATGTAGGCCACCCCCCAGGGACTGCTGTACGGGTGGCCCCTCCAGGAGCTGTGGGCATGTTCCCCACATGAGAGACTATGGCCTTGCACTCCCCAACACAGAGTAATGGGCATGGAGCCCCCTCCAGAACCAGTGGGAAAGATACCCACCTTAGAGACTGTGGCCTTGCACTTCCCAGCACAGAGTAATGGGCAGGGAGCCCCCTCCAGAACCAGTGGGAAAGAGACTGTGGCCTTCCCCTTCCCAGCACAGCTTACTGGGAATGGGGCCCCCTCCAGAACCAGTGGGAAAGACACCCACCTGAGAGACTGTGGCCTTGCACTCCCCAGCACAGATGAATGGGCATGGAGCCCCTCCAGAACCAGTGGGAAAGATATCCACTACAGAGACTGTGGCCTTGCACTCCCCAGCCCACAATAATGGGCATGGAACCCCCTCCAGAACCAGTGGGAAAGACACCCACCTGAGAGACTGTGGCCTTGTACTCCCCAGCACAGAGAAATAGACATTGAGTCCCCTCCAGAACCAGTGGGAAAGACACCCACTTCAGAGAATGTGTCCTTGCACTCCCCAGCACAGAGTAATGAGCATGGAGCCCTCTCCAGAACCAGTGGGAAAGACACTCACTCTAGAGACTGTGGCCTTGCACTCTCCAGCACAGAGTAATGGGCTTGGAGCCCCCTCCAGAACCGGTGGGATTGTTTCGGGCTTCGGCTGAGTTGCCCCCCCACCTCCGTCCCCCTGAGGTTACTGCCCAGTTGTAAACTGATGCCCCTGCAGAGTTCTATCCGGATGAATTCAGGATCCAAGTTGGGCCTTGGACTGTGCCCTTTGGCCATGTGGGCCCTTAGTACATTGGACTGGGCAGCGGCCCTTTGTGTACATTTGTACATATCTATTTCACGTACAATTGGTTTATTTAGTAGCTGTTTATGTCAATACATTCTCATTACTGTATTCTGGATGTCTTTGCATTATTCTGCAGTGTATTGTGTGCCATTGTTTTTCATGTGCAGCTGGTTGGGTGTATGGAATGTGTCAAGTGTGTGTCGTGCGTGTGTGTGTGTCACCCTCATTTTCCTCCCTCCCTCCCTTGTGTGCTAGGTGGCTGAACTCAATGTCGTTGTCTTCGTCGGCTTTCAAGGTGGAGCATGACGTATATGAGCATCGGGAAGACTTGCAGTTCCAATTCCATGGCGGCGTTATTCTTCCTTGTGTCTCCGATGGTGAAACTTTGCTCTTCTGTGATGCGTTTCGGCCAGGCTTTTGATGGTGTTGGTACCTCCTTGGAAAATGTGGAGGATTGATGGGTCAAAATATGGTGGGCGGCCTTTGTCTTCCGCCTGGCTGTTGATGGTGACCGCTGCGGTGTGTGGTGTTAAAGCACTGGTAGATGGTGTGGTACATTGGCTATCTATGGAGTTATCACTGCCATGGTCATAATTTGGCAGTAATTACCGCCAGCCTGTTGGCGTATTACCGCCAGTTTATCACTCACTGCCAGGGTCATAATGAGGGCCTTAATCTTTGGAAATGTTTATCTTTACTTGTGTACATTGGACTTTTGTTGTTTTGGTCTTGTTTAACTCAGATAAATATTGGCTGAGTCTCTAAACTGGTGTGGAGTACTTTTGTGGTGTTTTCACTGTGTTACTGTGTGTGTCTACAAATACTTTACACATTGCCTCTGAGATAAGCCTGTTTGATTTTGCCAAGCTACCAACAGGATGAGCAGGGGTTATCTGAGCTGTGTTGCTCTCTTACCCTTACTAGAGTGAGGGTCCCTGCTGTCAGGGTGCAAACCACTGCCAACTAGAGACCCCATTTCTAACACCCACCAACAGAGTGAGGGAGAGTTCAAGGGAGACCCAGGCAAGTCCCAGGGTAAGGAGGAACTAAAGGGTTCCAATGTCCCTTCTGAGAAAACTGAGTTAGGGTCTTGTGGGTGGTGGCCAAGGGTTCCCCATTTCCAACCCCACTGCTTTGATTGTTCTCAGCTAGGGCACACGCAGGGGTACATTGTCTGTCCAAAGAAGCCACCCACTGGTAGGAACTCCACAGAAGTGGTCAATGTGGCCTTAGGGGTCAGTAGTCCCAGCGGCTGGTCATAGAACATGCTATGATCTCCTTCAGTTGAGAGGTAGACTCAGAGGATGAGTTGGAGATCCCTGAGGGTGGGAGCCATCACTTCCATCAGATGACAGTGAATGGGGTCCAAGTCACTGCTCTAAGGGGCACCAGGGCTAGCCAGACCATGGTAGTGGAAAGGCTAGTATCCTCAAAGCAGTACACAGGCTAAGTTTGTAGGATGACACCAGCACATGGGCAGGACTTCTTCTGCCCTGTGGCCCTGGTATCCCAAGAGTAGGGTGGGGAGGTGACCCAGAGGAGGGTCATAGTTAGTCCCCAGATGCCTACACACTGCTATCTGGGGAATGAGTTGACCCGTTGTCAGGGGAACTGGGAGGGGTGGCCACCACAGATGCCCTAACAGTTCAGTTTTCTGGTGGTACCATGCCAAACCAGAGGCTACAGGTCCCCAAATGGGGGAGCTGGTGAGGGAGAGCCCACCCCTGTCTCCTGTTCAGCCCCAGGGTACAGGGCATAGGTGACCAGTTTCAGGATGCCACCCCTTAATTGGTGTGGAAAGTGTAGTAGAAAAAGGGTGCAAGATATCCGGGGTTACTGCCCACCACTGTGAGAAACCATAGAGGTCAGAGATTCCTGGATGGCCTGGGGCCTGGTTCTTGACACTGACAGCTGTCAGTGACCTCTTTTGGTTATTGTCCTTGTGGATAAAATATTCCCTGGGTTGAGGACAGAAGTCAGTGAGAAAGTTAAAGTTAGGTGTTGCACAGATGGGGTCCACAGTCCATGCTCGATTGCCCTAAGCAGGAAGCCCATCAAGGTATTGGTTAGTCTACCCTGGCATTAGGCTGGAGTGGGGTTGTCTTTGTCCTGGCCCTCTCTGCTGGGCCATCCTCAGACTTTTTTGCCTTTCCCTCCACGTTTTGCTGAATTCGTTTTTGTTGGATTCTGTGCATTTTACCACTGCTAATCAGTGCTCAAGTGTAAGTGCTCTGTACTCGAATCTTGGTGATATTGGCTTATCCACGATATGCATATTTAATTAACTTGTAAGCCCCTAGTAAAGTGCATTATATGTGCCCAGGGCTTGTAACTTTAATGCTACTAGTAGTCTGCTGCACTGTTTGTGCCTCCCACTACTGTAGCCCTGTAAATATGTCTCAGGCCTGCCTCTGCAGATCCTGTATATGCAGTTTTAAACTGTCATTTCGACCTGGCTAGTGTACTCACTTGCCAAGCCCAAACCTTCCTTTTTATTACCTGTAAGTCACCCCTAAGGTAGGCCCTGGTTAGCCACAAGGGTAGGGTGCAGTGTGTTTGAAAAGTTGGACATGCATGTTTAAGTTTACCATGTGCTGATAGGGAAAACAATTAAATTGTTTTTTTACTACTATGAGGCCTTGTCGTAGTTGGACTCTTGCTCTAGGCAAGACTAATGGTTTAGGGATGACAGCACTTTTGTTTGTAGGCGACTAGGCCAATCCTACAACAAGTAGCTACTGTTGGCCCAACCCTCCTGGCTCACAAGCTGTACCTCACCAAGAACCCAAATAGTAAAAGGTGATTTGTGTCAGTCTTTATGCATGGACTCAAGAGTGTGACATCTCAGGGGAGTTGTGGTTAAACTGAGATTACCCTTTTCTCACATGAGCAACAAGTTTCATTCACACACAGCCAATGAAGGAGATGCAGTAAAGTTTTCAATGGGTTGTTATTAACAAGATTGCAATGTACTGTAAAAACATGAGCTGCAATGATTAGGATGATGAACAATGCAAGAAACAGAATTGTAAAAACGAGAGTCGCGACTAAAGAGCCCCACCATCTTGCAACACAATGAAATGTGAAATAGGCCCTAATACCCTAGCATGATAAACCTAATCTCTAACCTAAAGAGAACTAGGGGCCATATGTACAAACACTTTTTCCCATAGACACAGAATGGGTAAAAACCTTTGCTACATCTGGCCCTAGGTGTTTTAAACCTCATCTGCCAGTACCATGTCAGTGAGAAGAGCCTCTCAAACTTATGTAACCTTGGAATGAGGTCTCTAGATCAGACTCCATGGGGACTTGAAGGCTGGGTCTGCATCAAGGCAACGTGTAGCATAGATAGCATTGATGGCATCTGGTTGCAATCTCTCTAATAACCTTGTCTGTGTGAGATGTATTTATACAGATCTCGTAGGACCCCTGACGCAGATATGTTCCCAAACAACAGATAAGAAGGCATGCCTGGGGCGGCAATTATATAAACAATTCCCTGAAAAGTACATTATGTTACTCTCACAAGTAAGTGGGAAAGTACATGATGTGAATACTTACGTATATCAATTGTCTTTGATGCTGATAGTGATGCCTTCACAGAGTGCCACTGATAACGTGAAATCAAAACATTTTCCTAACCATAAACTTTGCAGCCATTTTGGAAGAAATAATTAAATAAATGCGCTAAGGCAGAGCAAGCTAAGTAGGTTAAAAGTCACTGGGTGACGGGGCATAGTCCTGCAAGCTAGAAGGCTAGGGTATCTCCTGATTCCCAATAAAACCAAATAGGATCCACTACAGCCTATCTCTCCCTCAAGTTAACGTTGAGGTTACCTTGTAACTTCCAATTGGGAAAAGATAAAAATTTGCAGTTTGATGTCTCTTGACTCACAATTTAAAACCACAAGTTATGGTGAAGTCGGATTTTAAAATGTAAGTCTGAAAATGTCACATTTAGTAAGTTGGCATTTTCTTACTTAAACCATTCTGTGCCTCTGCCTGTCTCTCAATACACGTCTCTGGGTGGGGGACAGCTGGGTCTTGTGCATTCCCTGTAATCAGCCATACACAACAGGAGATTAGGTGAGGCTTGATAGGTCTTAATGGGCCAATTACTATCCTCGTGGGTGTTGCGCCGCCGGGACGTGCTGCACCGTTTGGTCGGGTCGCGGCGGGGGCCGCGGTCCATTTTTCAGGCCGCCGGGCCCACCGTGCCCCCTTTTTCTGGCCTCATGTCATCCTCGCCACTGCGGCAGGGACGGTAGCCCAGACTTGGGCTTCGGTTCTTGCCGCACATTTTGCGCGGTGTGCTGAAATTAAGTAAAATCGTCGGCCCCCTCCCCCTCGGCCTTTCACTTACCTGGGATTCCCTCTTGGGCCTTCCCTTTCTTCTCTTCTTGTGGGAAGCCATTTTTTCTGCTATCCCATCATACCTTTCCCTTCCCTGGTTCCCTGCATGCACCTGTTTCCCTTCTTCCTATGGCATTTTTCCCTATTTTGTTCTATTACCCCTTCCCCATCCAAGATGGCAGTTTTTCCTTTTCCTGTTCATAATTTCCTGTTTAGCGGTGTATAAGGTCATTGATTTATTTTCTCCTTGCGTTGCAACACTTCTCTGTGATGGTTACGGTCCAGCTGATCTTCTCATTTTGATGTGCAGTTTTTGTTCCTGTTTTTTCCTGTTCTTCCTGTGTTTTTTCCTGGTTTCAAGATTCTGATTTTTCCTTGTGTCCTCCTTTCTTCCAGGGAGT
The DNA here is from genome assembly GCF_031143425.1 of Pleurodeles waltl. Taxonomy (NCBI): domain Eukaryota; kingdom Metazoa; phylum Chordata; class Amphibia; order Caudata; family Salamandridae; genus Pleurodeles; species Pleurodeles waltl. The sequence continues at coordinate 1,660,404,092 of NC_090440.1, forward strand.
TCCCGTCTGGAGGTTTTTCCCTATGGGGTTTTTCCTCAGGACCTCCTTCTGGAGGGCACGGACTGTAGTGGCGTTTAACTGTCAACAGCACTGTGGCCACCGGAAGGGGTCGCCCCTACCTCGGCCAGAGCCAGACCTGCAAGAACCGAGGATGTACCCCATCTCTCTCTGGTCTGGAGGGTAAGCCAAAGACAAAATTTGACAGATTGCAACACCAAAAACTTGGGTGGTGGTCTAGCACCATGGAGGACCCCTCGACAAGTACTGACCAGACGAACCAGTCCATGCTCCTGACTATCAAACAACAAGCGCAGGAATTACAACAGCTACAAAACGAAAACGCTGCCTCACGCCAAGCCTTGACTTCCAGGACTACTGATTTTCCCACTGTTTCGGTCTCTACACCCCATTTTTCGGGGGACCCTAATAAATTGCGTGAATTCCTAGATGCCCTCATGGTTTATTTTGCATTTAGACTGTCACAATTCATGCAAGATAAGACTAAGGTTGGATAATAAATCAGTGCCCTGTCTGGTCCAGCTTTAGCCTGGGCAACTCCTCTGGTAACCTCCAACGATTCCCATCTGTCTAATTTCCCCACTTTCATCGCTGCCTTCAAGCAAATGTTTGAGCGTCTTGGACTTGAAAATTCTGCAGAAGAAACCTTATGCGACATCCAACAAGGCAGTCAGGACGTCTTACAATACATCACACGATTTAGACGACTGGCAGCGGAAACCTCTTGGGTGGAACGTACTCTTGTTACTCTTTATCGAAGGGGACTTAAGGAGGAGATCAAGGACAAATTAGTGCATTCTGCGAGAGTAGAGAATCTTCAGAGTTTGATGGACTTAACTCTTGCCATAGAATATCATCTGCACGAAGGCAGAATGGAAAAGAAGAAGAGTCGTATGCCATCCTCTGTAAGTACACGTGTACCACCTCATCGTTATGAAGAAACTTGTTCTGAAACTAAAGGAACTGCTGACGAAGAACCTATGCAAATTGACATGGCTTGCGGACCTTTATCAGCTAGTGAACGTGAAACCAGATGAAGGAAGGGACATAGGCCCTCATTACAACCCTGGCGGTAAATCCCGCTGACTGCCGTGCCAACAGCTGCCAATATGCCGTGTCCGTGGCAGAAATCCGCTATGGGTATTATGACCCACAGTTAGAAATCCTACACTATACAGACACCCACAGAAGTCTGCCACACCAAAGGTCAGTGATAAACTGGCCGTATGTTAGAAATGGGGTCTTTGGTTGACAGTCAGGTTACCCCCTGTTCAAGCAAGGACCCTCACTCTAGTTAGGATAAAAGAGAATCACCCTCAGCTAACCCCTGCTTACCCCCTTGGTAGCTTGGCAGAGCAGTAGGCTTAACCTCAGAGTGCTGGGCGTAAAGTATTTGTACCAACACACACAGTAACTTAATGAAAACACTACAAAATGACACAACACCAGCTTAGAAAAATAGGAAATATTTATCTAGACAAAACAAGACCAAAACGACAAAAATCCAACATACACAAGTCAAGTTATGATTTTTTAAAGGTTTAAAATAAAAAGAGTCTTTAGGTAGTTGTAACACCACACTAGCGCTGCTAGCGTGAAAATGTACCTGGTTTGCGGCAAAAATAACCCCGCACGGGCGGTGCGCGTCGAAAATAACCCTGCACGGTTATATGCGTCGAAAACAGCTCGGCACGGCGAGGCGCGTCGAAAAAGCCAGCCACGCGACGGTCCGAAAGTCCCGCGGCGCTGGTTGCGATCTCTCAGCCTTCGTCAGCGATGCTGCGCGTCGTTTCTCCTGCTCCGGGCGTCGATTCTCCGGTCGCGTTTCCTGCGGCGTCGTTTCTCAGCTGCGGAGCCGGCGTCGCGTCGTTTTCTCAGCCGCGATCGGATTCGCGTCGATCTTTTCTCCGCACGGTGCTCGGTGCGTGTATTTTTGTCCTTAGGCTGCCAGCCTCTCCTTTCAGGGTCCCAGGAACTGGAAGGGCACCACAGAGCAGAGTAGGGGTCTCTCCAGAGACTCCAGGTGCTGGCAGGAAGAAGTCTTTGCTATCCCTGAGACTTCAACAACAGGAGGCAAGCTCTACATCAAGCCCTTGGAGATTTCTTCTTTAAGATGGAAGGCACACAAAGTCCAGTCTTTGCCCTCTTTCTCAGGCAGAAGCAGCACTGCAGGAAAGCTCCACAAAGCACAGTCACAGGCAGGGCAGCACTTGTTCCTCAGCGATCAGCTCTTCTCCAGGCAGAGGTTCCTCTTGATTCCAGAAGTGTTTCTAAAGTTTGTAAGTTTGGGTGCCCTTCTTATACCCATTTTAGTCTTTGAAGTCACCTTTCTTCAAAGGGGACTCACACCTTCTTGTGAAATCCTGCCTTGCCCAGGCAAGGCCTCAGACACACACCAGGGGGTTGGAGACAGCATTGTCAGAGGCAGGCACAGTCCTTTCAGATGAGAGTGACCACTCCACCCCTCCCTCCTAGCAGAGATGGCTAATCAGGAAATGCAGATCACACCCCAGCTCCCTTTGTGTCACTGTCTGGTGTGAGGTGAAAAACAACCCTACTGTCAACTGACCCAGACAGGGAATCCACAAACAAGGCAGAGTCACAGAATGGTTTAAGCAAGAAAATGCTCACTTTCTAAAAGTGGCATTTTCAAACGCACAATCTCAAAATCAACTTTACTAAAAGATGCATTTTTAAATTGTGAGTTCAGGGATCCCAAACTCCACCTGTCCATCTCTTCTCTAGGGGAATCTACACTTTAATCATATTTAAAGGTAGCCCCCATATTATCCTATGAGAGAGACAGACCTTGCAACAGTGAAAACGAAATTGGCAGTATTTCACTGTCAGGACATATAAACCACATTACTATATGTCCTACCTTATCCATACACTGCACCCTGCCCTTGGGGCTACCTAGGGCCTACCTTAGGGGTGCCTTACATGTAAGGAAAGGGAAGGTTTAGGCCTGGCAAGTGGGTACACTTGCCAAGTCGAATTTACAGTGTAAAAATACACATACAGACACTGCAGTGGCAGGTCTGAGACATGATTACAGAGCTACTTATGTGGGTGGCACAACCAGTGCTGCAGGCCCACTAGTAGCATTTGATTTACAGGCCCTGGCACCTCTAGTGCACATTACTAGGGACTTACTAGTAATTCAAATATGCCAATCATGGATGAACCACTTACATATAATTTAAACAGGAGCACTTGCACTTTAGCACTGGTTAGCAGTGGTAAAGTGCCCAGAGTAACAAAAACAGCAAAATCAGAGTCCAGCACACATCAACAACCTGGGGAACAGAGGCAAAAAGTTAAGGGAGACCACGCCAAGGATGAAAAGTCTAACACGTGTCCCCCCCAGCTAAAAGTGGGGAGCAACTACCCAACCTCATGGGAGTTCTCATCACTAAGGCGGAAGAACCTGGACAGACCATCAGCATTGGCGTGCTCTGTACCGGGTCGATGTTCCACCGTAAAGTCCATCCCCTGTAGGGAAATGGACCACCTCAACAGTTTTGGGTTCTCACCCCTCATCTGCATTAACCATCTGAGGGGTCTGTGGTCGGTCTGAACTCGGAAGTGAGTCCCAAACAAGTAGGGTCTTAGCTTCTTCAGTGCCCAGACCACAGCAAACGCTTCACGTTCTATGGCACTCCACCTACGTTCCCTGGGTAGTAACCTCCTGCTAATGAAGGCTACGGGTTGATCTAGGCCCTCTTCATTCAGCTGTGAGAGTACTGCTCCAATACCATGCTCTGAGGCGTCTGTCTGTACAACAAACTCCGTGGAGTAGTCAGGTGCCTTCAGCACCGGTGCTGTGCACATGGCAGCCTTCAGGGCATCAAAAGCGTTCTGGCAAGCCTCTGTCCAGATCACTTTCTTGGGTTGCTTCTTAGAAGTCAACTCAGTTAAGGGGGTAACAATGGTACCATATCCCTTAACGAACCTCCGATAGTATCCTGTGAGACCTAAAAAGGCTCTCACTTCAGTCTGGGTCTTGGGAGGCTCCCAAGCCAGAATCGTGTCAATCTTAGGCTGTAGGGGGGCCACCTGGCCACTCCCCACCTGGTGTCCTAAGTACACAACAGAACCCTGCCCTATTTGGCACTTGCTCGCCTTAATAGTGAGGCCTGCCTTCTGCAGGGCCTCTAACACTCTCCAGAGGTGTTGCAGGTGTTCCTCCCATGTGGAACTAAACACAGCAATGTCATCCAGGTAGGCGGCACTGAACTCATCCAGTCCTGCCAACACCTGGTTGACCAACCTCTGAAAGGTGGCAGGGGCATTCTTCATCCCAAAGGGCATCACATTGAAGTGGAAGTGCCCATCGGGGGTAGAGAATGCTGACCTCTCCTTTGCCCCTTCAGTTAAGGCAATCTGCCAGTACCCAGATGTTAAATCAAACGTACTGAGGTACTTGGCAGCTCCTAACCGATCAATGAGCTCATCAGCTCGGGGGATGGGGTGTGCGTCAGTCTTGCTGACCGCATTGAGACCCCGGTAGTCCACACAGAACCTAAGTTCTGGGGTGGCACCAGGAGCAGTAGCCTTTGGGACCAAGACCACTGGGCTGGCCCAAGGACTGCTGGAGTGCTCAATAACCCTTAGGGCTAACATTTTGGAGACTTCCTCCTTAATGCAAGCCCTCACCCTGTCAGTCACCCTGTAAACCTTATGTTTAACAGGTGTACTGTCCCCAGTGTCCACATCATGTGTGCACAGGTGTGTGACTCCTGGGATCAGGGAAAACAGTGAGGCGAACTGTCCCAGCACGTGGCGACAGTCCCTCTGCTGTTCCTCAGTCAGGGAGGGGGAGAGGATCACTCCCTCCACAGACCCATCTTTCTCTCCTGCAGACAGGAGGTCAGGAAGAGGCTCACTCTCTTCCTCCACCCCGTCATCTGTCGCTAGGAGCATGGATAGCTCAGTTCGCTCAAAGTGTGGTTTGAGGCGGTTGACATGTAGGACCCTCAAGGGGTTCCTGGGGGATTGCAAGTCTACCAGATAGGTGACCTCGCTCTTTCTTTCCACCACCTCAAAAGGCCCAGTCCACTTATCTTGGAGAGCCCTAGGCTCTACTGGTGCCATGACCCACACTTTTTGTCCAGGCTGAAACTCAACCAGAGTGGCATTCTGGTCGTACCACCGTTTCATGTCCTCCTGGCTTGCTTCCAGGTTCTCCTGAGCGAGACGCCTGAAGCGGGCAGTCTGGTTTCTTAGTGCCAGCATGTAGCTAAATACATCCTGGGGTGGTTTACTAGGAGCTTTCTCCAAAGCCTCCTTCACCAGACTGAGCGGTCCCCTCACAGGGTGGCCATAGATGAGCTCAAAGGGGCTAAAGCCAAGTCCCTTTTGAGGCACCTCCCTGTAAGCGAACAGAAGGCATGGCAAGAGGACGTCCCACTTACGCCTCAAGGGCTCTGACAGGCCCTGAATCATGCCTTTCAAGGTGCGGTTGAATCTCTCAACCAGACCATTACTTTGGGGGTGGTAAGGGGTGGTGAACTTGTAGGTTACCCCACACACCTTCCACAGAGACTTCATATAAGTGGATATGAAGTTTGTACCCCTATCAGATACTACCTCCTTGGGGAACCCCATGCGGGTAAAAACCCCCATCAAGGCACGTCCCACCACGGGGGCGGTGACCGTCCTTAGAGGAATAGCTTCTGGGTACCGTGTGGCATGGTCCACCAAGACCAGGATGAACCTGTTGCCCAGGGCTGTCTTGGGATCCAGAGGCCCCACAATGTCAATTCCTACCCTTTCAAAGGGAGTACTGACTACCAGTAAAGGTTGGAGGGGAGCTTTGCATTTCCCCCCACTCTTGCCACTTGCCTGACAAGTCTGACAAGATCTACAATAAGCAGCTGACTGCTTGTTCATCAAGGGCCAGTAAAAGTGGGAGACAAGCCTCTTATAGGTCTTGTCCTGCCCTAGATGTCCTGCCAAAGGCACATCATGAGCCAGACCCAGTAGGAAGGTCCTGAAGCCCTGGGGTACCACCAGCATGCGAGCTGACCCCGGCTCAGGAACCTTAGGCTCACTATACAGGAGGCCATCCTCCCAATAAATCAGGTGAGTACCTGGCGCCCCGCCAGCCGCCTGGGCTGCAGCCTGCTGCCGCAGTCCCTCAAGAGTAGGGCATTCCTTCTGCGCTGTGCAGAATACTTCCCTGGTGGGTCCCCCTTCCTGCTGCCACTGCGACAGCTCAGGGACCTCCCCCAGTTCAGCCACCTGTTCCCCTGTAGGTTCCGGGGCATCACCCTCAGGCTCTGCCTCCTCCCGGACCGTGGGAACTTCTGGGGCGGGTTTCCCGCGCCTCCTGCCTTTCCTCTTCTTGGCGGTCCCCTGGGCCACTGTTTCAGGCTCCAGGGGCTCTTGACTACCCTGATTGGCTGCCATAGACCGGGTGGATACGCATACCCACCCAGGCAGACCCAACATCTCCAAGTGAGACCTGTGTTCCACCTCCTTCCAAGGGGAATCCTCCAGGTCGTTGCCTAGCAAACAATCAACAGGCATGGTTGGACTCACAGCTACTTTCCAGGAACCTGAGACCCCCCCCCATTCAAAGGGAACCTGCGCCACTCTGCAGAGGCGCTCAGAGTTGTCTACTGCAACTACTTGGTGAAGTACCCGGGGATCAATCTGCTCTTCAGACACCAGGTGACTCCTCACTGTAGTCACACTGGCTCCTGTGTCTCTCAGAGCCTCCACCCTCTGTCCATTGATGGTCACCCATTGCCTGTACTTCTTAGTGTTATCAGGCACTAGGTTTCTCTGGACCATCTCACTGTCCCCTAGTGAGACAAGGGTCATTTCTGCTGGTTCCCACCCACCTGAAACCAACTCCTCCCCAAGCGCTACACTGGCCAAACCCTGGGACGGTGCACCAGTGGGTGCCGGTGTACTTTTGGGGCATTTGGGGTCCCCCCTCACATGACCCACCTGGTCACATGAATAGCACTTACGTAGGGGACCACCTGCCATTGGCTTCCCTTTGGAGAACCATGGCCTCTTTTCACTGGGGGGTTGGGAATCCTTACCCTGGGAATCAGTTTGGGGCCCTTTAGAGAACTCATCCTGTTTGCCCTTACCCCCCCCTTTCTTCTGAGAGGGACCCTGCCCACCCTTGGCGTGGTCTCCCCCATACCTCTTTTGGACCCTGGTGCTCTCCCAGCGGTCCGCTTCCTGTGCAAGCTTCCTGGGGTCAGTCAGCTTGCTGTCAATGAGGTGCTGGCGCAGCTCTGGAAAACATAAACTGTACAAGTGCTCCCAAGCAATTAAATTGTAAAGCCCCTCATACGTGTTTACCTTACTGCCCTTCACCCAACCATCCAGTGACCTGCAACAAGAATCAACACATTCCAACCATGTTTGGGATTCCTTTCTCTTGTAGGATCTAAACTTCTCTTTGTACTGCTCAGGGGTGAGACCATACCTGGTAAGTAAGGCCTCCTTCATGGCAGGGTAGGTGAGACTCTGAGCATCCCCTAAGGCCGTCAGTGTGTCCCTCCCCTCTGCCTCAAAATGCTTCCACAGGGCTGCCCCCCAATGAGCTTCAGGGACCAGGTTCATGTGGAGAGCTGACTCATAACCCTTGAACCACAAGTAGATATCATCCTCCCTTTTATAATCCCTCACAAGGTCTTTTGGGATGTGTACCCTTCTCTCAGGCTGCACTGTAGAATTGCTGCCACCATCCCTACTGGACTGGTTTCTATGATCTATCTCTTTCAAGCTAAGCTCATGAGCCATTGTTATCTTCTTCTCCTCAAGGGCTAGCCTTCTCTGCTCCAATTGGTACTCCCTTTCTGCCTGTCTGTCCTGCAACTCTTCAGGTGTCAGACCCTTGGAGGATACACTGCTACTTGCCCTAGAGATTCTCCCTTGAGACATAGCCGGCCCACCCACTACATCAGTGTGAGTGACTTGCAACTCCTCTTCCCCCTCTGGCTCCTCATCTGTGTGCCCCTCAGCTGCTTTGGCTGCCACCCAGGCCCTCAGCGCCTTTTGCAGCTCAACCTTCTTGGATGAGCTCTCAATGGGACAGCCAACATTCCTACAAAACTGCTTCAATTGAGCCACCTTGTAGCTCTCCAATTTCTCCAAATCAAAAGCAGTTTCAGCTAGGGCATCTCCAGACTGAGACATGATGAGAGGTTAAAAAAAAATATGCACAGTTCCAAAAACAGAAAAGCAAGTTCTCAAATGAAGTTTCAGCAAAGTCAATCCCGGGATCAGCGAAAAAAAGAAACTGAATGCAGAGAAAAACAGTCCAAGTAAAAAACAAAAATCACAAGACTAGTAGTATGTGGTCACGTAGTGGTCTGAGATCAAAACAGTAGTGTACACTTAATTACTGTATGTCAAGTACAAATACAAGTCCAAATCCCACCGCTGCCACCAATGTTAGAAATGGGGTCTTTGGTTGACAGTCAGGTTACCCCCTGTTCAAGCAAGGACCCTCACTCTAGTTAGGATAAAAGAGAATCACCCTCAGCTAACCCCTGCTTACCCCCTTGGTAGCTTGGCAGAGCAGTAGGCTTAACCTCAGAGTGCTGGGCGTAAAGTATTTGTACCAACACACACAGTAACTTAATGAAAACACTACAAAATGACACAACACCAGCTTAGAAAAATAGGAAATATTTATCTAGACAAAACAAGACCAAAACGACAAAAATCCAACATACACAAGTCAAGTTATGATTTTTTAAAGGTTTAAAATAAAAAGAGTCTTTAGGTAGTTGTAACACCACACTAGCGCTGCTAGCGTGAAAATGTACCTGGTTTGCGGCAAAAATAACCCAGCACGGGCGGTGCGCGTCGAAAATAACCCTGCACGGTTATATGCGTCGAAAACAGCTCGGCACGGCGAGGCGCGTCGAAAAAGCCAGCCACGCGACGGTCCGAAAGTCCCGCGGCGCTGGTTGCGATCTCTCAGCCTTCGTCAGCGATGCTGCGCGTCGTTTCTCCTGCTCCGGGCGTCGATTCTCCGGTCGCGTTTCCTGCGGCGTCGTTTCTCAGCTGCGGAGCCGGCGTCGCGTCGTTTTCTCAGCCGCGATCGGATTCGCGTCGATCTTTTCTCCGCACGGTGCTCGGTGCGTGTATTTTTGTCCTTAGGCTGCCAGCCTCTCCTTTCAGGGTCCCAGGAACTGGAAGGGCACCACAGAGCAGAGTAGGGGTCTCTCCAGAGACTCCAGGTGCTGGCAGGAAGAAGTCTTTGCTATCCCTGAGACTTCAACAACAGGAGGCAAGCTCTACATCAAGCCCTTGGAGATTTCTTCTTCAAGATGGAAGGCACACAAAGTCCAGTCTTTGCCCTCTTACTCAGGCAGAAGCAGCACTGCAGGAAAGCTCCACAAAGCACAGTCACAGGCAGGGCAGCACTTGTTCCTCAGCGATCAGCTCTTCTCCAGGCAGAGGTTCCTCTTGATTCCAGAAGTGTTTCTAAAGTTTGTAAGTTTGGGTGCCCTTCTTATACCCATTTTAGTCTTTGAAGTCACCTTTCTTCAAAGGGGACTCACACCTTCTTGTGAAATCCTGCCTTGCCCAGGCAAGGCCTCAGACACACACCAGGGGGTTGGAGACAGCATTGTCAGAGGCAGGCACAGTCCTTTCAGATGAGAGTGACCACTCCACCCCTCCCTCCTAGCAGAGATGGCTAATCAGGAAATGCAGATCACACCCCAGCTCCCTTTGTGTCACTGTCTGGTGTGAGGTGAAAAACAACCCAACTGTCAACTGACCCAGACAGGGAATCCACAAACAAGGCAGAGTCACAGAATGGTTTAAGCAAGAAAATGCTCACTTTCTAAAAGTGGCATTTTCAAACGCACAATCTCAAAATCAACTTTACTAAAAGATGCATTTTTAAATTGTGAGTTCAGGGATCCCAAACTCCACCTGTCCATCTCTTCTCTAGGGGAATCTACACTTTAATCATATTTAAAGGTAGCCCCCATATTATCCTATGAGAGAGACAGACCTTGCAACAGTGAAAACGAAATTGGCAGTATTTCACTGTCAGGACATATAAACCACATTACTATATGTCCTACCTTATCCATACACTGCACCCTGCCCTTGGGGCTACCTAGGGCCTACCTTAGGGGTGCCTTACATGTAAGGAAAGGGAAGGTTTAGGCCTGGCAAGTGGGTACACTTGCCAAGTCGAATTTACAGTGTAAAAATACACATACAGACACTGCAGTGGCAGGTCTGAGACATGATTACAGAGCTACTTATGTGGGTGGCACAACCAGTGCTGCAGGCCCACTAGTAGCATTTGATTTACAGGCCCTGGCACCTCTAGTGCACATTACTAGGGACTTACTAGTAATTCAAATATGCCAATCATGGATGAACCACTTACATATAATTTAAACAGGAGCACTTGCACTTTAGCACTGGTTAGCAGTGGTAAAGTGCCCAGAGTAACAAAAACAGCAAAATCAGAGTCCAGCACACATCAACAACCTGGGGAACAGAGGCAAAAAGTTAAGGGAGACCACGCCAAGGATGAAAAGTCTAACACCGTACCAAACCCACACCGTTACACCAACAGGAATACGCCCACACTATCACAATCCACGAATCAACGCGGAGTTCTTTCAACCGCAGTAAACCATTGGCGGTACACACCGCCACGCTCAAAATACACACACACTTACAAAACTACACCACATTGGACAATTCAAAATACACACACCTGACATACATGCACACACCAAACCCACACACTCACACCACTATCAAACACACACCCACATTACCCACAACTCCTTACAACAACATTTTTGGAAGAAGCAGAGAGACAGAAAAGCTACGACAACACCAGCATCCAGAGGCACACAACACCATCACTCATACACCATCCACGAACATCACACCACACACCCCAACACATCACCCGACACATCACATCAACCATCACCTCACACATCACCCACACCACATAATGGCACCTCAAAGACACCCCAGGTTTTCTGAGGAGGAGCTCAGGGTCATGGTGGAGGAAATCATCCAGGTAGAGCCACAGCTATTCCGATCACAGGTGCAGCAGACCTCCATTGCTAGGAAAATGGAGCTATGGTGGAGAATTGTCGACAGGGTCAACGCAGTGGGACAGCATCCAAGAACACGGGATGACATCAGGAAGAGGTGGAACGACCTACGGGGGAGGGTACGTTCCGTGGTATCCAGACACCACGTAGCCGTACAGAGGACTGGCGGTGGACTCCCACCTCCTCCCCCACAACTAACAACATGGGAGGAGCAAGTCTTGGCGATCATGCATCTTAAGGGCCTCGCAGGAGTAGCAGGACGACTGAACTCTGGTAAGTCATATCTTTACTATTATACCCCCCCACCATACCTACATGCCATCACAAACTCCTACCCCTTCCCTCACCCCCATCACTCCACCAACTCACATATACCCCACTATCACAACCCACACATCCCAATACCAAGCCCTGCATGCAACACCAATGCATGGACACCCATCTCAGACCTGCATGGACACCCATCACCAAAGCACGTCCAAGCGAGAGGCTCACCCAGGGCACTCACTCACCACTCACACAAGGGCCAAGGCGATAATGCAATCACAGTAGTAGAGGGAAACAAACCCATTGCACAAGATGGCACACAAAGATACAATAACAATGCATTTACACCAAACAGGTCCCCTGCCCAACGTCACCGGACAGGAGGTGCCAGCCATATCCTGTCCCCCCACAGAAGAGGCCCACAGTGACGACAGCATCTCTGCATGCCTGGATCAAGATGACCAGCCTGGTCCATCAGGGACCTCTGGACAGTCAGTTCCCCTGCCACAGTCCCAAACCCCACTGAACCTCCCCCTCAGGAAACACCACCACAGCACCCACCCAGCGGGACCATGCCACTGTCCCCAGGACACGTCAATCAGCAGTGTGTCCACCACTACAGGGACCCCAGGCAACCCCACTAACACAGGACGATCAGGGACCTGGGGTCAGTGGCAGAGGGCACACGGTTCAGGGGACAGAGGCACAGGATAACAGGGAAACTGGGAGGACTGCTGTGTGACGGGGGAGGACAGGCCCAGAGAACCTACTATCCACAAGGCACTCTCCAACATCATGGGAGCATACCACCATTCCCAGGAGACCATGGGCACGGTACTGGCCAAGTGTCAGGAGACCCAGCGGCTGCAGGAGGAACAGTATCTGGGGATCAGGGAGGACTTGAAGTCCATTATCACCACCCTGGTCACCATTGCAGAGGTGCTGGCAGACATTGCCAACACCATGAGGCAGACAGTGCCATACCACTGGGCCCCTGAAACCAGCCCGAACGATGAACAGCCTTCCACGTCCGCCGGCGCTAGTGGACAGGAGGTCCTGCCACAGGACCAACAGGCCACAAGCACCCCACCCCCTGCAGAAGGTCAACCACCCCACAAATTGTCCCTGCGATCCAGGCACAAAACAGAGAACATTGCCAAGACCCCCGCCAGGAAATAAGACTCTCCTGATTGTCACACTTCTGTCCCACTATGTCACCCTGTCCACCATGAAATGCCATTGCTCCCCTTCCTATGCCCCATTGGACAATGCACGTGTGATACAAACATACTGGACTCTACCATAGATATTCCTCAATCATCACCCAAGCCCATTGCACATCCCTCACTACTTATTAGCACTTAAATAAACATCCTTGAATCACAAAACAATCTGGAGTCAGTCTGTACTTTCACCAATGTATTATTACAACCTCTTAGACAAATATCAATGTGAATGTTCATTGGCACCTACCAAAGTATGACAGTTGTTGGGCAGCAATAAACATAGCAGAATGCCGAATGTGGTACCCAGATCTGTGAAAAGGAAAGCCAAAGTGAACTGTCAGGGTCCATACACAGAGGTTAAAAATGCTGACTTATACAATGTCCTACAGTTGTCAGATATGAGATGAGCTGTGCCAGTCTCCTACCTGTGTCTCACTGGAAGTACTGCATGATGATGTTGTTTCGGTTGTTATTATCTTCTTCCTCTGCCTCCTCTTCCTCACTGTCCACAGGCTCAACAGCTGCCACAAAACCAACATCAGGGCCATCCTCCTGCAGAAAGGGCACCTGGCGTCGCAATGCCAGGTTGTGCAACATGCAGCATACCACGATTATCTGCCACACCTTCTTTGGTGAGTAGTATAGGAAGCCATCTGTTAGATGGAGGCACAGGAATCTGGCCTTCAGGAGGCCGAAAGTACGCTCAATAATTTTCCTAGTTTGCCCATGTGCCTCATTGTAGCAGTCCTCTGCCCTTGTCCTGGCATTCCTCACTTGGGTCAGTAGCCGTGAGAGGTTGGGGTAACCAGAGTCACCTATAAATGTCGAGGGATATCTGTTAGACATACACCAACCCTTAGGGACTACCCCATACCCAGACACCTATTCATACTGTGTGGGGACCTTGGGCTCACCTATTAGCCACACACGGTGCCTCTGGAGTGTGCCCATCACATAAGGGATGCTGCTATTCCTCCAAATGTAAGCGTCATGCACAGAGCCAGGATACTTGGCATTCGCATGAGAGATGTACTGGTCTGCCAAACACACCATCTGCACATTCATTGAATGGTAGCTTTTTCGATTTCTGTACACATGTTCATTCCTGCGGGGGGGGGGACAAAATGCCACATGTGTACCATCAATGGCACCAATGATGTTGTGGATATGTCCCAGGGCATAGAAGTCAGCTTTCACTGTGGGCAAATCCTCCACCTGGAGGAAAACAATGTAGCTGTGCATGTGTTTCAGCAGGGCAGATACCACTCTGGACAACACGTTAGAGAACACTGGCTGAGACATCCCTGATTCCATGGCCACTGTTGTTTGAAAGGAACCACTGGCCAGGAAATGGAGCACTGACAGGACCTGCACTAGAGGGGGGATACCTGTGGGATGGCGGATAGCTGACATCAGGTCTGGCTCCAATTGGGCACACAGTAGGTGATGTGTCTGTCTTCCATTGTTGACAGGTCCACCTGGGGTCTGTACACCGGAGGATGACACCATCTCATCGTCTGCCCCAGCGGATGGGCTCTATGGAAGAGAATCGTGAGCAGAGGGTCATGTACCACATAGGTTGCACAGGTGTTTTACACTAATGTGAGTAAATCCGTGTGTGGCGCTGTCTGTCCGTATTGCTGCCCAAATGTGCTGTGACGCAGTTAGGTGCCATGCCATGTGCCACCCTGAAATGGCGGATGCCTGACCTGTAAGGAGGGACAATGGGAAATGAGGTAACTGCGCTGGCGTTGTGCAGCGTGTTGGTAGGTGGTCAAAGACCGCCGCTCAATTCAGCATTGGTTATCATTGGGCCATATGGGTCCCAGGAGCTAATGGAGATGTACGCCGGTGGTGATGGAACGCACTTCCGCGGACGTGACTGCCATTTTCTATCTGTTCACTCACTTGATACCTGACCTTCAACAGGAGAGGACCTACAATGCAAGTGCTGCTGTGACCTGAGTCTGGAAGCGACAATGGCTACAGTGTCTGGGGAAAGGGCCCCTGCCTTCACCGCGGAGGAGTTGGACAAACTGTTGGATGGGGTTCTGCCCCAGTACACGCTACTCTATGGTCCTCCAGACAAACAGGACTGAGGGTACACTGTGAGAATGATGCGTGGGAAATTCCTGTTTTGAGTTGTATGGATTGAAGATACATGTGTGGGGGGGACTGAGGCCTGCATCTGAGGATGGTGAGTATATGTGCATCAGGGCATGGGTGGGAACTGGTGGGCAATGAGTATGACGGGCCGAACGGGAGAGAAAATTCCTTTCCTCCTTTACCTTTCTTCTAGGTCAGCACCCACCAGAAGAAGGGTATTTGGTGTGCCATCTCCAAGGAAGTGTGGACCCTGGGGGTCTATCATAGACGGAGCACCCACTGCCACAAGAGATGGGAGGACCTGCGCCGCTGGAGCAAGAAGACGGCGGAGGTCCAGCTGGGGATGGCCTCCCAACGTGGAAGGGGTGCCCGTCGCACCATGACCCCCTTGAGAATCCAGAATCCTGGCGGTGGCATATCCAGAGTTGGATGGGTGCTTGAGGAAGAGAAGAGGGCCTCCCTCTTTTTCGTACCGAAGAAGATGAAAGACTTGCGCCCCGGCATAGACTTTCGAGGATTAAATAAGATGACTACAAAAAATCGCTAACCATTGATCCTCATCAAAGTTATTCCAGAAGCAGTCCGAGGAGCCGAGAGATTTACCAAATTAGATTTTAGGGAAGCCTACCATCTTTTGAGGATAAAAGAGGGCAATGAATGGAAGACAGCCTTCAGAACCCCTTTTGGCTATTTTGAATATCGGGTGATGCCCTTCGGACTTACCAATGCTTCCTCTATATTTCAGAGATTTATGGACGCCATCTTTTCTGACTTTTTACACCAAACAGTGGTTGTCTATTTAGATAATATTCTCATCTTCTCCATTCATACTGAACAACACACTAAACATGTGCTCCAAGTTTTAAAAAGACTTAGACAACACCATATTTTCTGCAAGCCAGAAAAGTGTGAATTTGATCAGACTGAAGTAAGGTACTTGGGGTACCATATCAACCAAGTAGGTATTGCTATTGATTCAGACAAGGTTCAAGCCATTCTGGATTGGCCATCTCCATCTTTCATCAAAGTAACCCAGTGTTTTCTAGGACTGGCCACTTTCTGCCGTCAATTCATAGCCAAATTCGCCCAATAGACCAGTCATATAACTCAAACCCTTAAAAAAGAAAATCTACAGAAAGGTTTTCATTGGACCAAAGAAGCAGAAGCAGCCTTCCAAACGCTGAAAAACGCCTTCACTCAAGCTCCTATCTTCGGCATCCAGATACCACCAAACAATTCACTGTTGTCACTGATGCCTCAGAAAGAGCCATAGGGGCCGCCTTGCTACAAAAACAAAGTGATGATGTGTTAGAATATCCTGTATTTTACCTCTCCCACATAGTCTCCAACTCTGAACGTAATTACTCAGTGTTAGAACAAGAACTACTCGCCTTGAAGACGGCTTGTACAGAATGGAGACAATTTCTTATGGGATCTAAAGAACCTTTTGAGGCAAGAACCGATCATCTGAATTTGCAGTCTCTAAGAAACTTTCAATGCCAAAATAGTTGTCAAGCTCGATAGGCTTTTTTCTTCAGCCAATACGACTTTTACATCATGTATATCCCTGGGTCACAAAACATCCTGGCTGATGCCCTATCACGAAGCTATCCGGAGTGTAGTGATTCTACCACACAAAACCTAATTGAACCTGACAATATCATTGGGGTTGTGCAATCCTTTCTTGACAAAGTTCACTCTGAGTATTCCAATCTAGGAGAGACTGAAATGAATAAATTATGTCCACAATTACGTAAGGATAAGGAATAATATTTTCACAAGAAAGCTTTGTTCCTGCCAACTAAAACAGTTCAAACTGAAACTCTACGAATGTGCCATGACTCCCATATTGCAGGTCATCGCGGAATCAAGACCACCCAAGATCTCCTTCTGCGCTCCTTTTGGTGGCCTAGTCTTAAGGCTGATACTGAAAGCTATGCGACTTTTTGCCCTATCTGTGCACAAGCAAAGACATCTCATAATAAAGCAGCAGGATTGCTCCGTCCCTTACCGGTTCCACCGGCTCCATGGCACACAGTATCCACTGACTTCATGTGTTCTCTGCCTCCCTCAATGAGGAATTGAGAAATAATGGTGACAGTAGATTCATTCACTAAGATGGCACATTTTACTGCATTAAAAAAGTTACCCATGGCCAAAGAACTAAGTCAAATCATGGTTCTAAATTTATCTCAAGATTTTAGAGACAATTCTGTAAAACATTCAAGATCGACGTGGCTTTTCCTCTGGTGTTAATCCTAAAACTAATGGACAAATTGAATGGTTAAATCAAGGACTTGAACAGTATCTACAAAGTTTTTGTAATGCTATGCAAAGTAACTGTTCCATGTATATACCTCTTGCCAAATTTTCATATAATAATGTATTACATAGTGCTTCAAAGGCTTCCCCATTTTATTGTTCATATGGATTCCATCCTAAAGCCTTTCCTAGTATACTCAGAGAATCAGTTACACTTCTTGCCATCACAACGTTTGTTTGACGACTACGCACCATTCAACGTGTCGTACAGTCTAATCTTCGAGCCACCAAGATACGAATGAAAAGAATGGCTGACAAGAGACGTTGTGAGGCTCCATCTTATCAAATCAATGATCAGGTCTGGCTTTCCTCCACGTTCTTACCTCTCCGGTTAATCCAAAATAAGTTTAGACCCCAATACTATTGTCCTTTTCTGGTTCTTCAAAAAATCAACCCTGTCTCTGTTCATCTCCGTCTACCCCGGACTTGGAGAATATACCCAGTATTCCATGTTTCTCAGCTTAAACCATAGGTACCTGATCCTTTTCACAGACAATTCTCCTATTCTCCTCCTTAATTAGTAGACAACGTGCCGGAATACGAGGTCCAGGAGATTTTTGACTCCCGGTATTTCCATGGATGCCTTCAATATCTCATCCACTGGAAGGGCTATCCTATGAGTGAATGCTCCTGGGAGGATGACTCTTCAGGGCATGCCCCTCTCTTGGTCCATCATTTTTTCTGCCTTTTTCCTCACAAACCTGGGGGGTTAAGGGGGTTCTACTTTTGCGCTGCCGGGACATGCGGTGCCATCTGGTCGGTCGCGGCGGGGGCCACAGTCCATTTTTAAGGCTGCGGGCCCCGCCGTGCCCCCTTTTTTCCGGCCTTGCGTCGTTGTGCGGCGTGCTGAAATTAAGTAAAAGCCTCGGGCCCCCTCCCCCTCAGCCTTTCACTTACTTGGGATTCCCTCTTGGGCTTTCTCTTTCTTCTCTCCTTGTGGGAAGTCATTTTTTTCCGCTATCCCATCATACCTTTCCCTTCCCTGTTTCCCTGCATGCACCTGTTTACCTTCTTCCTATGGCCTTTTTCCCTATTTTGTTCTATTTCCCCTTCCCAGTCCAAGATGGCTGTTTTTCCTTTTCCTGTTCATCACTTCCTGATTAGGGGTATATAAGGGCATTTATTTATTTTCTCCTTGCATTGCAACACTGCTCTGTGGTGGTTACGCTCCAGCTGGTCTTCTCATTTTGATGTCCAGTTTTTGCTCCTGTTTTTTCCTGTTCTTCCTGTGTTTTTTCTGGTTTCAAGATTCTGATTTTTCCTTGGGTCCTCCTTTCTTCCAGGGAGTTCCCGTCTGGAGGTTTTTTCCATATGGGGTTTTTCCTCAGGGACTCTTTCTGGGGGACACGGACTATAGTGGCGTATAACTGTCAACAGCACCGTGGCTACCAGAAGGGGTCACCCCTACCTCGGCCAGAGCCAGACCTGCAAGAACTGAGGCTGTACCCCCCCCCCACTGGTCTCGACGGTAAGTCAAAGACAAAGTTTGACATGGGGTGGAGCTTAGCACTGCCTCATGTACACTTGCATAGGGCTGTGTCTGCCTCCGGACAGAGAGCTGCATAACCCCCTTTAAAATGGCTGGAGCCAGTGAAGGAAGGGCAGGGGCCTTGTGCACTTCACTTCACTTGTGCTCTCTTTGAGGTGTCCCCCACTTCTAAGGTTCTACTGGGTATAAGTACCTGACCCCACACCCCACCAAACCAGAACTCTACGGGAACCAAGGCCATTCTACAAGAAAGAAGGACTGTTGTGCTGCCAGGAGGGCCTGTCACTTTGCTAACTGCATTGTTGTGTTGGCCTACTGCTTGCTGTGCGCTGTGCTATAGGAGGGACTGCCACTTTTCTGCTTGCTTTGCTGTATTGGCCTGCTACCTGCTACTTCTTTCCTGGAGTGAGATGGACAGAAACTGTACTCCACATCCTTGAACCTAAGATTCTCCAAGGGCTTGTTGGCCTGCTCTCTGTTCTCCTACAGTCTCAATGACATCAAAGACTGCCTGCAGATCTTCTGGTTCAGCTGGACTCTCACATCCATGAGTCCTAACCTTGCCTGAGGTGCCCCCTCGAGTACTGGGCCTCAGAAGTGGGTTCTGCAGCTGTTTCCGGCAAAAACCAGCACAATGACCTGACTATGAGAAAAATGTGAGAAAAATCAGTGCATCGCTCCTCTGACGCAGATGCTGCTTGACACAGCAGATCCACATTTTGTTCAGCTCGATGGCGATGCTCTGCCTGGCTCGACAATGGTGCATTGCATTCATCTCAATTGAGTTCAGGACCGACGCAGGACTCTGTTGTGAGGCTCGCCGATGCCGCTGTGACCCGTCTGCATGGAAAATATCGACACATCACCTTTGCATTTGCTTATCGACGGCGACGATTGTGCCATCCAAGGTGCTGTTTCAGCAGACCCAATGTGGGTTCTGTAGCTGGTCTACCCTCCATCGCGGTCAGCCTGAACTTTGGATTTGCCCTGGTCTCTCATGACCTCAAGTAACCTTTTGACCGCTAGTGACTTCTAAGCACTAGTTTTAGTTCATTCTTCAGAAATTCATAGCTCGACTTTCACTGATTGGATTTTTGTCATTTTGGTCTTGTTTTACATATTCCCTATTTTTCTAAATGGCATGCGGTCTTCTTGTGGTGTCTCTCACTGTGTTTCTGTAATTGAGTGTTGCACAAATACTTTTCACATTGGCTGTTAAGTTAAACCTGACTGCTCTGTGCCAAGCTACCAGTAGGTTGGCACAGGTTAATTTAGGGTGTGTATCTGACTTACCCATTAGGATTGTGATCCCTACTTGGACAGGATCCATACATCTGCCAACTAGAAGACACAATTTCTATCAAAGGCTAACAGAGGAATACAACTAAATTATCTCTTTTACACACTAAGGAAAAGCAGGTTAAGAGGAATTGTTATTTGTTTTTATTTGTAGCAATTCACCTCCTGAGGGCACTGGGCGCTATCTGTGAATGAAATCAAGCATGCTGTTCTAGACATCTATGTGGTCTTTCTTCTGGTAGGTTAGGGAGAAGGGTGGATCAATTCCTGTTATATTTTCAATCAACTAGCAATGCAAAGCACAGATGATGAAATATGTTGGAGTTTGACATTGGAAAGAATCTCTAGTAATGCTGATGTTAGAATGGGATTGTTTGACTATCATAATTTTGAATATCATGTCCTGAAAAGTTCATACTTAGCAATCACAATCATTTAACATTGTGTAGTAATCGCAGCATACTGTTTGGCAAACACGTCTTTTCATGATGGCTGATGCTTCTCTTTGAAAAGTTTGGTTGTCCTACGCTTTATTTATGTTGATGAATGTTATGGATTTAAATGGTGCATGTAAAAAGGCTTACCCACCCGTGACTAAGGCGTGTCAGGTGCTGAAACACATTGGGTTGTTTGTTTTCTTTGCATGTCAGCATGGCGATAAATATGATTTACCAAGAGAATGAACTATGTCGGACCGCACAAAACCATAGAAATTCAGCTGTTATAGTTAGAGTTATGTCATGTAACTATAACTTGTGCCCCAAGAAAACTATAACTCATGTCCCCGCCATGCAGAGTTTTCTCATTAAATATTTTATTGCAAATGATGCAGTGATAATATCAATGATGCCATAGAAGATGTCATCAATGATGTAATATATAGGTGCATGGCAATGGCACGAGTTATAGTTACCTTGGTGTTTTCAGTGAATTTCTAAGGTTTTTTAAAAGCTAATTCCTAACTATAACATCCCTGTAATCTTTATTTTTCTCAGTTAAGTTTTATTTTTTTAACACAGTGGGGGGTTGGTCTGCAGCCAGGCCCTGTGCACAACCCCCCAATTGATGCCACCCCGCATATATCCAGCCCCAAGCCTTACACGGCATTTGGTCATGCATGGTGGGCATTGGCCTCAGGCACTGCTGGCAACCCCCCATAGGCATCCATCCATGTGCCGTGCCATGCACAGTATAAAGCGTTTGCCACAAAAAGGGCACTTTCGGGACCAACAGCTACCTTTCTGCCAAATTTGATGTAATTCTGCCCATTGGGTCGGGCTGTAGTCATGTCTGAAAATCACTATGGAAATTGCATGGGGAAAAAGCTTTTCGGGACCCCCTTTTTCTCGGTCCCCGCTTGACTAACCACACTGGAAACTTTAAATACAGGAGTTATACTAACTGGTGTACTAGTTGTGAAAATTTCATGAGGATTTTTAAATGGTACCAAAGTTATTGACAAAACAAAAACACTTTTCCTAAGAAACTAGGTCCTAACTATAACTGTGTGTGTGAGTGGTTGTATGGGTCTGAGAATGGTATGTGAGTGGTTGTGTGGGTGTGTGAGTGGGTGTATAGAAAGTTGTATGAGGGTGGGATTGAGGGTGTGAGTGGTTATGTGGATGATGTCATCAGTGATGTCATCAATGATATCAGTTGAGATGTCACCAGTGATGTCATCAGTGATGTCACTGGCCATGTCATGAGTGTTATAATATGTGAAGTGTTAGGTAGTGCATTGCAGGGCCAAAAGTTATAGTTAGCTCAGGGAACTATGACTGCTGAATTTCTATAGTTTTGTACAAGTGAAATCTGAGGCTAACTATAATGTCCCTGTCACCTTTGCGTTTTTCAGTGAATTTCCACGTGGGTTTTTTATTCTATTTCCTAACTATTACGTCCCGATAACCTTTCTTTTTTTTAAGTATATACATGTATAGATAGAGAGATAGATAGATAGAGAGATAGATAGATAGATAGATAGATAGATAGATAGATAGATAGATAGATAGATAGATAGATAGATAGATAGATAGATAGATAGATTACCTGCTGGTGGTTGCCAGTAGCTATAGTTAGGGTCATCTTTCCAAAGGAAAAAAATTTTTTGACTTGCCTATATCTTTGATGCTGTTTGACGAATCTTCACATTTTTAAAAAAAGGTGTGCCTGTGATTGTTGTTGCACATGGAAAGTTTCAGGGTGATCTGACAAAGGGGGCAGAGTCAAAACGGGGGTAAAAAAAGTATGTTTCCCATGTTAATTCCCATAGGAGTTTTGAACATGACTACAGCCCAAACCACTGGATGGAATTGCACCAAATTTGGCAGAAAGCTATATTTTCTTTTGCAGATTGTGCTTTTTGTTATTTGGTGTAAATATGTTGAGCAGTTTTTTAGATATTAAAGGGAAAACAAATTTGTATATTTAGGGCCGCGGATCCATCCTGATGTTTTCGTGACGATCGTGGCGAATGCGAGTGCAACTAGGAATGCTTTGATTGGCTGGCTGCAACCTGAGCAGAAAGTTGGAGTCGACATTTTAGGTCACGAGACACGGTCCCTGAGGCTGAAAAATAAAATAAAAGCATTGTAAGGAGTCAGGGTGGAGGCACCCTGAGCACAGGCATATGATATAGGGGTCTTTGAGAGTCAAATTATGAGTTTAAAATGTTTTCTCACAATGTGCGATATCTGCTAATTAGTCACGACACTCAGCGCAGCCCCCATGTAACGTTGCAACAAATTCATGAATATTGGTGAAAAAATGAATAAAAAACATTCATAGACAGATTCGTACACTAAATCATTCCCTCATAGAAGCACTCAGACACTCATGCACCCACTCACATACCCACTCAGACACTCACAAACCCGCTCACAGACCCACTCAGAGATTCATGCACCCACTCACAGACCCACTCAGACCCTCACACATGCACTCCTAGACCCACTCAGACACTGACACGCCCACTCACAGGCCCACTCAGACTGACACACCCATTCACAGATGAACTCAAACACTCATGCATCCACTTTACTGACCCATACAGACACTCCCGCACCCACTCACAGAGTCTCCCTCTCACCCGTTCTCACACCCAGACAGACACTCTCACACCCATAGACCCCCTTTCACACCTATTCTCACACCCATTGACACAGACTCTGTGGCCAACTCCCTCCTTTGGCCATGCACGCCCAAGCTTGGGTGGTTAGAAGGGTTGGTTGTTGGATTAATGTACAGTAATTAAAATGAAAAAAACAAAGGCAGGGATGTTGCAGGGACGTTATAGTTGGGAAATAGAATTATAAGAAATTATAAAAAAACATGGAAATGCACTTAAAAAACAAAGGTTACAGGGATGTTATAGTTAGGTTCTGAATTTGCTCTCACAAAAATATATAAATTCAGCAGTTATAGTTAGAGTTATTTGAAGTAGCTATGATTCTCGTCCTAAGGTAGCTATACCTCTCAACCTCTCCATGCACTGCTCATTACCCCAGCTCTTACAGCACTCATGACAACTTTTATATCATCAATAAAAATATCAATGAAATAGTAACAACCAAATTATTGAAGAAGAAACTGTGCATGGTGGGGGTACAAGTTATAGTTATCTTAGGGCGTGAGTTATAGTTACTTGAAATAACTAAAACTGCTGAATTTCTATGGTTTTGTACAAGTAAATTCAGAACCTAACTGGAAAGCTCCTTTAACTATTGTTTTTTATGTGAATATATGTATATATATATATATATATATATATTACCTAGTGGTGGTTACAGTTAGGACCTAGTTTCTATAGAATTTTTTTTTTTTACTAGCCTATATCTTTGGTTCAGCTTGACGAACGTCACAAAGCTTTTAAAAAAACATTGCCAGTCACATCAGATGCTGTCTGGACCACTACCTCCCCGGGTCCATAATAAAAAAGTGAAGGGGGTCAGTTTCTGACCCTCAGGCCATGGGAAGCTGGGAAGCACCACCTCCTCGAGCTTCTTCTACATTGGAGAGAGGCTGTGCCACCCCCCTTGAGGAGCCACTAATGGCCCACGGGACTGTCACCCCGTAGGGCCGGCTCCTGCTATGTCACAGACCTTTACTCTGAGCATTGAGGGTTCAAGTCCAGGTATATCCCTGGTCATTTCCCTCCTTTATTATTTTTGTTTTAAGTGTAAAGGTTTATGGCTCATACTGAAAGGTGATCTTACACTTTATAAATGACAAATACATTTTTCCTTTCAAATTGTTCAGAAATATCTCATTCTAAGTATATCATGCATCAAAACCTAAACAACTCTTTGTCTCTCTTCCTCTCACTCTCTTTCTCTCTCTCTATTTCACTCTTTCTCCCACTCAAACACCCACTCAGACACTTACGCTCCCATTCACAGACCCACTCAGACACTCACGCACCCATTTAAAAACCCACTCAGACCTTCGTCCACCCACTCACAGCACCAGTCAGACCCTCATGCACGCACTCACAGACCCTGAGAGACAGTTATGCACCAAGTTACAGACCCACTCAGACTCTCACAGACCCACTGACAGCCTCATGCACCCACTCACAGACCCGTGCACACACTGACACACCCACTAAAACACTGATGTACTCACTCTCACACCCAGACAGCCACTCTCACAGCCACTCTCTGCCCCAGACACACCCTCTCACACATCTTCTCACACCCAAGGAGGCCATGGCCAACTCACAGCGTGCCAAAGGGCCATGCACAGCATGGGGTTGGGTGGTTAGGGGAGTTGCCCGCAGGGTCTGGCTGCAGACCAGGTCTTAAGGGAAACCTCTGCTGTGCACAGGTGAAGGCCATGCACAGTGCAAGGTTGGGTGGTTATAGGGAGGCCCACTGCCACCATGCACAGCCAAAGGCTGTGTGCAGTGGTGTGTGGATTAACTTATACTAATGAAAATTACTATACGTTAAAAAAACCATTAACATTCACTGAAGAAAAGAAGGGTTACAGGGACGCTATAGTTAGGAAATAGAATTAAAAAACAATATAAAAATTCACTTGAAAAGCCCAAGGTTACAGGAACTTTATAGTTAAGTTCACATTTTAAACTTATGAAACCATAGAAATTCACCAGTTATAGTTCGTGTTACCTCGAGTAACTATATATTACAGTGAGCTCTATCCGCATGAAAGTTGTCATAAGATGGATGAAAAGGAAGCGAAACGGATAGCAATGGTGGCAGAAGTTTTTAACGAGGTGGCCAGCAGTTCAAATCCAAATGGTAATAATGGCTGTTCAGCTCAGAAACAAGGTGGTGTGAAAACGAAGCTGCGTGAATGGGAAATATTATCCCGTAAAGAGATTAATAAATGGTGGGAAGTTCTCACCCTAAAGAAATATGTGGAAGTGAATAGGATCCCAAGAGGTTTGCGGATAGGCATTATTCCCAGTCATCAAGATGCCAGGAGTGTGCTTTTAGAAGAATGGGGCGCACATATCTTGGACTCCTCAAGGGGATTAATATCAATATTAATCAAACACGCGAAAATAGCGCTGAATAAAATCCAGAGCCAATTAAGGATTATAGAACAGAAAATAGAAGGCATGAAATTAACAGAAGAAGAAAGTAAGATCAAAAGTGAGATTTGCTCTAAAATTCAACAACATGATGAAACTGTGAAAACACGCCAGCAGTCTAAGTTTCAAAGGGACAAAACAGATTATGAGGAGGGGAGAATCTTTACATGCACCAGGAAATCTCAGAACGCAAAACAAAGAGAACAAATTGATATGTCCCAAACGGACAAATCTGAGAAATCTAGCATGGAATTGATGTCAACTAATAATGAATCAAGTGAAGGAGAATTAATCCCTGCAAATGTACAGGAAGCTAAATTAACTCTGTTAAACGAGATGCGCCTCGCCCTCCAACAGCAATCAAATGATCTACAAATCAAAACAAGAGGGAGAGGACGAGGCGCAACAAGAACAAACGTACAAGAAGGGGACAAAGAGGGTAAACAAAGAAAAACCAGAGCACAAACAGCAGCACTGTTCAAGAGCTAAACATAATCAATTTATCCAGCAGGGAAATGTCCCCAGTGGAGGAATCCCTATTAAGAAAGGGATTCAACTTTTGCCCTGCAATCAATTTAGATCTAGTACAAACACAAATAGATTTATATAAATATACACGCAAAATCAAACTTGCGAAAATATTTGCAGAAGCTAAGACTAAGGAGAAAAAAGATTTACCAGGACTGGAGCATAATTTGACAGTATCTGATAAAGAAACTTTGATGACTTTGGTGAATTTAGATATAACGCAAGGGGGCAATCCAATTGAAGAGGCTGAAGTTGTGGTACCTTTGGGGGCAGGTCTCACCGGAAAAAAAATGAAATCTAAGTTTTATCCGGTATTACCAGCGGGTAATAAGATTGATTTGTTTGCTAAAATGGAAACTCATGACTTATACAAAAAGCGCTGGCATAAAAATACGGACTACCTACCCTTATCGGAGAAACAGGCACTTCGGAAATTACAAATGGATACCACCTGTGAAATAAAGCCAGCAGATAAGGGAGGCAATATTGTGATTCAAAATAAAAAGGATTATGTAAAAGAAGCTATGTGACAACTATCAGACACAACTTGTTATAAACTGATTAGCGGTAATCCAGCAATACAATTGAAGGAGAAAATTCAACTTTCTATTACAACATGGGAGGACGTAGGATTAATTCATCAGGATGAGGCTAAATACTTAAGGGTTGAACATCCAATGACTCCGACGATGTATTTCCTCCCAAAAATTCACAAAGACCCAATACATCCTCCAGGAAGACCCATAATATCAGCCAAAGCATCTCTATTAGAACCTACGTCAGATTATATTGACTTTTTTCTAGCACCTTTAGTGAGGAATTTGAATTCATATTTGCGAGATACAGGGGATCTATTGCAACATCTGAAAGGCATACCCTGGCAGAACACTTATGAATTGGTGACCATGGATGTGGTTTCACTCTACACAAATATTGTACATCATATAGGGATCAAAGCATGTAAATTCTTTTTAAGTCAAATAAATATTCATTTTTTTCAGCATAAAGACATGTTGTTGGAAATGATCAATATTTGTCTTACCAATAATTATTTCCTTTTCAATCAACAACTGTATTTGCAAACGAAGGGCACAGCGATGGGTTTTTCTTTTTCTCCTAATTTTGCTAATTTAACAATGGGCTGAACAGCGGATTGCATGGGCAGAAGAAAATGAGGTATATCAGCAAAAAGTAGTCACTTGGCTCAGGTTTATTGATGACTTATTTCTCATTTGGGATGGTACAGAACAAGAATTTCAGGCATATTTCAAGATATTGAATACTGATATAGCAAATTTGAACTTCACATATGAGATCAGTGCCACAAGGGTGACATTCCTAGATACAGAAATTTACATAAAAGATGGATCAATCCACACAACACTACACAGAAAAATAACAGCTACCAATTCAATATTGCATGCAAATAGTTTCCATCCCCCTAAAACAAAGTGGAATATTTCTTATGGTGAATTCCTTCGAATAAAGAGAATTTGCTCGGAACCTCTGGACTGTGAGAAACATCTTAAGTCCTCTGAGGAAAGATTTAAAGCCAGACAATACTCAAAAAGTGTCTAATCCAGGCGAAACAACGCTTGAATCAGGTCTCGAGAGTGCAGTTAATCCAAAAAACAGGGTCTCCCCCTAAACAGGATATAGATAAACAGTTGCGGTTTATAACAACATATTCACAAAGTGCCGCACAAGTTCGCAAAATCTTGGAGAACCATTGGTCAATATTATTAATGGATCCTATAGTTGGAGAGATCATGGGACAACATCCAAAAATGACATTTAGGAGAGCACCGAACTTAAGTAACAAGTTGACACATTGTCACTTTAGGTATAAAACGCAGAATTGGCTACAGAAGTCAGGATTTTGTAAATGCAGTGACTGTAAAGCGTGCAAAATTGGGAAAAATATGAAAGAGTACCTGACGGTGAATGGGGATGTGGGATTGATTCGACAACACTTGACTTGTAAAAGTCGATTTACAGTGTATGTTATTGAATGTCCTTGTGGTCTAAAATATAAAGGGAGTATCACATGTGAGACTAAAAAGCGGATTTTAGAACATATCCGAGCAACAACAAATTTGGACAGAAGCTATGCCACAGCTAGACATATGGAACAGAAACATAGTAGCAAATGGGAACTTATGATTTTTTATGTAATTGATCAAGTACCGAAACAGGAACGAGGGGGAGATAGAGAGAAAAATCTGCGCCAGCTAGAATCCAGACATATATTAGATATTCGTTCATTAACCCCTCTTGGGCTTAACCAGGATGAAGAATTATTCATACACTTATAAGGAAAATCAATCTTTATCTATGTAGTATTTGGCCACGGTATTAGTGAATAATTTCTGTTATTTTTGCATACCCTTCGGGTCAAGTTTTTTTTTTTTTTTAAATAATTAGATTATGGTATCCACATGACTTTATTAAACCCTGAATATGGGGAGGAACCACAACATGTCACATCTATATACAATGTAGATATAAACCTTGGCTAATAAGGG
Organism: Pleurodeles waltl; assembly: GCF_031143425.1. Classification (NCBI taxonomy): domain Eukaryota; kingdom Metazoa; phylum Chordata; class Amphibia; order Caudata; family Salamandridae; genus Pleurodeles; species Pleurodeles waltl. The sequence continues at coordinate 1,660,432,510 of NC_090440.1, forward strand.
AAATATAGTCTTATGTAATGTACTGTATAAGGAGCGACTTAATAACTATTTAGATATAAGAGGAGAAAATAATTTAGTAATAGATTTCATTAATGTTTGAATATAATCGTCTGAATTAGCATATAGTATTGATTACAGTTGGTAACTACACTACCCAGAATTCACTTGAAATGTAAAAAAGAATAAGTAGTGAAATCTTGCTTAAATGAATGGTTCTAAACAGACGCTTTCATATTGATGAAAGTTTAATATGTATTGGAATGCTATTAGAGAGAATCTTGTTAGTTTTAGGTTTTGTTTTGTGGTTTTTCTTGCGTATTTAAACGTGGAATGGGCTTGACAGGAAGTACCTGTGAACAAGGTCGGGTAGACCGAAACACGTCAGGGAGATTGACAACTGTGGATTGTTTTTGAGCTCGGTATTAAAAGTAAGAAAACAAACAACTTCAGAGTGCGGTTTATCTTTTTGTAAATCAAAAAGAATCAGTGGAATTTAATACAGGTGTCCTACCGAAAAACCGGCACCACCGTGAAGTGCAAGTGCTCCATACCAGGCCATTCAGGACAGCATTCTTCTTGACATATATCTATATATATATATATAAATATATAGACCTGGCAGCTTTTTTGAGTGTCTCCCATGACTTCTTGCCTTCTGACCTCATTTTTTTATGGTATACTGGACTCTTATTTTGCTGGTTTATTGTCTCTGCGCACTTTACCAACCACTGCTAATCAGTGCTAAAGTGCAAGTGCTCCCTACATAAATTGTACTGTTGATTGGTTCATCCATGATTCCCATATTTGATTTACTAGTAAGTCCCTAGTTAACGTGCACTAGAGGTGCCCAGGGCCTGTAAATCAAGTACTACTAGTGGGTCTGCAGCACTGGGTGTGCAATTCACATTAGTCACCCTGTAAACATGGCTCAGACCTGCCACTGCAGTGTCTGTTTGTGCAGTTTTAAACTGCTAATTCGACCTGGCAAGTGTACCCACTTGCCATGCCTTAAGGTTCCCTTTTTATACATGTAAGGCCCCCTAAGGTAGGCCCTAGGTAGCCCCATGGCCAGGGTGCAGTGCATGTTAAAGGTGGGACATGTACTGGTGTGTTTTATATGTCATAACAGTGAAATACTGCCAACTTTGGTTTTCACTGTTGAAAGGCCCATCTCTCTCATAGGTTAACATGGGGGCTCCCTTTAAATATTCTGAAAGTTCAGCTTCCCTTTGAGAGCAGATGGGAATATGGAGTTTAGGGTCTCTGGACTAACAATTTAGATATACAACTTTTAGTAAAGTTGGTTTTTAGACTGTTAGTTTGCAAATGCCACTTTTAGAAAGCAAGCATGTTCTTGCTTAAACAATTCTGTGACTCTGCCTGGTTGTGGATTCCCTATCTGGCACAGTTTGACCATTGGGCTGTTGTGAATTCCCTCTAGACAGTGACATAAAGGGAGCTGGGGTGTAGCCTGCATATCCTGATGAGCTATCTGAGCTACAGTGGAGGGAGGAGTGGTCACTCATACCTGAAAGTGCTATGCCTGCCCTCACACAATGCAGTCTCCAACCCGCTGGTGTGTGTCTGGGGCCTGGCGTGGACACGGAAGGATCTTTCAAGCAACTGAGACTTTCCTTTGAAGTTTGCCAACTTCAAAGGCTGGAAGGGGTTTAAGTATTGTACCCAAAACCCAGACTGGTAGAAACTTTCTGGAATCAAGAGGAACCTCTGCCAAGGAGAAGAGCTGAAGGTGGCGTGCTGACGCTTTGCTGTGTTGCTTTGCTGGGTTGGCCTGCAGTTGCTGTTTCTGCCTTAAAAGAGAGCAAAGATTGAACTTTGCTCTGTATCCTGCTTGAGAAATGTCTCCAACGGCTTGGAGTAGAGCTTGCCTCCTGTTGGAAGTCTCAGGGATATCAAAGTCTTCAGTTTCATCTGAGTTCAGCACTGGGAACTGTGTGTTTTGTGCTGTTCAAGAAGAAAAACCACCCAACACTGTCAACAACGCTGCTGGCCCGCACTGTCCCCTTTGCACTGCTCGCACCGTGACCTATTGGCCCGCACTCCGGCATTGCCTTGTTCACACCGCAGCCTGGACATCCTCGACGGTGCTGCTCCTGCTGACACTGGCACTGCCTGCACCGTGACCTGTGGACACCGCTCATGAGGTACACGAAGCACCGTCCAGTTCTGCAACACAGCCCCGGCCCAATGACGCCACCACCATCGACTCCTGTGTCATCAACCGACGTCCCTGTCCACAACGTGACCCGCGGACACCGCACAGAGCCTGTCCTGCACCACACTGCTGACTTAAGCCTACCGACAACAGCGCTTCAGAAACAATAACGACGCTGCCTGCACCAGGACCTGGTGAAACTGCACGTCACACTGCCCTGCTTCACACCTCAGCCCTGGTCTCACCAATGCCACTGGATGACCGTCACCGAGCAGCTGCCTGCACCATGATCTTTGGGCACAGCATGTCACACTGTCCCACTTCACACCGTAGACCCAACGCCATCCACGCCAGCGCTCATGACTTCATCAGACCAGAGCTCGATTTGCATGTGACTTCAAGGGCCCGACGACCCCTGCACTGACTCCGTAACCAACACCGCAACACCAGCAAAGGTGTTCTCTGGCACAACGAGGATCACAACACCCTGCAAATACAAAGGTACTGTTTGTGGGTCTACCCAACACCGTAGTTTGCCTGCGACGCCGAAGCTAGCTTGAACTGTTGGTTTTGTGAATCATAACGCTGTGATAGACCCAGGTGGAGTTATCGACTTCAAAGAACTGTATCTGTTAGTTAGTTCTTGCAAAATTCATATCTTTATTACTGTATGTTTGGTCTTGTTTTGCACACATATATATTGGTTGTTTTTCTAAAACTGGTGTGGTGTTCTTTTGTAGTGTTTTCACTTGTTACTGTGTGTTATGTGCAAATGTTTTACACATTGCTTCTGAGATAAGCCTGACTGCTCATGCCAAACTACCAAAGGGTTGAGCAGGGTTTATCTGAGCTGGGTACCTCAGTGAGGGTCCCTACTTGGAAAGGGTGAAAACCGACTGCCAACTAGAGATCCCATTTCTAACAGGCCCTCTCTGCAGGGTCACCACCAAAAGTTTTGCCTTCACCTTCTTTTTGTTGCTGAAGTTGTTTTTGTTGGCTCTTAGGACTCTGTGCACTTCACCTCAAGCCTTTAATGCACCCTATGTGGGCAGTTTTAAACTGCCATTTCAATCTGACAAAAAAACCTTTTGACAGACCTAAAGGTTCCTATTAATACATATGTCACCCCTTGGGTAGGCCTGAAAATCCCCATAGGAATAGATGTGCTGTATCAAAAAAGTTAGACTTGTACTTATAAGTTTTACATGTCCTGGTAATTGCCTTATTACATGTAATAAGTGTTTTGTGTGGGAGCAGGTTTATCTTTGGTGTCTGAGGAATTGTAATTTAAAACCTCTTTAATGTAAAGTCCTTTTTTAAGTCAGTTCTGGAAATGCCACTTTTAGAAAGTTGGCATTTTCTTGTCCAAACCATTTGATGTTGTAGCCTACTTTCTGGGTCACATGACTAGATGTAGTTGGCAGTTAACCATTTATACAGTACAGTATAGTATTTCAATAGAAAGCCAGGGTTACTTTCAAGGAGGGCCATCCTGAGTTGAAGAGGGGAAGGGTCTGTCACCTGTACTTCAAAATCACTGCATCAGCTCCCACACAAAGAAATTCACACAAGCCTATTATGACTGCAGACAGACCGGGACCAGGGCAGGGAAGCAGGAAATTCTACACACCTATGTAGGGGGAAAACATCAGAAGCTTCTCCCATTTCAACACTAGCACCAGGTATAAAAGTAGAATCTTCAGACCCACTTTTCCGATCATTTCTGAACTGTGAAAGATTCAGAGGAAAGACCGCTGTGCTGCCCTGCTGCTGGAAGGGCTGCCCTGCTGCCATGTTGCATGAAAGACTGCCCTGCTGCCTGAGAGAGGAAGACTAGACCTGCTCCATGTATCTAGAACACCCAGATTGACTCCAAGAGCTAGCTGATTGTTCAAGAGCTAGCTGACTGTTCTCCTGTTCTGAGTTACAGGGGCATAGCAAGGTCAATAGACTTGTACTGCATCTGCCCAGCGGCCCATTCGCAACTGGACTTGCCTGTGCCTTGCTGCTGTCCTCTGCTGGAGTGACTCCTGAACCCCAAGTGGTGCCCCCCTAGACTGGACCCTTGGCTGGCATCAGATTGTACTCCTCCTGGTTCAACTGTAGATTCTCTCAGAACCGATGCAGCACAGTCTGGAGCAACTAAACGCAGTGCAATGCAGGACCTCGGACCACAGCCCCCGATTAACAGCTTCATTAGAGCCAACTCAGCAGGATACCACGCGACGTAGGATCTCAAATTGCAGTCCTTGCAGCTCATCATCAGAACTGACACAGCGCAATGCAACTCATTGCAGGACCTCTCATTGCCACCCTCGTGGCTCCTCTTCTGAACTGAGGCAGCACAACCCAGGATATGAAATTGCAGCCGTAGCAGCTCCTCATTGAAACGGACACAGCATGACACAATGACCCGCATCAAGGTAATAAGGTACAATTTTCAGTTGGAATAACCCGGTCCCTGTATCTGGCCCACGCTCTATTGTGGTCTCCTGAACTTGTGACGTTTTCCAAGTCTGGTGCAACCTGAAAACCACAGTTGGCACATTGCGCTTCTTGGTGCTATATTTTCCTTAAAACTTTGAAATTGTAGACCTCCAGTTGTACTGATTCGATTTCAATTGTTTGGATGTCATATACTTTTTAAAACTTTTACTCTATTTTTTCTAGATTGATGTGGTATTTTTCTTATGTTGTGTTTTCACTTTATCGTTGTTTGTGTGCTACATACATACTTTACACATTGCCTTTAAGGTAAGCCTGACAGCTTTTGTGCCAAGCTTCTACAGGGTTAAGCACAGGTTTATTTAGTGACTGTTTATGGTTCACCTGGACAACGATTGTGGCTGTTGCTAGAGAAGGACTCACAGCCCCCTCAACCAACAACCCAATTTCTCAAAAACACATATTTTGTCTCTAGATCCCTAATATATGGCGTAGAAAATGCAACCAAGGCCTGGAGGTAGAATGTGACTTGTGGACTGCAGAGCATACTGTGTCATCCTCACAGTGGGCCTAAAAAACATGGCTTCAGGCCTACCATTGCAGCCTGACTGCTGCAGTGTAAACCCTGCAATGCATCCTGCTAAAATACCCATTTATGACATCTCAAGCCCTCCCTATTAAATATTAACAAGTAACCTGTCTGTAGGCCTTGTAGCTCTCAAGGTAACATTAATAGTAATTTGAAAATGGGACATGTAGAAAATTAATGTAATCATGTCCCTCGAGTAACATGGCCCGAAAAGCTATTTTCACTGTGGCAGTCCTTGCTGTCCAATATTGAAAACTAGAGTACAGAATCAAATATTAATATTGCTTTCTTGGGTTTGGGACCAGCTAACAAAATAATTAAACCACTATTTTAATAGTTATTAAAGATCCAAGTCAATTGTAAAGTCTGCTTTTTCATAAATATTTAGGAAAGTAACTTTTATAAAGTTATGTTTTCCATACCTGTAGCTGCTGGAGTATGCTTCACATTAGCTCTCCAGTTGCTTGGCTTTAGTGAGGTGTGAAACTGTTTTAGGAGCTATTCCATAGACCACATTGAAGTGTAGATTGATCTAAATGTGCAGGAATGACCCCTCTGAGCTCAGTTAGACGTTCAAGGTCTAACTGACCCTCCCGTTGACACTATAGTGTCACATCCTGCCTGAAAGACCTGTCTGAGAAATATATAACACATGTGTACCCCTGAAAGGCATTAAACAGGACAAGAACACAATTATTGTGGATCCCATGCCTGAGTACTGAATGACCGTGCTTTGTCTTAGCAGAATTCTATCTCATTTTTTGTTGTGGGTCCAAGGCATGCTTCAAAATGGATTTCAGGGTTAGATGTGAGAAGACACTTGTGATTTCCATACTACTCTCCCTTTTATTCCCCAGTTCTCAGAACTCAAGTTTAATGTTGCTGAAGACTTTAGGCAACTTGGAACTGCCCTGGCACATTGCCTTTTAGGCCTGTTTGTACTAAGGTAAATAGGAACTGCCAAAAAATGTAGGTATCCCAGGGCCTGGGAATTTTTCTGCATTGGTTAGGGAGTATCCAGGAGTCACCCCCACTCACTAGCTCCCCTTCCACCCCCGACCCCCCCACCCCCCCGTGACATCAGCGCGCGAGCGCGCGCTGATTAGTCACAGGGGCCTCCCCCATCGCGCTGGAAGCAGAGCTTCCAGCGCGATTGAAAGAGAAATGCTAAGCATTTCTCTTTCAATCACGTGGGGGAGGCCCGGAGGGGCTTCAAAGGGAAGGAAATGTATTTCCTTCCCTTTAAAGTCTCTCCGAGGGTTTCAAAGGCTGGATTGCTTGCAATCCGGCTTTTGAAACCCCACTAGACACCAGGGATTTTTTTTTTTTTTTTTTTATATTGTCCTAAGGGAGCGACCCCTTGGGCAAGGGTCGCTCCCAGGGGGGGCATGTTTTCGGGAAGGCCTTTTCTTCCCCCCCTGGGGCAGATCGGCCTATTATTAGGCCGATCTGCCCCCAGGGGGGGGCAGAAACCTCTAGGCACCAGGGATAATTTCTTTTTTAATTTATTTGTACGTTTTTTGTTTTTTTTTTAGGTGGGGAGCGACCCCTTAGGCAAGGGTCGCTCCCCTTGGTGGAAAATTATATTTAGGCCATTTCTGCCACCCTTGGGGGCAGATTGGCCTATTTTGATGAGGCCAATCTGCCCCCAAGGAGGGTAGAAACCACTAGACACCAGGGAGTTTTTTCTTTGCGTGAAATTCACGCAAGGGGAGCGACCCCTTATGAAAGGGTCGCTCCCTGGGGGGGGCAATTTATTTTAAGCCATTTCTGCCCCCCCTGGGGGCAGAAACCTCTAGGCGCCAGGGCAAGCTTTATTTTTGTGTGTTTTTTTTTTTTTTTTTAGAGATTGGGAGCGACCCATCAGGCAAGGGTCGCTCACTTGGGGGGCAAATTTTATTTAGACCATTTCTGCCGATTTTAGGTCAATCTGCCCCCAAGGGGGCAGAAACCACTAGGCACCGGGGATTTGTTTTTTGACGCCAATGTCACGCAGGGGGAGCGACCCCGTAGGCAAGGGTCGCTCCGGGGGGGGGGGGGTGGGGACTGGGGGCGCAAATTTATTTTAGGCCATTTCTGCCCCCAGGCGGGGGCAGAAACCTCTAGGCGCCAGGGGAAAAAAAAATGGTGTTTTTTTTTTGGTTTGTTTGTTTTTTTAGAGATGGGGAGCGACCCATCAGGCAAGGGTCACTGCCCTGGGGGGCAAATTGTATTTAGGCCATTTCTTCTCCCCTTGGGGGCAGATTGGCCGATTTTAGGTCAATCTGCCCCCAAGGGGGCAGAAACCACTAGGCACCTGGGATTTGTTTTTTGGCGCCAATGTCACGCAGGGGGAGCGACCCAGTAGAGAAGGGTCGCTCCCGGGTGGGGGGATGGGGGTTGGGGGGGCAAATTTATTTTAGGCCATTTCTGCCCCCAAGCGGGGGCAGAAACCTCTAGGCGCCAGGGGAAAAAAAAAATGGTGTTTTTTTTTTGTTTGTTTGTTTTATTAGAGATGGGGAGCGACCCATCAGGCAAGGGTTACTGCCCTGGGGGGGCAAATTGTATTTAGGCCATTTCTGCTCACCTTGGGGGCAGATTGGCCGATTTTAGGTCAATCTGCCCCCAAGGGGGCAGAAACCACTAGGCACCTGGGATTTGTTTTTTGGTGCCAATGTCACGCAGGGGGAGCGACCCCGTAGGCAAGGGTCGCTCCGGGGGGGGGTGGGGGTTGGGGGGGAAAATTTATTTTATGCCATTTCTGCCCCCCCCTGGGGGCAGGTCGGCTTATTATTAGGCCGATCTGCGAGGGGGCAGAACCCTCTAGGCGCCAGGGGAATTTTTTTTTTGTTTGTTTTTTTAGAGATGGGTAGCGACCCATCAGGCAAGGGTCGCTGCCCTGGGGGGCAAATTGTATTTAGGCCATTTCTGCCCCCGTTGGGGGCAGATTGGCCGATTTTAGGTCAATCTGCCCCCAAGGGGGCAGAAACCACTAGGCAACTGGGATTTGTTTTTTGGCACCAATGTCACGCAGGGGAGCGACCCCGTAGGCAAGGGTCGCTCCCGGGGGGCCGGTTGGGGGGGCAAATTGTATTTAGGCCATTTCTGCCCCTCTTGGGGGCAGATTGGCCGATTAATAGGCCGAACTGCCCCCAGGGGGGGGGCAGAACCCTCTAGGCGCCAGGGGAATTTTTTTTTTTGTGTTTTTTTGTTTGTTTGTTTGTTTGTTTGTTTTTTTAGAGATGGGGAGCGACCCATCAGGCAAGGGTCGCTCCCCTGGGGGGCAAATTATATTTAGGCCATTTCTGCTCCCCTTGGGGGCAGATTGGCCGATTTTAGGTCAATCTGCCCCCAAGGGGGCAGAAACCACTAGGCACCTGGGATTTGTTTTTTGGCGCCAATGTCACGCAGGGGGAGTGACCCCGTAGGCAAGGGTCTCTCCCGGGGGGGGGATGGGGGTTGGGGGGGCAAATGTATTTTAGGCCATTTCTGCCCCCAGGCGGGGGCAGAAACCTCTAGGCGCCAGGGGAAAATTTTATTTGGTGTTTTTTTTTTTTTGTTTTTTTTTTAGAGATGGGGAGCGACCCATCAGGCAAGGATCACTGCCCTGGGGGGCAAATTGTATTTAGGCCATTTCTGCTCCCCTTGGGGGCAGATTGGCCGATTTTAGGTAAATCTGCCCCCAAGGGGGCAGAAACCACTAGGCACCTGGGATTTGTTTTTTGGCGCCAATGTCACGCAGGGGGAGCGACCCCGTAGGCAAGGGTCCCTCCCGGGGGGGGAGGGGATAGGGGTTGGGGGGCAAATTTATTTTAGGCCATTTCTGCCCCCAGATCGGCCTATTGTTAGGCCGATCTGCCCCCGGGGGGGGGGGGCAGAAACCTCTAGGCGCCAGGGGAATATTTTTTTGTGTTTTTTTTTTGTTTGTTTGTTTTTTTAGAGATGGGGAGCGACCCATCAGGCAAGGGTCGCTCCCCTGCGGGGCAAATTGTATGTAGGCCATTTCTGCCCCCCTGGGGGCAGATTGGCCGATTTTAGGTCAATCTGCCCCAAGGGGGCAGAAACCACTAGGCACCGGGGATTTGTTTTTTGGCGCAATGTCACGCAGGGGGAGCGACCCCGTAGGCAAGGGTCGTTCCCGGGCAGGGGGAGCTTGGGGGGGTGGGGCAAATTTATTTTAGGTCATTTCTGCCCCCCCCCTCCCGGGGCCGGCTGAGCTAGAGGCCAAACTCCACAGGTAGGCACTTTGCAAAAAACACCTCTGTTTTCTGTGAAAAAATATGTTGTGTCCACGTTGTGTTTTGGGCCATTTCCTTTCGTGGGCGCTAGGCCTACCCACAGAAGTGAGGTACCATTTTTATCGAGAGACTTAGGGGAACGCTGGGTGGAAGGAAATTTGTGGCTCCTCTCAGATTCCAGAACTTTCCACAGAAATGTGAGGAACATGTGCTTTTTTAGCCAAATTTTGAGGTTTGCAAAGGATTCTGGGTAACAGAACCTGGTCCGAGCCCCACAAGTCACCCCATCTTGGATTCCCCTAGGTCTCTAGTTTTCAAAAATGCACAGGGTTGGTAGGTTTCCCTAGGTGCCGGCTGAGCTACAGGCCAAAATCCACAGGTAGGCACTGTTTTCTTTCAAAAATTTGGATGTGTCCACGTTGCGCTTTGGGGCGTTTCCTGTCGCGGGCGGTAGGCCTACCCACACAAGTGAGGTATAATTTTTATCGGGAGACTTGGGGTAACGCTGGGTGGAAGGAAATTTGTGGCTCCTCTCAGATTCCAGAACTTTCTGCCACAGAAATGTGAGGAACATGTGTTTTTTTAGCCAAATTTTGAGGTTTGCAAAGCATTCTGGGTAACAGAACCTGGTCCGAGCCCCGCAAGTCACCCCTCCTTGGATTCCCCTAGGTCTCTAGTTTTCAGAAATGCACAGGTTTGGTAGGTTTCCCTCGGTGCCGGCTGAGCTAGAGGCCAAAATCTACAGGTAGGCACTTCGCAAAAAACATCTCCTGTTTTCTTCTAAAAATTTGGATGTGTCCATGTTGCACTTTGGGGCGTTTCCTGTCGCGGGCGGTAGGCCTACCCACACAAGTGAGGTATAATTTTTATCGGGAGACTTGGGGGAACGCTGGGTGGAAGGAAATTTGTGGCTCCTCTCAGATTCCAGAACTTTCTGCCACAGAAATGTGAGGAACATGTGTTTTTTAGCCATATTTTGAGGTTTGCAAAGGATTCTGGGTAACAGAACCTGGTCGGAGCCCCGCAAGTCACCCCTCCTTGGATTCCCCTAGGTCTCTAGTTTTCAGAAATGCACAGGTTTGGTAGGTTTCCCTAGGTGTCGGCTGAGCTAGAGGCCAAAATCTACAGGTAGGCACTTCGCAAAAAACACCTCTGTTTTCTTCCAAAAATTTGGATGTGTCTACGTTGCGCTTTGGGGCGTTTCCTGTCGCCGGCGCTAGGCCTACCCACACAAGTGAGGTATCATTTTTATCGGGAGACTTGGGGGAACATAGATTAGCAAAACAAGTGTTATTGCCCCTTGTCTTTCTCTACATTTTTTCCTTCCAAATATAGGAGAGTGTGTAAAAAAGACATCTATTTGAGAAATGCCCTGTAATTCACCCCGGAATTCAGAGATGTGCAAATAACCACTGCTCCTCAACACCTTATCTTGTGCCCTTTTTGGAAATACAAAGGTTTTCTTGATAGCAATTTTTTACTCTTTATATTTCAGCAAATGAATTGCTGTCTACCCGGTATAGAATGAAAATGCACTGCAGGGTGCAGCTCATTTATTAGCTCTGGGTTCCTTGGGTTCTTGATGAACCTACAAGCCCTATATATCCCCGCAACCAGAGGAGTCCAGCAGACGTAACGGTATATTGCTTTCGATAATCTGACATTGCAGGGAAAAGTTACAGAGTAAAACGTAGAGAAACATTTATGTTTTTTTCACCTCAATTTCAATATTTTTCTTTTTCAGTTGTTATTTTCCGTAGGAAACACTTGTAGGATCTACACAAATGACCCCTTGCTGAATTCAGAATTTTGTCTACTTTTCAGAAATGTTTAGGTTTTTGGGATCCAGCATTGGTTTCATGCCCATTTCTGTCACTGACTGGAAGGAGGCTGAAAGCACAAAAAATTGCAAAAATGGGGTATGTCCCAGTAAAATGCCAAAATTGTGTTGAAAAATTGGGTTTTCTGATTCAAGTCAAGTCTGCCTGTTCCTGAAAGCTGGGAAGCTGCTGAGTTTAGCACCGCAAACCCTTTGTTGATGCCATTTTCAGGGGAAAAACCACAAGCCTTCTTCTGCAGCCACTTTTTCATTTTTTTTAAAAAAAAACTAAATTTTCCCTGTATTTTGGCCAATTTCTTGGCCTCCTTCAGGGGAACCCACAAAGTCTGGGTACCTGTAGAATCCCTAGGATGTTGGAAAAAAAGGACGCAAATTTGGCTTGGTTAGCTTATGTGGACAAAAAGTTATGAGGGCCTAAGCGCGAACTGCCCCAAATAGGCAAAAAAATGCCTGGCACAGGAGGGGGAAAAGGCCTGGCAGCGAAGGGGTTAAAGACATTGGTGGTAAATCCTGCTTACTGCCACGCTGACGGCCACCAACTTACCGCCGCGGCAGCGGATATCCATTCACCATATTATGACACACACACACCAAACCGACAGAAAACAGCCACATACACAAATCTGCCAGCCCAAAGGTCAGTGATAAAGTGGCGGTACCAAAACCCATACTGTTATGCCAACAAAACAATGGCCATCACATCATGACCCATGAATCACCACGGCGGACATTCAACTGCGATAAGCCATTGGCGGTACATACCGCCACGCTCAGAATGGACACCCACATACAAAACAAGAATACATTGGCCAATACCAAAAATACACACCTGACACACATACACACACCACACCCCCATACCACTATAAAACACACACCCACATTACACACAACCATTTACAAACAACAATTGCCGCCTGGAGACTTAGAAGAAGAGCACAGAGACAACTGGACACATACACCACTTACACCCAGACACCCCTCACGCACTCCACATCACACATCACACACCCTCACCAACACCCATCATACAACACCCATGGCACCACAAAGGCACCCTCGTTTCACTGAAGAGGAGTCAAGGGTCATGGTGGAGGAAATTGGCAGGGTAGAGCCACAGCTCTTTGGAGCACAGGTACAGCAGATTTCCATTGCAAGGAAGATGGAGCTATGGCGGAGAATTGTGGACAGGGTCAATGCCATGGGACAGCACCCAAGAGCAAGGGACGACATCAAGAAGAGGTGGAATGACCTACGGGGGAAGGTACATTCCATAGCAGCAAGACACCAGCTCACCATACAGAGGACTGGCGGTGGACCTCCACCTCCTCCCCCACAGCTCACAGCATGGGAGGAGCAGGTACTGGCAGTACCGCATCCTGAGGGACTCGCTGGAGTTGCTGGAAGACTGGACACTGGTAAGTCAATATTTACTACTCCCCAGATACCTGCATGCCATCTCACATTAGGGACCACTGGACAGTCGGTCACCCAAGCCCACTCACAGACCACTGCAGAGACTCCACGATCAAGATCAAACACCGCAGCACCCACCCAGCGTACCCACACCTCTGTCCCCAGGACACGTCAATCAGCAGTGTGCCCACCTGTACAGGGACCCCAGGCCACACCTCACCCACAAGACAATCAGAGACCTGGGGTCAGTGGCAGTGGGCACACCATTCAGGGGACAGAGGCACATGCCCACAGGGACACTGGGAGGACTGCTGTGCACCAGGGGTGGGACAGATCCAAGGAACCGACTCTCCAGGAGGCACTCTCTGTGATCCTGGGAGCCTACCAACATTCCCAGGACACAATGGGCCACATCCTTGACAATGTGCAGGAGAACAGGCGGATGCAGGAGGGACAGTATCAGGGGATCAGGGAGGACTTGCACGCCATCAACAACACCCTGATCTCCATAACGGGGGTGCTGGCAGACATGGCCAACATCATGAGGGAGGCAACAGCACAGGGGCGTGGCTAAGTTGCCGAGCATGACGGACGCGAGCTAGGAGAGCTCCGCGTCCCGCCCGGCTGATCCGATGCTGTACAGGGGATAGGGGGCTGGTGGCGCCCGCTGCGGATGGTGTCGGTCAGCGGTGAGGGCTCGAGCGGAGGTGGAGCCCAGTGCCGCCCCCCCGGCGGGAAGCAACGACGGAGAAGAGCTCGGCCTGTGGGGACGGACTGCGGCGGGGCCCCCCCAGGTGAGCAGTTACCCCGTCTGGGGTGTAAAGGAGCGGGGGAGGCTACGAGCCCGCAGGGATGGGAGTGAGCTCCCCGCTGAGAGTGCCTGGAACAACAGGGGAGAGCTGCGCCTGCTGGCCATGTGGCTGGGCCACCGGTCTCCCCCTGGCGGAGCTGACTTTGAGGGGCACCAACAACAGCCCGTGTGAGATGAGAGGAGACCTGAGACCCCGGAACGGGAGGAAAGTGGCGGAACGAAGGTGGGCTGGGCTGCTCGTGCCGCTACACAGTTCAGTATTGGGGGTGCAGGCAAGCGGGCCCGGCCCAGGGAGTAGACCCGGGGAGGTGATCTTCTGCCTGCAGTCGGAGGTGGCAGGGGAGCGCCATTATTGCCAGCTGAGGAGACGAGTGTGCTGGAGAGCGGGCCCCCTCTAGTGCCTGGCAGGGAGGACCTGGGAAAGCGAGGTGGAACACGGGCGAGGTTGGGGGTCGCCTTGGAAGGCCCAGCCTGCTGAGAGAGCACTGCATTGATTACAGCAACTCCCTGGCCTGGTATTCCGGAGCTGGTGGTGTGCACTGAAGGGCTCTGGCCTACTGGAACTGGTGGTGAGGCAACCGGCGAGTGGAGTGGAGCTGGTTGGAGCCTGCGTTTACCCTGGTTATGGCGGGGACGGGCCGCCTTCGATCTGGCACTGGGACTGGGAGGTCCCAAGAAGCTGCAGCGCAGGATAGCCGGAAGTTGGATGCTGTGCTGGCTGAGGTGGAGCGCATGGGGGACTCGCTGGAGTGAGCCCGCACATCTTTGGAGGCTAAGATCGATAAAGTGGCTAGCGACCTTGTACTCCTGCACGCTGACCACCTTAACCTGGTTGACAAAACAGGTACGATTGAAGCGCGTGTGGATGAGCTGACACCAGCGACATCGCGTTTGGAGTCCATGATGGGGGATGTTTTAATGCGAGTGGAGGAGCTCGAGCGTCGTGTGGAAGACGCGGAGGGCCGCACCAGAAGAAACAACATACGCGTGATGGGTTTGCCGAAGGGAGTGGAGGGCCGGGATGCTGTGGCCTACTCGGAGAGCTAGCTCCGATGACTGGTGCCGGCTGGTGCACTGACTCCTTTCTTCTCGGTGGAACAGGCTCATCGAATCCCCACGCAGCCCAGGCCACTGGGGATCGGTCCACGCCCCTTTATAATTGGCTTGCTCCACTACACTGACAGTGACATTATACTCAAGACTGTGAGATCATCCTCACCGCCCAGAGTGGACAATGCACAAATAATGCTGTTTCCGGACTATACGTTGGCGGTGCAAAGAGACCGGGCCTCCTAAGCGCAGACTCCAAACCCTAAGCCTCGACTACTCTCTACTGTTTCCCGCAAAAACTCCGGATTGTGGCTGAGAACAAGGCTCATTTCTTCACCACGCCAGAAGCGGCGTGGGAATGGTTGGAGTCGACGGGACGCGTCTCGGGCCAGGAGAGAGAGAGGAATCTGCCCGCATCGAGGAGCATGTGCAGCCGGGCGAGGCAAGGCCGCAAGGGAAGCAGTGTGACTGTGGAGGCAGCGGCAGATGCGCCGGACCTGGAACAGCTCATACAGGAACAGCGCGAGGCGATTCAATCGGCTGCGGCTATAAGTGTCTCGCTGGTTGCGTCGGAATCAGAAACTGAGAATTCTCAGCCTCCCAATGACCTGCCGACTACGCCAGACCGACTCTCGGAGTTGGGTTTTCAAGAGTGCCCGTCGGTGACTCCTGCCACAGTGGACAAGCTCTTCTAGGCCCGGCGGAGCCCTGTTTGGTGGACTCGATGGTGCTGTAACCCCCTGGTAGGGGCTCATTGGCCCCCTAAGCAGCAGAGTTTATATATTTTTCACTACATGTCAGCGATTGCTGCGGCTGCGGGGCGTGAGGACTTCACATGGGCTGGTTCTCCGGATGGCCGAGGATGCTACAGCTGTCACTGACTGTTGCTTACAAAAACTGCAAATAGCTGCCACCCCGCCTCTGTTATTTGCCCTTGCCGGGTTGATCGGCTTAGTAAACGCTTCTTTTACTGAGTGAGTTGGCCTGCCCCAATCTCCTACTAACAGAGGTTTAGAATGTGTGATTATGCTGTTGGATGGTTAAGTTGCTGGGTTTGGGCGGAGACCGTTGTTTATCTGCTCTGGTTGTATTTATTTTGTTTTGGTTCCGCTGGAGGCTATGTGCAAGGTGCTTGCCCGGGTGCTGGGAGTTTGTTACTGCGTGCGCGGTGTCACGCCTGCGGGCAGGAGGAGTGGTAGAGGGGTGTTCTAAATGGAAGCTGCCAGGAATTCCTATATTGCGGTTACTTGGAATGTGCGTGGCATACACACACCTAAGCGCCGATACTCCATATACTCATACCTTAAAAGACACTCGGTCCACCTCGCTTTTTTGCAGGAGACCCACTTGGTGCATTTGGAGCTCCCTCGTTTGCAGCGGCGCTGGTGGGGGCAACTATATGCTATGGGGCACTCCACTTATGCCAGAGGTGCACTGATTTGGATTAAAGCAGGTGTCCCCTTTGCAGCAGAGGAGCAGATCATAGACCCGCAGGGGAGGTTTGCCCTGGTTCGTGGCCGACTTGCGGGTCGAGCCATAGTGTTGGGCCCTATATACGCACCGAATGTGGATCAGACTCCTTTACTGCGTAGTCTGTCCTGCCACTTAGCGGGCTGGAGCGAATATCCCTGGTTATTGGGAGGGGACTTTAATAGTGTGCTTGATGTTGACTTAGATCGTTCCTTCCCCCCATTGCCTACGTCTCCTGCGGTGGTTACAGCGTGTGGGTTGCTAGATTGGACGCAACAGTGGCACCTGATAGATATTTGGAGACAGCGGAATGCTGTGGATAGAGTTTACTCATACTACTCTGCTCCGCACACCCTCCATGTAAGGTTGGATAGAATACTCTGCACCGAGGGACCTGGCCTCTGTGGTTGGGGGTGTGGATTACTAAGGGCGTACGCTCTCAGATCACAACCCAGTTGAGTTGGAATCTCCCCCCCCTCGGCTGTTCCTACCTGGAAGCTCCGCCCTGAGCTCTGAGAAGATGCAGCCTTTAAGGCATCTTTGGAAATAGCGATCCCTGAATTTTTTTAGCACAACAATGGTACTGCCTCTTCGGACCTAATGGAGTGGGACGCGTTCAAGGTATTTATCCGAGGCCATTGTATGGGGACTAAGTGAAATTTACGTCGTTCAATTGAGCATGACCTAGCCCGCATAGAACGAGGCATTTTATGCCCACAGAGAGAGGCCGCACGGAGCCCTGCGGATGAGGCCTGGTTAGCCGGGGCTCGAGCTGAGCAGCTTTCGCTGCTTGAATGGCTATGATGCCTGAATTATGCTGCGCACTCAGCAAAATCGCACGATTCGGCGGATAAGTCGGGTAAACTTCTGGCCTTGCTGGTCAGGGGGGACCGTGACCATGGCCTGATTATGGAGGTTCGCTCGGAATCCGGGCAGCTGTTGTATACACCAAGGGAGTTTACGCAGCATTACCAGGTCTTGTATGCCTCAAGGGTGAGCTCCTCTGGACAATCTTGTACGGAGTTCCTGGCTAGTGTGGAACTCCCACAGTTGACGGTGGACCAGGGGATTGCCCTAGAGGAGCCTCTTGATCTTGCTGAGATACAGGCCAGTATTTGTGAGCTGGCGTCTGGTAAGACGCCGGGCCCGGATGGTCTGCCGGCCGACTTTTACAAAGTATTTAGCTTCATACTCGCGCCCAAGCTACTCCGTGTTTATGAGGAGGCAGAGCAAAGGGGCTGTGTGTCATTATCACAGGGGAAGGCACTGCTTTTGTCCCTTCCCAAGCCCGGTAAAGACCCGGTAGAGCTGGGGTCGTATCGGCCGATAGCAATGCTTATTACGGATTACAAAATTCTGGCCAAAACTTTAGCAATGCGACTCGCACCTATAACGCCAGGCCTGGTGCATCTGGATCAAAATGGATTTGTGCCGGCGAGAGATACGTCACATAATATCAGGGGACTGTTCCGCATCATGCACTATGCTAGGTGGGACTGGCCATGAGTGGGTTGCCTTGTTCTTGATCTGGAGAAAGCCTTCGATTCTCTGGAGTGGCCGTATCTTTTCAGAGTACTGCGGCGGTTTGTATCGGGCCTCACTTTATTCGAATGGTTAAGTTACTATATACTAATCCTCAGGTTCCGGTCAGGGTGGGGGGCATTATATCAGAACCCATTAAGGTGTGTAGAGGTACGCAGAAGGGTTGCCCCCTCTCCCCGCTGCTTTTTTCCCTTGCCATGGAGCTACTGGCGGCGGTTTTGCGGAATAGGGGCACTGACTGGGGTATTACCCTTGGGGACGGCCTGCATGTGGCGTCGCTGTGCACTGATGACCTTCTGCTGTATTTCCGGGATGTGACGAGTATCCCCCCAGAGGTTGGGACCCTGTTGCAGCAGTTTGCCTCGCTGTCTGGCATAAAAGTTAATTGTCCAAATCATGCCTCTTCCCCTTTGACCCTGTGCTACCGGACCCGGAGCTTTGTCTTGCAGGGAACGTGGTTCCCTGGCAGCCTCATACATTCTGGTACCTAGGCATCCGTATTTATCATGGGGAGGAAGACCTAGTAGATGGGAACCTTAGGAGGGCGGTATCCTCGATTAAGTCCCAGATGGCATTTTGGCAGACACTGCCGCTGTCCGTGGCAGGCAGGATAGCGCTGCTGAAAATGATAGTTTTACCGCGCCTGCTCTATTACTTTTCTATCCTCCCGCACTATATCCCTTCCCAACTTTTTTAGGAAACTGGAACCTACCTTGAGGGACTTCATTTGGAATGGGGGTCGATGTCGGGTTGCGCTGAAAAAGTTGTATTTGCCGTTAGAGAAAGGCAGCCTGGCGGTCCCTAATCTGGAGCACTAATATCTGGCCTCCCAGCTTCAGTGGGTATCTTAGTGGCTGGCAGGCCTTCATCTCACAGACACAGCGACTATGGAGGGTCCTTGGTCCCTTGCGCAGGTGTCACACCTATTTCACCCACTTACACGCGGGGTATCACCGGGACAAATATTCCTCAAGGTGGCTTGTAGCTGCTATCGTAGATCCTTACGTCTTACTGGGGGGGGTGGTTCCATTTGCTCCAGCTCTAGCTTTGCTGGGAACCCCTCGTGGCCCTAAGATTATGTCAAGTTCTGAGCTGCGCTTGTGGCATGAAGTGGAGTTGTGCACTCTGGGTGATCTCTATGATGATGGCAGTGTGATTCCGTTTCCTACTTTGGTTCAGGAGTCGGGGCTGCCAGCAGGGCAGTTCCTTTTGTACTATACACTGTTAAGGTCTTTAGAATCCAGGTGGGGTGACATGTCAGTGGCCCCTCCCACGCACTTGCTGGTACAGTACATACAGGTGGTGGGGCAGGATAGGCACCTGATCAGATGGTTCACCGACACGTTGCGCATACACACGGCCTTGAAGTGTGATACCCTATGCGTGGTCTGGGACCGGGATGCTACCGCCTCACTTGCGGATACGCAGTGGAGGTTAGCCCTTTCTGGACATGTTAATGTCCCTCGGAATTCTAGGTTTCGCCTGATCCAGTTCTATATCATTCACAGGGCATATCTTACTCCGGCTCGTGTGAACAGGTATTTTGCTCGTCAGGATGCGGAATGCCCCCCCTGCTCTTCTATAGATGCTGACTTGCTGCACATGATATGGTCCTGTGGGTCCCTGCACCGCTTTTGGAAGGCGGTGGTCGACTGCTTATTGAAGTGCACGGCATGCCCGGTTCCGTTCAGTTGGAAGGTGTGTGTGCTGGGCCTATTTCCCAGGGGTAAGCAGCATAGAGCGGAGGCGCGATTCCTGGATCTAGGCTTCATAACGGCTAGGAGGTTGATAATGCATAGATGGAAGTCAGTTGACCCGCCTGCTGAGCAGGCTGGGAAAAAATCTTTTGGGGTGTGGGCAGCGGCGGAGGGTGTGGCGTTGAGGCGGGAGGACGCGCTGGGGCTGTGCCAGCATCCGTTATCAGTCAGGTGAGGGGAACTAGAGGCCTGCCTGCTGGCTGGAGGTCGGGGCTCGGGTGCGGACGAATCCAACTAGCTGCAGAGGTGAATGTGCAACTGTTTCTGGATCGGGGATGGTGGTGGGGGAAGGTGAATGTTTAAGGGGCTGGTCTTGGTGCGGTACAGAGTGCTGAATAATCTCAAGGTAATTACTAGAAAGGGGGGACCCTATAACCCTATCCTGCCTAGGGTGAATCTATAACAAGAGGATTCATAGCATAGGGGTCTAGATCCTGTAGCCACCCTAAGGGAAGGCCAATATCTGTCCGTATCTTCAACCTACACCGGAGGATCAGTGTGCCCATACAGTGGTTTGCTGGCAGATACATAGTTTGAGCTCCCTACAGACAACAATAAAACAAAACATGAACAAGAACAGCCGCTGGAGTGTTACATGTGCAGTCTATAAATTGTAATTTAAGCATGCCACCCGGGGCACGGGATTCACTGCGTGTTGTTCTTTCATACCAGTATAGGATGGGTTTGCATACAGGCCATAACTATTTGCCACCTTGAGATTATTCAAAAACATCAAACAGGGCGGCAGGTAGGGACAAATCAAAACATGAGTTACAAAAAACAGTGCTTAATTCTGCTTCTTTTGGGTTAATTTCTTTCCCATATTTATGGGAAAGAAGGGAGCTGCATCCCACAGGACCCTCGAGGCAGAGTCCACTGACACCAAGGGAATCAGTGGGACGGAGGGCGACGGGATCACCACTGCGGAGACTGGAGTGGACAACACAGACTTTGATACCTCCTCTGATGGGAGCTACCTGGTGGTGGCGGACACCTCTGTGACCACCCCAGCTGCAGGTACAGCCACCACCCCCGTACCAGCACTGCCCTCCCAGTAGCCCCTCAGCAAGTTGCTCGTGTCCGCTCACCCAGGATGATGGGCATCTCCTTCACCCCAAGCACTTCAGGCCCCGCCCAATTGAACCCTGCTGCTCTGAGTGAGGAGGCTATTGACCTCCTGAGATCCATCTCTGTAGGGCAGTCAACCATTGTGAATGCAATCCAGGGGCTGGCATCCCAGATGCAGCAATGCAATGCATTCCTGGAGGGCATCCATGGTGTTTTGGTCGCCCAACAGAGATCGATGCAGGGTCTGGCCTCCTCCCTTTTGGCAGCCATTGTCCCTGTTTCAACCGTCCCCCCTCAAACTTCCACTTCCCAGTCCCATTCTCCTTAACCCCAACCAATCCCAAGCACACAAACAGACGTGCATGTACACAAGGCAACACCCAAGAATGTCACAGGCAAACACAAGCACCACACTTCATTCCACAGGCACTCACACAAACAACATCCCGTTGCAGACATGACAACATCTACAGCCTCCAGTGTCTCCCCTCCTCCTCATCCTCCAACCCTCTCCCAGTTGCTTCCACACTCACACCTGCATGCACTACATCAACATCCACTATCAGCATCACCACACCAAGCAGAATACACACCTCACTAGCAGACACCTCCACAAAATTCATGCACGCGTCCCCTGTGTCCTCTCCCACTGTGTGTGTCCCTCCTTCCTAAAAGACACAAACACAAGCACTCAGACACCCAACAGCCATCCACCTCACATACACATACAGCCCATGCACCTGTACACAAAAGCAGCAGACATACACCTCCGACAACCACTCCCTTATCCTCCACTCCCGTTACTCCTCCCTCCTCCCGCCCCAATGTCCCTAAAAGGCTTTTTCTTGCCCAACTTGACCTCTTACCTCCCGCTGTCCTGCACGTATGGGAAGGGTACCAAGGACACAGCCCAGCACCTCAGCCAAACAGTCCACGGGGACAGTGGTAGCACCACCTACTCGTGGTGGTAAGGATACCAGACCTACTACACTAAAGAGGCACTCTACGCCAGCAGAAGCTGTCAGGCTAACACTGCCACCACCTGCAAAAACAACAGATGGACGGAATGCAGAACAAATCAAACATTCACCCCCAGTCACAGATCTGGGTTTAATCCATCAGTTTTTTTTTGTGCTTGCCATGGCATTCCAGTTTGGACCCAGTCATATGCAAGTCAGTCTTGACCCTGTTCCGCATGGTAACAGTCCAGCCCGAACTGCCAGACCAGGTCCTCCCTGGACCAGAAACAAGCATCCTGGAACCGTTTCAGGGTATCACCCTTCATCAGCCATGGTAGCTTGAATCTGGTGGCATACCATTCCCACTTGGGGCAACAAATGCAAAAACAACAGATGATGGACAGAATGCAGAACAAATCAAACATTTACCCCCAGTCACAGATCTGGGTTTAATCCATCAGTTTTTTTTGCTTGCCATGCCATTCCAGTTTGGATCCACCCATATGCAAATCAGTCTTGACCCTGTTCCCCATTGGAACAATCCAGCCTGAACTGCCAGGCCAGGTCCTCCCTGGACTAGAAACAAGCATCCTGGGACCGGTTTCAGGGTATCACACCTCATCAGCCAGGTTAACTTGAATCTGGTGGCATAGCAAGCACAGGACCCACGTCTGGGCATACCCTTCCCACTTCGGGCAGCAAATGCAAAAACAACAGATGATGGATGGAATGCAAAACAAATCAAACATTCACCCCAGTCACAGATCTGGGTTTAATCCATCAGTTTTTTGCTTGCCATGCCATTCCAGTTTTGACCCAGCCATATGCAAATCAGTCTTGCCTCTGTTCCCCATGGTAACAGTCCAGCCCGAACCGCCACCACCACCAGCTGTCACGGGCCCCCACCGACATATGTAGATGTGCAGCCATCAGTGAGTGCAGGGGCTGCCCAGAAGCCTCCCCCAAACAACACCAGCATGCAGCCATCAGTGACTGCAGGGGCTGCCCAGGAGCCGCCCCCAAACAACCCCAGCATGCAGCCTTCAGTGAGTGCAGGGGCTGCCCAGGAGTCTCCCTGAACCACCACCACCATCCACCATGCAGCCATCACCGCCAGTGGACGCCCTGTAGTCCACCCTCCAGGGGCTACTGTGAGGGCTGTCCCCTCCAGAACCAGTGGGCTTGTCAACCACTCCAGAGACTGTGGCCTTGCACTCCCCAGGATAATTCACAGGGCATGTTTCCCCCTTCCAGAAGCAGTGGGGAAGACACCCACTCCAGAGTCTGTGGCCTTGCACTCCCCAGGACAAAGCACTGGGCATATTGCCCCCTCCAGAACCAGTGGGGAAGACACCTACTCCAGATACTGTGGCCTTACATTCTCCTGTTCAATGCACAGGGCATGTTGCCCCCTCCAGAACCAGTGGGGAAGACACCCACTCCAGAAACTGTGGCCTCGCACTCCCCAGGTCAATGCACAGAGAATATTGTCCCCTCCAGAACCAGTGGAGAAGACACCCACTCCAGAGACTGTGGCCTTGCACTCCCCAGGACAATGCACAGGGCATGTTGCCCCCTCCAGAACCAGTGGGCTTGTTACCTCATCCGGTTGAGGTGCCCCCGCCTTCTCCTGAGGTGCCTGCCTATTTGCAGACTGATGCACCTGCAGTGTTCTATCGGGATGTGCTCAGGATTTGAGTTGGGCATTATACTGTGCCCTGTGGCCATGTGGGCCCTTTGAACTTTGGACGGGGCAGTGTCCCTTTTTTGTACATGTGTACATATCTGTTTCATTACCAAATCGCATTATTAATTTTGTTGTTGACCTGATTACAATCACTTTAGTCAATTCCTGTTGTCCTTGCATTATTATGCTGTTTTTCGGCGACAAGTCGTTTTTGTGGTGCAGCTGGTTGTGTGTATGGTGTGTGTGTGTGTCAGGTGTGTGTTGTGTGTGTGTGTATGTCACTCTTGTTTTCCTCCCTCCCTCCCTTGTGTGCTAGGCATCTGTACTCACCGTTGTCATCTGCGTTGGCTTTGGTGTTCCAGTTGGAGCATAACGTAGAAGATCATCGGGAAGACTTGCAGTTTGGGTTCCATGGCAGCGTGGTTCTTCCCTGTGTCTCCAATGGTGAGTCCTTTGACTTTTGAGCTCTGTTTCCACCAGGCTGTTGTTGGTGTTGGTGCCATCCCGGAAAAGGTGGCAGATTGTGTCTTAATATGGTGGGCGGTACTTTGACTTCCACCTGCCGGTTGGGGGCTACCGCTGTGGTGGCTGTTGTTTCCACCCTGGCAGTTGGTGTGGTACATTTGCTGTCTATTGGGTGTATCACTGCCATGGCTATAATTTGGCACTGATTACCACCAGCCTGTTAGCGGTATTACCGCCACTTTATCACCCACTGACAGGGTCATAATGAGGGCCAAAGTCTTTGACCTGGACAAACTTGATAGAGGTATCTGATGCTTGCTCCATCGCAGTAGGCCTGGAATCATGCCATAGACTATCACTAGTGCTTAGCGCTTTGTAGCATTATTCTCACTTCAAACTTTAAAAACTCTACTCTCATGTTCCCCTTATTGGATTTTTGTCATTTTGGTGTAATTCTATTTATTCAATTTTACTCTATTTTTCAAATTCGGCTTGGGATATTTATTGCTTGATATTTTTACTTTATTACTGTTGTGACACTGCACAACTACTTCATACATGCCATTTAGTGGATTGTTACTGCATTGTTATATAGTGTTTTTCAATGTTATGCTTCTTTAGCTCCTTCTGAAATTGAAGTGTGGTTGAGCTAGTTCTGGTGGAGCTCTTGCTTATACAAAGAAACGTCCAAATTTAAAAACATTGTTATACAGGTTTGAATACAAATGGATGAAAAACATCAAAATGTGATAGAGCAGAATATAATTGCTGACAAGTCTTGGGGTCACATATACGTATGTTAGGAATCGCGATTTTCTAATTGCAATTCCATGTGATTCGCATTTAGAAAAACACAATTTCCAATGTACAAATCTCTATTGAGCTCGATTTGAGATTCCCAGTGGGGTGCAAATAGACCTACCTCATTAATATTCATGAGGTAGGTTACAATTTTCTCCCCATTAGGAAACGCAAAAAACACAGGAATGGTGGCCTGCTGGAGACAACAGACCACCATGTCTGTGTTTTCTTTTAAATAAAGCAATTTTTTTTCTTTTGAAATGCAGACCATTTCCCTTAAAGGAAAACGGGATGTGTTTCAAAAATAAAAATAAAACTTTTCAGATTCATTCTTTAAGAGTAGGCAGTGGTCTGTGGGAGCACAGCACTGCCTGCTCTTAAATGCCTTTTTCACATGCTTTCACAAAGAGGAAAGGGTCCATTGGGGACCCCTTCCCGTTTGCGAATGGGTTACCACCTATTGAATTTGGTGGTAAAGAGTGAATTTTTGCGACCGCATTTTGGTCACAAAACATTCATACATACCAGTGTGAGTCAGTATTTGGAAGGGACGGCCTTGACACACCCCCTTCCTAATATCGAACTTGACACGCCCCTTCCTAATATCGAATTGCTAACCCATTTTGCGAATCGCAACATAGAGTTTGGTGCATTCAAAAATGCTTTTTTCTGGTCACAAGCAGCCCAATTCTGTGAATCGGTCCATTTGAGACCAGAACAAAGCTTAGTGCATGTGGCCCGAAATTTACAAAGCGATTATTCATTAAAATGCTGCCAAAGTGCAATATTATGTATAGTGCTTTGCTAGCCATAACCCATTTTATTCTGTGGAAGAACTGCTTCTCTTATTTCAATCAAGAATTTCTTAATTCCCAAACTTTTGCGGAGTTTAAAAAAACAATCAGCCAGAAAATGCTCACTATTTAGACAATTGAATTTGTAAAACCTACTCCAATTTCAATTGCTTTTGTGGGTCTCTGTAGTAGTGCTCTCGACTTCACGTTCTTCTCTATGTCTGTAAGGGTCTTCGATTTATTTATGGATAAACTAATTATGAAAGTCAGTTCTGATTTTTATTTTGTCTTGAATCTCGTGTGTGTCTTCGGAAATGAATGGCCCTTACCATTTCACCGATTATCTCTATGTTAGCCAAGAATATTCCAGGGGATCATCTCCACCTTGACTCACCAGGGGCCAGATTATCAACAGTACCCCGGGGACTCAATAGATTTCTCTAAAACGTTACCTTCAGAAATAACTACTGCTACAGTATGTTTTCAAGTTTCCCTACGATCCACTCAATCAGTTAAAAGTGATGCAGAAATCTGTGTTGAACAAACGAGAACATGTCAATTGAAAGCCAAAAACCTCTATTTGGCAGCTAATGACTAATGACAAGAGATTACAATTTAAAGAATCCTTAATCATTTATTCAATCCTTATGAGTCTACCTGTGTACAAAAATTGTACAGGTGTATTATGTGCTAGCAAAAACACTTTGATTAGGTGGCCTAGGTATTGCGTTCATTCTTCTGGTTGTCAAGCGTGTGATTTGTATATGTGCAGGCGCACTTACTATGGAAACCCCAGTTCGTCACAGAGTTCTTCAGCTGCTGACCTTCACCTATGGAGCACCCTTAAATATAAAACCTTTATGCAAATCTGCAAGCTGTTTTTTTTTTCAGAAGGCATTTCCTAATTAATGATTTCAGAGTTTACTAATGAGTTTGTTAGGGGATGTGTAGGGTAACTGGTATTCCAGATTGGTTGCTTAAAAACATCACATTTTTTTATGTATTTTTATGCTAATTTCTTATTTCATGGTCTTATGAGTGGCGTACTTTAGAATTCAGAAGTTGATAATAAATAAAAGAATCGTTTTCCTTCATCTTGAACACGTTTTTTAAACTCATTTCCAACTGCTTATCCAGTAAAGCCTTTGTTTTAATCGTTGCCATACTCCTCTGATTTCTGACTCCTTGCATGTTAATATATGTTGACAATGCTTTGAAATGGCTCACCGTGAGAAGGGCTATACAAAGTCTTTCTTTCTTTTCCATAATTATAAGTGTGGTATTCTGCTCCAGACACCAGAAGCGTTCATTTGGTTCCCAAACATCTAGTGGCGCACACAACTGGAGAATATTTTTCATCATGGTTTAATGATTTTGAATAACTATACAGGAAAACAGAACAACGTTGTTTAAGTCTGTTGTTTTTTTATCCCTGCATTCGTTCATTCTCTTCCCCAAAGGAAAGAAACTGCATACCCACCAATTGACCGAATTACTTAATTCATTCATTTATTCACTACTCCGAGGAAAGTGTACACTTTAGTTGTTCTAACCTGTGTCATAGGTGGGAATGGATGACAATGATTCATAGGCACGAACGGAGTTAGTTGCAAAGGTCAAATGCTTTTAGAAAGAGAGAGGATACTTCAACCAAGGGAGCACAGGCCGACTCTAAGCATCCGACGCAATTTTTCCATGCCGCGTTTATTTTACAGACTTTATGATGAAGAGATTTTCTTTAAAGGCAAGCAGTTGGTATTCAGGCACTCGTGATTTAGAGGTATGTAATTTGAAAATCGAGTGGCAGGCTTTCCGACAGGGACAGATTTCATTGTACATGATTTCAGTTACACTGGACGCTGCTAGTGTACCTTTCTATTGCTCTCACTACAAAGTAAAGTTATTTTAGCAGTGGCTCTTAATAAAATGGCAGCAGATTCATGTAAGGATAGTCCAACCGTTTTAAGGTATTCAGAATTTGATATGAATAGGGACTCTAGCTACTGAAAATATAATTGAGGAACTTTATTAAATCTCTGTACTTATTTAACGTTCCATTTATAGCATCAAAGTTTCCCTTTTTGGAAAAAATTATAACATATTCATCAACATAATAACATAATAAGATCAGGATCAATAAAATAACAAGAGATATTTAATTGGCAATACAGAATACAGCAGCTTACATATATGGGAAAAACATTCCATGTGTTTTTTTTTTTATAAGTAAAGGGGTAAACTACAAATAATTGAACAAAAGCAGAAAAAAGAAGGAAAGGATATACATAACGCCGAGCACAATATGAAAACAAATATGATGTAATATTAATTTTTAAAAGCAAAGTCCATGAAAACACAATGGAAAGAATAACTGTCATTTACATCGTGAAGGATCTGGTGTGCACCAATATCATAATGGATGCAAAGCTTAAATGGTCAAACAATTAGCGTGACAACCTAGATTAGTGGTTTTGAAACTTTCTACTTATTTGGGCCCCCCACTTAATCATTACTTGAATCTAGGAACCCCGACTGAATTATTATTGGAATCTGGTAACCCCACTGATTCCTTCTTAAAATCCAGGGACCCTGCCCTAAGCCTAAGCAATTTCAGTGACAATAAACAACATTACTGAAATAGGAATTCATCAAACAAATACTCAAATGGTTACATATTTTATTTAATCCACAAACAAATACAAAAATATTCAAACTTTTAATGGGGAGGTTGAAGCTTATGTATATTTAGTTTAGCCCACCCATCATCCACACTATATTATGTCTAATGCACTTGCACTGCTCCTGTGAATCAATCTGGGGATGCCAACTTACTTCTTAGCTTCTAATTTAAACTTTTTCAAAATTTGCAAAACTTTTAAAATGTTCTCTTTTACATTGTTTCTTTATTTATATACTTTTTATTAACTTGTTAATATTATTTATTTTTCTAAGCAGTCACAGACCCACTGAGTAGGTGTTATGGAACCCTTGAGTGGGTGTTGTGGACCCTTAGGGGTTCCTGGCCCAAAGGTTAAGAGCCACTGGCCTAGATGGAAAAGGAAGTCAAATACGGCCTTAATGAATCACATTTAATAGATAACTGTAAAGAAAAGGTATGCACTGTAAACAATCTATAATCTAGACATATGCCATTACACAAGGCATTCTATTACAAGACACTCACTTTTTCCTACTTGGGAGTATCATATAATTACATTAATAGATAATAAGCCAACACAAATATCTTTCATGTAAGAACTAGACAAATGATCTGACATATTACCTAATATCTTGTTAGGAAAAGACAGAGGAATTGAGGTTTCCGAGACCTCAATAATTTTGATCTGCTTGATCCAGAAATTATACACAAAAGGTCATGAATCTGATAGGAGACCAAGGTGGTCATTACCACCCTGGCGGACGGTGTTAAATCGGCGGTAAGACCGCCAACAGGCCGGCGGTAAACAAATTGGAATTACGACAAAGTACCACCCACAGTATCACAACCTACCAATCCGCCACCTTTTCCGGGGCGGATTCACCGCGGACAAAAACACGGCGGAAACAGGACTTCGAAGGGAAAACGCTCACCTCTACACACCCCACGAGGAATCCGGACGCCATGGAACCCAAGCTGCACATCCTGCCAGCCCTCATCTTCTTGCTCCTCTACCAGGAGCACGAACGCCGGCGGAGAAGACAATGGTGAGTACTGCACCTACAACACAGGGGAGGGGGGAGGGAAAAAACAGGGACACACACATGCAACACCCCCACCCCCAACCCCACCCTCACCAACTACAACACACACACTAATGCATATTTATACATTATAGTTACACCCCCTAAGCCCCCCGGAAGAATGCAAAGACAAAAGGAAATGAGTGTAACCATTGTAATATATTAAAATCAAGTACGCAATAAAAAATATATATACCATAAAAAAATATACACCAAGCTTAGTAGTCCAGGTAGTGCTCCAATGAAGTCCGTGGAACACTGGGCCCACACGGTATGGGCGAGGCCCACACAAGATCCCTGACCATGACGGAGAGAACACTGCAGGGGCATCAGAGAGCAAGAAAACAGGCACCTCAGGGGGAGGGAAAGGGGGGCACCTCAGACGGTTGAGTGCACAAGGCCAAATCCACGAGGGGGCCACATGCCCAATGTTCAATCCTGGGGAGTGCAAAGCCACAGTCTCTCAAGTCTATACAGTGGGTGGGTTGCCCACTGTTCAATCCTGGGGAGTGCAAAGCCACAGTCTCTCAAGTCTATACAGTGGGTGGGTTGCCCACTGTTTAATCCTGGGGAGTGCAAAGCCACAGCCACTCAAGTCTCTACAGTGGGTGGTTTGGCCACTGTGCAATCCTGGGGAGTGCAAAGCCACAGTCTCACAAGTCTATACAGTGGGTGGGTTGCCCACTGTTCCATCCTGGGGAGTGCAAAGCTACAATCTCTCAAGTCTATACAGTAGGTGGTTTGCCCACTGTTCAATCATGGGGAGTGCAAAGTCACAGTCTCTCAAGTCTCTACAATGGGTGGGTTGCCCACTGTTCAATCCTGGGGAGTGCAAAGCCTCAGTCTCCCAAGTCTATAGAGTGGGTGGGTTGCCCACTCTGCCATCCTGGGAAGTGCAAAGCACAGTCTCTTAAGTGGATGACAGTCTCCACTGGTTCTGGAGGGGGCATGGTGCCTAGAGTGCTTCATTCTGCTAAGGACAGAGGTAGTGGATGTATCTCTCCACTGGTTCTGGATGGGGCATGGTGCCCAGAGTGCTTCATCCTGCTAAGGACAGAGGTAGTGGATGACAGTCTCCACTGGTTCTGGAGGGGGCATGGTGCCTAGAGTGCTTCATCCTGCTAAGGACAGAGGTAGTGGATGGGAATATCCACTGGTTCTGGAGGGGGCTCTGTGCCCAGAGTGCTTCATCCTGCTTGTGACGGATTCAGTAGCATCAGTGCCCTTGGCGCTCATAGGCCAGCGGTGCTTGAGGCGGCGGTGCCCTGTTCAGCGGTGCTTGAGGCGGCGGTGCCCTGTTCAGCGGTGCTTGTGGCGGCGGTGCCCTGTTCAGCGGTGCTTGAGGCGGCGGTGCCCTGTTCAGCGGTGCTTGTGGCGTCAGTGCCCTGTTCAGCGGTGCTTGAGGCGGCGGTGCCCTGTTCAGCGGTGCTTGAGGCGGCGGTGCCCTGTTCAGCGTCGCTAGAGGCGGCGGTGCCCTGTTCAGCGGTGCTTGTAGCGGCGGTGCCCTGTTCAGCGGTGCTTGAGGCGGTGGTGCCCTGTTCAGCGGTGCTTGAGGCGGCGGAGCCCTGTTCAGCGGTGCTTGAGGCAGCGGGCTCCTTTGCAGTGACTCAGCTGCTGGCAGTCCTCTCTGTCCCAGCGGGGCTGGTGCTGGCGGTCCTCTCTAGCCCAGCGGGGCTTGTGATGGCGGTCCTCTCTAGCCCACCGGGGCTTGTGCTGGCGGTGGCCTCCTGGGCAGCAGGGCAGGTGCTGGCAGTGGCCTCCTGGGCAGCGGGGATGATGACGGTGGCCTCCTGGGCAGCGGGGATGATGGCGGTCTCCTCCGCCGTGCTGCTCCTTCCCAGAATTTCCTAGTTTCTTGTGGCCCTTCCCCACCTTGGAAGGTGTCGCAGCTGACTCCACACTCCCACTGGGACCCCTGGGAGCGGCTTTGGTGGCTGGAGCCTTCCCCCTCTCCCGCCGGGCACTGGCCAACTTTTGATGCTTGACAGGTGGGGGACTGTCCGTGCTGTGGCTCTGTGCCACACTGGCTGCCCTGGTGGCCGGTGCACTCCAGATTCCGGTGACTACAGGCACCACTGGTCCCAGAGATGTTGTGGCTGAGGTGCTAGGTTGGGACCTGGAGAGTCGGGCCCTAGGAGACGGACGGGGTGGGGGAGGTGTGGGAAAGAGGTCAAGGTTGGACAGGAAAAGTTTTTTGGAGACACTGGGACCGGTAGCTAGAGGGGGTTTGGGAGTGGAGGAAGAGGTTGTGGTTGCCATCAGTGCAGGTATTGAGTGATTGAACAGATAGAAAATGCCGGTCACATCCGCGGCGGTGCATACCGTCACCGTCGGCGTACATCGTCATTGTATCCTGGGACCCATAAGGTCCAATGTTAACCAATGCAGCATCGCGCTGCGGTCTTCGGCCGCCTAGCGCGACGGTGTACAACGCCAGCACAGTTACCTCACATCCCATTGTCCCACTTTAGAGGTCAGGCAGCCGCCATTTCAGGGGCCCACATGGCTTCATTTTTAACTGCATCACACATACCTAGGCCTAGACTCAACACACATACAGGCCACTTTTCGGATTAGGATTCGTGTTCTGTGTAAGCTGTGGGTACGTACCTCTGAGTTGTTTGACTCTGTGCTTGCTGTTGTCCTTCATAGGCACCGTCCGCTGGGACATGTGAGGAGATGGCGGCATCCTCCGGTGTACAGACCGCTGGTGGACCGGTCGACAAAGGAGGAAAGACATGTGATCATCACACACAGGCTTGACCGTGCCACAATCCAGGAACTGCGTACCCAGCTGGAGCCAGACCTGATGTTAGCTATCCGCCATCCCACAGGAATCCCCCCTCAAGTGCAGGTGCTGTCAGTGCTCCATTTCCTTGCAAGTGGGTCATTTCAAACAACAGTGGCCATAGCATCAAGGATATCCCAGCCTATGTTTTCCAACGTGTTGTCCAGAGTGTTGTCTGCCCTGCTGAAACACATGCAGAGCTACATCGTTTTCCCTCAGGTGGAGGATTTGCCTACAGTGAAAGGTGATTTCTATGCCCTGGGACAAATCCCCAACATCATAGGTGCTATTGATGGGACCCAGGTGGCTTTGGTCCCCCCCGCAGGAGTGAACAGGTGTACAGGAACTGGAAGAGTTATCATTTGATGAATGTGCAGATGGTATGTTTGGCAGACCAGTACATCTCCCATGTGAATGCCAAGTTCCCTGGCTCAGTGCATGACGCCTACATCCTGCGGAATAGCAGCATCCCTTATGTGATGGGTCAACTACAGAGGCACCGTGTGTGGCTATTAGGTGAGCACCTGGAAGCAAGACAGTGGGAATGGTTGTCTGGGTCTGGGGGTATCCCTACAGGTTAGTGTGTGTCTAACAGTTGCCCCTCGCCATTTGCAGATGACTTTGGTTACCCCAACCTGTTATGGTTACTGACCCCAGTGAGGAATCCCAGGACAAGGGCAGAGGAATGCTACAATGAGGCCCATGGGCGAACACGGCGGATAACAGAGCGGACCTTCGGCTTCCTGAAGGCCAGGTTCAGGTGCCTCCATATGACAGGTGGATCCCTATTCTACTCACCAAAGAAGGTGTGCCAGATCATCGTGGCCTGCTGTATGCTTCACAACTTAGCTTTGCGACGACAGGTGCCTTTTCTGCAGGAGGATGGTCCAGATGGCGGTGTTTTTGCAGCTGTGGAGCCTGTGGACAGTGAAGACGAGGAAGCAGAAGAAGAGGACATGGACAACAGGGACTCGGTGATCCAGCAATATTTCCAGTGAGACCCATGTAAGAATACAAACCTGCCTACTACATGTACTTTAACACTACTACCTCT
Organism: Pleurodeles waltl; assembly: GCF_031143425.1. NCBI lineage: Eukaryota > Metazoa > Chordata > Amphibia > Caudata > Salamandridae > Pleurodeles > Pleurodeles waltl. Next base: position 1,660,465,180 of record NC_090440.1, read on the forward strand.
CTACTGTCTGTCGTTTTCACCCAGTGTATGGTCACTGAGTTGTCACTTTCCCTTACGATTTTCACAGATGTGGGTCACACTGTGTGACATCTGCTTTGACTCCTCATGGACTAGAGCTGTGTGACATAGGTATGTTGACATTACAATTGAAAGAGCTTTTTGCCACAGTAATTGCTAATACACTATTCCGAAATCACAGACTGATTCCAGATTGTTTTGTGCTTCAAGGGTGTTTATTTAAGTGCAAAATATTGGAGGGGGTTGCAAAATGGTGAGGGTTGATGGTGGAGGAATGTCCATGGCAGAGTCCAGTCTATTAGTCTCACAGGTGCATTGCCCAAATGGGCATAGGAAGTGGAGCTGGGACAGTTTAAGGATGGACAGGGTGACAAAGTAGGACAGAAGGATGACATTCAGGGTGGTCTCATTTCTTGGCGGGGGTCTTGGCATCGTTCTCCTTCTTTGTTCTGGATCTCAGGGACCGTTTGTGGGGTGGTTCTCCCTCTGCAGAGGGTGGGGTGCTGGTGTGGTGGTCCTGTGGCGGTGCCTCCTGTCCACTAGCGCCGGCGGAGGTGGTGGGCAGTTTATCGTCCATGCTAGTGTCAGGGGCCCCTTGTTGTGCCACAGTGTCCCTCCTGGTGTTGAGTACTTCCTTCAGCACGATGGTGCCCAGGGTGGAATTGATGGATCTGAGTTCCTCCCTGAAGCCCAAATACTGTTCCTCCTGCAGGCGCTGGGTCTCCTGAAACTTGGCCAGTACCGTTGCCATCGTCTCCTGGGAGTGGTGGTAGGCTCCCATGATGGAGGAGAGGGCCTCGTGGAGAGTGGGTTACCTTGGCCTGTCCTCCCCCTGTCGCACAGCAGCCCTCCCAGTTCTCCTGTGTTCCTGGGCTTCCGACCCCTGGACCGTGTGCCCACTGCCCCCAGGTCCCTGTTGTTGTTGGGGTGGTGGGTTAGCCTGGGTTCCCTGTAGTGGTGGACACACTGCTGATTGACGTGTCCTGGAGACAGAGATATGGGCCCGCTGGGTGGGTGCTGTGCTGGTGTTTCCAGAGGGGGGATGCTCTGTAGTGGCCTGTGACTGTGTGATGGGAACCGACTGTCCCGAGGTCCCTTATGGTCCGGGCTAGTCATCTAGATCCAGTTGGACAGAGCTGCTCTCATCACTGTGGGCCTCTTCTGTTGGTGGTGTGGACATGTGTGGACCCTCCTGTCCGGTGACGTTGGGTGGTGGTCCTGCAGGGGTATAAAAGGATGTTTATTACCTCTGTGTGTGGCATGATGTGCAATGGGTGGGTGACCATGTACCCCAGTGCTTGCATTCCTGTGTGGGACCTTGCGTGATGATGGTTTACGGGGTGTATGGGTTTGTGCAGTGGGCATGCTTTGGTGATGGGTGTCCATGCTTTGGTGTTGCACGCAGGGCTTGGTGTTGGGATGTGTGGTTTGTGATGTTGGGACATTTGTGAGGAGTTGGAGTGATGGGGGTGAGGGTGAGGGTGGGGGTATGTGATGGCATGCAGGTAGGGTGGGGGATATAATAGTTAAGATTTGACTTACCAGAGTCCAGTCCGCCATCTATTCCTGCGAGGCCCTCAGGATGCAGAATCGCCAAGACCTGCTCCTCCCATGTTGTTAGTTGTGGGGGTCCGCTGCCAGTCCGTTGAACCGCAAAATGGTGTCTTGAGACCACAGAACGCACCTTCCCCCGTAGGTCGTTCCACCTCTTCCTGATGTCATCCCGATTTCTTGGGTGCTGTCCAACTGCATTGACCCTGTCCACTATTCTTCGCCATAGCTCCATCTTCCTTGCAATGGAGGTGTGCTGCACCTGTGATCCAAATAGCTGTGGCTCTACCCGGATGATTTCCTCCACCATGACCCTGAGCTCCTTCTCCGAGAACCTGGGGTGTCTTTGCTGTGCCATGGGGTGGTGTGGGTGATGTGTGGGGTGTTGTGTGTGGTGATAAATGTGCTGATATGTAGTGGGGTGTTGTGTGAGGTGCGTGAAAGTTATGTGGCTGATGGTCTGGTGTGCCTGTGGATGCTAGTATTGTTGATGGTGGTGTCTCTCTCTGTGCTTCTTTCTCAATTGTTGTTGTAGGGGTTTGTGGGTGATGTGGGTGTGTGTTTTATATTGTATTGGGTGTGTGGAAGTGGTGTATGTATGTGTATCAGGTGTGTGTATTTTGAATTGTCCAATGTGGCTGTGTTTTGTAAGAGTGTGTGTATTTTGAGCGTGGCGGTTTGTACCGCCAATGGAATCCCGCGGTTGAAAGACTGCCGCGTGGATTCGTGTGTCGTGATAGTGTGGGCGTATTTCTGTTGGCGTGACGATGGAGGTTTTGTTTTCGCCAGTTTATCACTGACCTTTGGTGTGGCGGACTTGTGTGGGTGTCTGAATTTTGGCGGATTCCGTGCTGTGGGTCATAATAGCTGTGGCGGATTTCCGCGGCGGTGTGTTGGCGGTCTTCTGCGTGTGGTAAGCAGCTTTTACCGCCAATGTTGTAATGAGGGCCCAAGTATCATTCTGTTCTGAGTACACCAAGACCAAAATGACTAATATTCAAATGCTCATTTTAAATAGAGCAACTGGAGAAACAAAGGACCTATTAACAAAGAAAAATATTGTCTGCATAATGCTAACACTATGGGGTGTAGACTGAATTTTGATAAAATCCTTTTCTGTTTGACCTTCCTAACTAACTTGTATGTCCCTTTCCCATTACAATTTGACTTTTGGTTTCTTTAATTGTAGCATTCATCCTTAAGAAACTATCAATTATAAACAATGACTCAAGGTAACAGGGACAAGTGAAAATATGTGAAAATCACATCAGTTATAAGCAATAGCTTATAAAAGCTTATTATATTGCTCTTTAAAAGGTTCACATATAAAAGTGAATACTGAATATTTCAGAAGAGGCAAGGATGCAATGTATAAAAATTGGATGAGCCTTATCTCTTCAAATATATAATTTCATTGCTGATCGTATCCCAATTTTTATTACAAATTGTCAATTACTAACCAGCAGGCAAAATATGTAAAATGGGAGACCATAATTAGTAGCTTGTCCTACAAAGAGAAGAAAACAAATTTGAGCTTCTCATTCATATGTAACATATTTAACAGGGATTTTTCAATACCGGTCCAAATATTTTATTTTATTATTTGACTACTTAACAGCCACCACAACCCTGTACGAAATAAAAAGCAGATTGATAGGAATACAAATCTGGAAAACAATCCCATCATTAGGTTTTGATCTTAAAGTGTATCAAAAGACATTCTAGGGGTCCTAATCTTAAAATCTGTATTGGAGTCAGGAAATTAGTGCTACTTCATGTACCCCCAAAATGCAGTTCACAAAACTTTATCCACTCATCTCCATTACAAAGCTCCTATATTTACTGCATGAAGTCTTTCAACCCAGTGGCAAAGATCTCTGAACTAATAAGTATAGGATTTAGTTGTAAATGTGAGAGGGAGAAGATGAGTGTTGGAAAATGTAAATGATTTTGCCATAATCGAAAGGGTTAAAATAATTTGGAGGAGAGATTTAGGGAAATATATACTAATACAATGCACACGTCCACTTAACAGTATTCTCAGAATAGATATTTACATCTATTACTGTAGTTCTACTAATTAAACAAGCTTAGATTGTACTCCAGCCCTGCCAAGGAGTAAGAAAGTTATCACACATGATCAACCACTGGTACTGCAATAACGTCCCTTAGAAATCAATAGAGGCAAGCAATAAAACTACCACAAATGTAAACAAATTAAAACAAACATATTAAATTAAATAACATTTTAAAATAACATTCATGCACATTATTTTGATTATTTAATCAGTCTATATATTTACAATTCCTAAATGCATGCTAACTGTAAAATAACTTTAGTGCAATATATTGTAAGTGAAAATTAAGATAAAATCACATATTATCTAATACTCAACATGCATTAAAGATTTCGGCACATTTAGCACAAATAGTGCTGTAAGGGTGAGAAAGGAAAAATAACATTTTGAATTAATTTATTTGATTTAAATAGATTATTTTTAAAATGTACTCATGCATTAAGCATAAGTACATCTGCATTGCCTCTTGTTACAATGATTGTCCTAGTTGATTTGAACCTGGGGAAATATACTTTAAATATTCTAAATAAAAACTACTGTTGCTATGTTATTCATTTTCTTAAAGTTGTCCAGTCGCAGAGATCTTCACAAAAAGGTGGAAAGTTACTAATAGCAATTTTCCACTCCTAAATTCAGTCGTTGGAGTATCCACCCCATCATTTGAGGAGGCAGAGGCAAGTAAGTCTACATTTAGGTATAAATCTGCACATTGAAGTGATGAATAGCTGCAAAGTGAGGATTTATTCTTATGGTAGGAGTAGATCTGCATGAGTAGATCTATAGACAAAACTTACCTTTTTGAATAGAGCGTTAGGTCTTTAGAACTTTTCTTGTTCCAGATGAACATAGAGAGTAAGCCATCCAAGTTTCTAAAAATTATGTGAACTTCAATGAAAGCAATAAACAGATATATATTTATTGTTCAGAAGCACTATCATTCTAATTATATCTCACTGTCCCCACTGAGGCAAGAATTGGGGGAGAACATGCCCAAGAGTTTATTAACCTCTATAATCAATTATATTTTACTTTTGTTAAACATGGAGAACTAAAAATACAGGGGTTGTTTGTTTTCTGTACTGTTCCAAACCAGCCTTAACGATCAATCAAATCTATATAACAACATTTATTCAATGATTAGATGTCAGATTGTCAACGTTCAACATGACTAGAAGAGTCTAGGGTTAAACAGTATTACAACCATAGCGGCCCTGAGACCACTTTCTTACTGGATCCGCCTTTGGACAACTCCTGAACTTGAACCATATAGGGTGGCGGTGAGGGAACTCATAGCTACTCCACAGGGCCCGATTAGAATTCGATGGCTGCAGGAGATGAAATCTGCTTGGGCTAATATAGGTCTCTCCCATTACTGGGAAGACCCGGAATTGATTCCCAATAACGCAAGACATCTCGTTAAAAGAAGATATTGGGAAAAAGTCAACGAAGATATACTGCGCCAAAACGGGCTGGGTAGGCTAACATCAGAATTTCTCCAAATTAAACATGAACCTTGGCCCGAGATTTTCATGAACCTCCCTATGCCATCTCATGCTCATGCCCTCTATTTACAGCTTAGATATGGTTCCCTGCCTACTAATATCTATACGGCCCACTGGCCATCCAGCGTCCCTTCGACCAATAGATGTATATCTTGTCCTCTTCACAAAGAAACAATCGAGCATATCCTGTTTTTCTGTCCCTCATACAAGAACCCTAGAGGAAAGTGGATTATCCCCCTCTGTAAAAATCTATTACTGTCGGATAGAGTTAACGCCATCAGAATATGCAAATATGAAACATCCACACTGGTTGCCTCCTCAGTTACCAAATTATTATCGGAGGCTTGGCGTATCCGTCGTAGGCTCATTTCTGTAGAGAGGCCCCAAGAGCTTTAGGCTGTGTTTCTGTTTGTTTACAGAGGGAGATTTCAATCAGATCTATATTTTTGCGTTCCTTCTTTTATCTCTTAATATATGTTTTGTACCCTGTTATTTCTTTGATTTTACTAATTTATATGTGACATCTTTTCCTGTATTTTAACAAGAATTATGGACCTTTTTAGGAGTAAATTGAGACCGCATAAGCTAATTTTAATTTTTAGTTGTAAGGATTTTATTGAAACATTTTATACGTTAGCTGATTATCAGACTTTTATAGTATCTTGAATGATTGTTATTATGAATTATGATGAGTTATTGCGATTCCAATGGATTTATACAATCATGTAAAACTGTGCTTTTCTTTTAAATTTAAATGGTCCAAATTTTTGGGACCGAATGTATTTAAATAAATAAAAATAAATAAACATGACTAGAAGAATTAAACAGTACTTCTATTCCTAGAATATTGTACTTTCTGAGGGCAAAATAATACATCAAAATATATGGACTAGCTACAAAGGAAACGTACACCTTTGATTAATATAAACATGTAAGTTTACTCTTTTAGCTATTCACAAAGCCTGTGCGTACATTTACTTAAAAGTGTAGACTTACATGTCTCCACCATCTGAAACATGGGTTGTAGCCAAATTTACACACAAGGGCAGTCACTGATATTATAACACCCTTGCATAGAAAGTAGTGGAAGTAGAGATTTTAAATAAAAACCTACATGTTAAATTATATTATATTATTTTAAATAGTTAAAACAATAATAAATATAAGTTAATGTTACAAAACAGATATAATAACAGATATAATAATAAACTACGTTTATTATTTAAATATACATATCTTGACAACCTTTTCGGTTTTAAAATATAAACTTTGAATTTTAATGAACAGTAATTGAATTACTTTTAATTTATTAACACAGCAAAAATAATAATTACCAATGCATACTAAAAATGTGCTTGTTTACTTTATTTTTAAATAAACTTCAGCAAAATAATTTTGAATGTGATGTAATACATTTAAACTATTTCAAGACAATTCAAAGTAGGTTAATAGTGCTGCAGTATTTTTTTGTTCTACATTTGAAATACATGTATACAATTAATTTTTCAATAATAGTAATAATAAAATAGTTTTACTAACTTTTTCCAAGTTTAACAAACTTTGTTACTTAAGCTTAAAACTGCGGTGCATGAGAAATGTACTCCTGGAAAAGGAATCTTAGCATTAACTTCATTTGAATTGTGCAACACTCTTTGCTTTGCTTTTTAGGATTCTTTTCATCCTCAATATAATGTGACCAATTTTAATACTTTCACATTTACACAAATTTTAAAATTTTCAATTTCACATTGCTTTTCTTCATTTATATACACTTAATTATTATTATTATTATTATATTTTTTAGGCAGTTACGGACCCTCTGAGTGGATGTCACTGACCACCCAGAAGACCCCAGACCACAGGTTAAGAACCACTGATATAGACCACTAAAAAATGACAGTTAAGGGGAAGATGAATAGAGTTGTGTACAATATCTAACATGAAAGACAGGTTGCACTACCAAATGCCAGAACCATCCATACAAGAAAGAGATGGAATAAAAATATATATATTGGAGTAGGTAAATATATAGAAGAATGATAATATGCACTGTATCACCATGACTCTGAAAGGCATGAATTACAAATACACTAAAAAGATGCATATACACTTTGAACAACCAACACCCAACACCGATATACTAAGTGTAGCAAAGTTACTTCTATATTAAAGCATAAAGAGAATACATTAAGCACATAACATGAATAACTGAGAAGAAATAATGCATTTTGCTTCAAGCCTTCTCCAACTTCAACATCATAACAAAAGCTTGAAAACAACCCAAAGATAATGCAGTGAGACCCTTTTGGACCCGAGTTGGTTCCCTTGTTTTAGCTTCATTTTATATATCATATTTTACACGTTTTAGCTGTGTCGCTTTAGCTATGTCATTTTACACACTTTTCTTGTATGATATTATTTTAGGAATGTATTGTATGAGTTGTTAGTTTTAGTTAGCCTTTTCTCGACATGTGATCAGTACATTCCGTTCAAGGCTTGGAACACAGTAAACAATATCCTAGTACTTGTGTTGCCCGTTCAGGAGACAGCTTCTAACTTCTAGACATAGCATTGCATCAGAACCGTGCTTCTAACAAAGTGTGGCTTTATTATATAAATGATGCACTGGCCCGGAAAGGGCAGAGGTGCATTACAGCCACAACCATCCTGGGACAAATGCTGTGTTCGACATGCAGCTCTGAATGTGCTAATCTACCATCTTGCCAAGAGAATTGCCATCCACACTACAGGCTGACTCCTGACACCATTTCTAGGTATGGGGCTAAGGCTAAAGCCTTAGATAAGGTTAGGCAGAAGGGTACACACACTAAGCCCTCGGTATAGTCTTAGGGTTAGTTAGGAACCTCTAGAATCTCTAGAACGTGTTCACAAAGGCCTGAATATTCAATATCTTTACCATGTTCATAATGCTAGTAATTTTGCTCTTATTCATCAGCTTAATTATCCCAGCTCACTCTCTCTATGCAAGGTTATAATTGTCTCTATTTTTCAATTAGTTTCAATAAATGTATTGAAAACGTATTTCATATGTTACTTGTGTTTTCGCCTGGGCATTCATGAGTAATCCAAAGAAAGGGTGAGATCTGTTTCCACAACTTCCCTGTGGAGTGAGAGTGCTATGTGTAGGTTGCCATAATCACATTCCTCCCCTGCCAGGTTAGGTTTTCAGATGAGGCACTGTGAGCTAGCCCCGAGTTAGGCTGGTGGTTTCTAATGATGTTGACAGACTGAGGGCCCAATTATGAGTAGGTGGTTAAACCGGCCGATCTCCAATGCTGCAGTGGAGGGGGCCATCAAGCCGGGGGCCTCACCACCATTCTAGTACGATGTTTCCACCGGGCTGACTGGCAGAAACATTGTATTCAGGGAGCCAAGGTCAATGCCATCAAACACAGCATCCTCGGAATGCACATTGTCTGCCATAACAGACTGTGGTTATTCCGAGGGTGCTGACAGGGGGCCCCTGCACTGCCCTTGTCATGGGCAATGCAGGGATTCCCACATACCTGTGGCCCCAGATCAGTATTTCTGCCAGCCTTTTCATGACGGGGACCCTGCTATGAAAAGACTGGCAGAAAGGAAAGTTGTGATCAGCACGGCGGTGGTGAACTCTGCACTGCCGTGGCTGACAATGACTTTCACTGCTGCCAATCCGTCGGGTTATGTGATCCCAGCGGTGGCAGGGGTCTCTCTGCGATCAGAAATCTGGCAATTGGACCTCCAGGATTACGGCGGTCTGACCGCCACCTCAAGTGTGGCGATCTAGGACCAGCAAACTCATTATGAGGCCCTGAGTCTTCTACATTCTGAAGTTCTTTTGTCTGAAAATGCAGTCCAATTATTTTAGTATGAACCATTTAACAATACAAAGTAAGGCCTGACAAACCTGCAATGATAAGTAGAAAAATAAAACTACATCATTAAAGACACTAAAATAAGATAATTCATATTAAATCAAAACAACAAATAGCATGGCATTAAATCATAAAGTTCACTGACAACACTGATTAAATTCACAAAACAAACGTTTTACTAATTAGAGGACTTTTACATATCCCTATTGCTTGCTTGAACCATGTACAAAGTTATTGAATTTCCTTGGATTATGAGATCCTTATACATGACTCAAGCGAAATCAAACATTTACTCCAATACCCTAATTCCCTTAGAGGGTGCCTCTAGATCGAGTGGCAGATTATGTACATAAGTCATGCCCCTCTGGACAAGATAGTGAAGGTGGAATTGAAGGTTGTGCATCCAAGGTCTACATTAGTTGATAAAGTACTGTCAAATACATTCCTTGACCCTATGGTAAGTGCAGGATAGACCCCCAAAAATGCACAAAGAATCTATGCATGACTTATAAGGATATATTGCTCGCTGAGGAAGGGGCCAGAGAGCTGAGACTGAAGATGGCTTCACTACTGTGAGGCTCTTTCAGCCGGATGCCAGCAATCCAACAAGTTCCTGAAATGGGAGACAGATAAATGCCTTCCCCAGCAGCAAACATAGAGCAGAGTAGACAACACTTTGAGGAGATCTGAAAATTGAACATTAAAGCTTGTCATTGTGAGGTGTGTGGGTGGAGAAGAATTGCAGTGGACTCTATTGTCCAGGTCTGACAGTGTTTGTGAATGACAAAAGAAATGGTGGTGGCTGTCACAATCAGGTGAAACCAGACACTTGACATAGCAAAGGGTAATGCTAAGGAGACTGGGAGAGCTCAAGGGACAAGCTAAAGTTGAGAGAGAAGGCAAGTACCTCAAAGAGGCATGGGTGTTCCCTGCTGGTGCTGGCTGGAAGGGCAAGGGTCCTGCAGCTGACTTTGTGCGACCCAACAATGAGTGATGTGGTCAAAGTCACTAGAAGCCATGGAGATGCATCATATTGCCACCTTTGGGGTGATCTAAGAGGTGGATTCTGCCACTGGGACTTGACGTAGAAGTCTGGGGGGCCTGCCCTGAAGGTGAGTACCAAAATGTATACAGAGCAATCAGGAGGTCACCATGCAGGCTAATGGACACAAGGCATAAATCCTTCATATAATTATGGCCTCATGCAAATTATGGACAGAAGCCGTGGTATGGAAAGGCTGTAGCTAAGGGTCTCAGTCTTAATTGCTATGTTGGCATGCAGGGGTCTTTAATCTGTGGCTCTTGACCCACTGCATTGACAATAACATTTATTATTTGAAACAGATACCGCCAGGTGGAATACTGTTGTCAGGCATTAACAAAGCAATACAGAGCTGGTGTGCTGAGGTAGTGCATATTCTGGATGCATAGTTCTGGGACTGTGAAAGACTTGCCCCTCAGATATAACTGTCACTTCTGGCATGGGCTGGCCTCAAATGCCATTGCCGATTGTAGCTCCACACATTTCGCAACTGGGAGTGCAGAGCTACACTTTCAGTTTTAGCTGTGAGTTGCTACAAGGACGCCACCAATTCAAGCTAGAAAGATGGACAATGACAATTAAAGGTCAAATTTAATGGTACAAAATCCACCAAGTCAATAGAGGAGGAACACAAGATGCACGAGATGGGACCAAAAGAGGGTCACTGCAGGACTACCAAACTCAACATAAACATGCTCCTCATTGAGACTAAGGGACTGATGTAGAGTTTGGTCGATGGGTTAGTCCGTCACAAACGTGACAAATATCCTGTCTGCAATAATACGGCAGATAGGATATCTGTCACATTTGTGACGGGGTAACTCCCTCTGCCAAACTCTAAATCAGGCCCTAAGTATTGCCTTGCTTCAACTCATAGCAAATGAGACACTATAACCTAGAAACTGGACAATATGAACGAATGGGTAGATAAACAGAGGTATAGCTATTGCTGAAAGACAAGAAGGAGACATCAAAGATGACGCTGTAGGATAAAATAAAAAATGCTCGGAAATGGAAACAAATGTTTCCAATAATAGAGTGGCTGAATGAAGCTCTTCAAGACGAAACATGGAAGGATTTGTAGAACACTGCTATCATATCTCTTTTATCCACCCAGCTACTCTCGGATCCTCAGAGTAAAATGAGCCCTCATATGCCTGGCAGTACGTCAAACCCAGGAGTGCCACTGATGTCTATCACAACCTGATTTCAGTGCTAGACACAGGGACTCAGTGATACTCCTGGTATTGGAGAATTTGAGTGGTGCTGTGCGAAACTTGCATAATTTACTGTAGCGTAATTATGTGATATTAGGTATAATTATGTTGTCCGTTTATGAAAAATTCAATTCACATTCAGATTTTTTGTTTCATGCCCGAATATTTTGTCCCGAATTGGAGTCTCATTATACAACGTGGTTTAATGGTATAATCTCAGTATTATTGCATAAGTTTTGCTGCACAAAATTGACAAAATTGCACCAATTATGCCGGTGTAATTAAAGTTTGAAAGTGCCAAACGATCGATCTACCCTGATTTCACTCTGGCGGCGCAGAGGGTTAGACACCCTTTTGCAGTTATCAAGAAGAAATTGCAGCGTGCTAACTTTGAATATGCAATGCTGTCTCCAGCTATGTTACATGTCACACACCAAGGAAAATAATGTATTTTCAATGACCGCAGCAAGTACCTACATTTTTGAGAAAGAGACAGTTCAAAGCATCAAATCAGCTGCACAATGAGAAAAGAACGTGAAAAATCAGTGATCAAAATTAATTGCGGATATTTGCAAAAGGCATAGTATATCTAAAATTTTATGATAAAGTTATATTACAAGAAAAACATGGGTACTAAAACATGTAATTATACAATGCAGATGTCATTGTAAAGAAAAAGCGGGAATTTTTAAGAAGTATGTGAGAATATTTTTCTATGTACAAATGAATGCTTAATATGTTTTTTTTCTGTGGGACATATATGGTTGTGTCATTAGAGAGCTTGCTGTGCTATAATGACATTTTGCTAGTCAGAAAAGGTGTGTAATAACACTTGGGATGAACCAACATGCAGAATTTACTGTTCCTATAAGCTCAGCTACATTTCAATTTGTTTGGCATCCTGCTCTTCAGATCAGAGGAAAGTAGATTGCTTTAACAAATGTCTGGTGACCACCATACTCAGTGGTGACAAGAGCTTGGTACTTGGCCACCTATGCGCCACGTCTTATAAAAACTATGAAATCCATGTTGATGTTACTGGTACCCTGACCTTAGTGTTTTTCTGAGGGTAGTGGAAGGTGTTATTGGTTAATCTGAAACATGTGTGGGTGGAACAGACAGGAGGCTGGTGGGTTACAGAGCCTTGGACACATACGTTACTAAAAGCCTTACACTTTCCATACACCGCGGGAGGTCAGATACGATGCGGAATACAGTACATCGTACAGCATGAGCGGTATGATGGAGATTGACAGTGGTGTTAGTTAAATACTGGCCAAGTACTGGCATAGCTCACTAGACACAAGTGGCTGTTGCATTATTGCAGGAGACAAAGCTAGCTAAATATACTGAAATATCCTTTGCTGGTAGATGGAGAGACCACAGACTTTTTGTCTCATGTTTATCCTATTCTAGGGTGTTGACAATTCTTATTAAGCCTGACATTCAGTTTTACTGTTTCAAGGTGGTAGCAGACATGGAAGGGAGATACCCATTACTCCTGGAAATAATGAGATCAATTAGTATTACCAAAGTAGACGTGTATAGCCTTAAATGTGACATATGCTCTTTATTGGGGAGTGATACACGAATAGATATGCCCAGAACTACAAACAACACTGTGGGAGGTGAACTCAATTTAGCACGACACCTTACGAAAGATAGCTCAAGGGATAGTCCAGACCTCAGTCGATGGCCTCCCTACTTATGGTACATTTTCAAAAAATGCACAACCTGATGGACAGGTGGAGATACAGGCACACTAAAGAGAGGGAATACACATGCTAGTTTATAGTGCACGACAAGGCATCCCATACAGATTGTTGGAACGAAAGGAGGGATTTCGGAACATGGGCTACTGAAATTGAACATTATCCTTGAACAATCTCCCACCACTAACCTATACTCCTGCAGATACCGGGCCGACTAGGTAAATACATGCTTTGACTAATCCAATTTTCAGAAATGAAACGAGAAAGACAAAAACTTAATATTTTAAAGGCAGCAAGGGATCAGTGTCTCGTTATGCCATGTCCTAGAAAGGTTTTAAGACCTTTATTGGAGTAAAGGAGGCGTGTATGCCCGGCCAAGCATGTAGGTAGAGTGAAAACAGTGAGAACTCAACTCAGTGTTCTCGAGGCTAAGTTAACAATATTCAAAACCAGTGTACAACACTAAGCGCAAGGAAATACCTTCAGCTAGAATATAGAAAGGAAGGAAATAGGCCAAATGCATTAGTAAACAACCCACAGCAAGAGTTTATCGTGAGGGGCAGCTACCAGAGAAGACATATGCATTACACAGGTTTCTCCTTGACAGATGTCATCCTCTGGAGTGAAGAGGAACAACGATACACTATCTAGAGGTCAAGACACACCAAAATATAAACACAATGATTGTAGAAAGCCATAGGTTGGGAATGGAAGACATCTCCACACTGATTAACCTGTTGATAGCAGGATGCATTGCACTGCTGAAGATGAAACTAATCACCAAAGTATTGCTTCCTTTTACAAATATCCCAATTCCATTTAGTCTATGCTTTTTCACTATTCTCAAAACTCTCAAGGTAAAATTAGCTTGGGCAAACTAGACCCTGTTTATTTAATGGGAAACTTTACCATGCCCATAAAGATATGAGGGATTCACAGCTAAAGATTTTGAGATATGTTATTATAAGGCACAGACATACCATGCCATCCATTGGTTCTTCCTCCAATCATCTCCAACTCGTGTAACGGTTGGGAGACCTATCGCATACCAACTGCCACTTACATCAATGCTATGTTAATGCTATGCATTAAACTGGCTAAACCAAGAAAGATGCACTACCTGGGCATTGTATACGCTATATATATTGACAGGCCATGGCGCGATATACGCTAAATGTAAACCCCTGCCTCAAATCCGGCGATCCCACAACCACTTGAACTCAAGGCAATCAGCTGGAACAATAGGATCTATGCTAAGCTACTTGGGAGATGTGTTTACATCAGGCCGTTCTGTTTCTATCGACAAATTTATGAAATAGCTGCAACATCTTCACGTGACTTGTTTTTACACTGTAGACTATGAGCCACACTTCGAAACACACTTCCTTTGTTTCCAGACAAACCGAGACAATTTTCCAGAATACTGGAGATGTTATCTAATCTGAAACCATGTTTAAGTAATGTCTTTTGCCTGCAGCCAAGGCCTGAGATAGTTCCCACGGAGAGGAGTTGAAAAGTTAATGAACGTAACTGGGCCACCATCTCATTGAGGTCAATATACTGCAGCTTTTACATTGTATGGCAAGACACATAGGCCATTTTTATGCATGTACCACATTTGTTTCCCCCATAGATAGCAGCAACACATTTAGAACTCTTATATGCAAACCAGTCTTTACATTCCAGAGCTTGCATATACTCACAGAACCCATGTGCCTTCTTTGTTGTTCTATTTCTGACGTCTTTCTGCTTTGATGCTTGTTTTGGTCTGTTTAAAATGGGTCAAGTTTTATGAGTGAGTGAGTAACATCAGTAATAGAATGAGTGAATAAAAAAGTATCTTTGAGGAGAATATGAGGAACGGTTATTTCTAACTGAGTGGATCGCAATCACAATAGTAACATTTTTTAGCTTGGGGGCAGTTAAAACGTTGCGCTAGTTTAAGGTTTAAGGCAAATAAATTAACTTTATTGAGTGCACTTTGCAACTTTGCAATAAATTCTACTTAAAGTTGTTTCGTGTTAAATGAAAGTGCCTTGTGTATTTTTGGGACCTCGTATGTTGTTTGGCCGTTATAGATTGCATGAGCTGGTATATATTTTGAATGGCTAAAGTCCACGTGCCGGTTGAGAGGCCTGCATTTGAGAGGTGAGGCAAGCTCCTGTGAGAACAGTCGTCTGCCAGGAACAGAGTCCTGGTGAAACATGTAGGCCACAGAGAACGCATATGGGCATTACGAGTCGGGCGGTCATATCGTAAATTTAGGGTATTGCAGTTTTCCTCAATAAGAAATGGACGTGCCATATTTTAGGGAAAGCTTTCCGTAGTTTGATGATTTCGGAGGCAGCAACAAGTCAATGAAAGGAAGAATTTTAAAGAAAGTGCTAACAAATTTAATAAATTAGTAACTATAATTTGTGGAGTGATAATAAAGGGCAACAATGGAGAAGAATATACGGCGGTATGTCCAGTGCTTAATTTGTGATTGTTGTTTCCGGTGCTGAGCACCGGCACTTATTTGTGAGGGCCGGGGGTTATTCTTATGCCTCAAGCATTTGCTGCGAGCAAAAGACACTTATGTGAAAGACGGAAGAAGGAAAAACTAAAGAGCGTCAGAAAGGGAGAAAGTAGAAAGTTGCAGGATGAGCTGAAGGGGCAGGGGTGGCCGTAAATGGATTGAAGAGGCCCGAGATGGCTTCAGGATTACGCTGCCTCAGTATTCAGTGCTGGCAGATTTAATTACAGCAGCTTCGTGTTTCAGAGAAGGGCTTTGAGCCCCAGCACCTCTTAATTTACAAATTAAGCACTGGGTATGTCGAGAAAGCTCTTTGTGAACATGCACAAGAGTTAGAAAAATGATTGAATGAATGTGTGGGGAACTCATGTCCATGCTCATGTCATGAAGACAAGAGCAAGAAGGTGGTAAAGAGGATGAAATATATTTGGATTTTCAGGTATCTCAAATGTTCAGGCAGGCAAAATCTGTACACTAGAAAAGGAACTAGAGCAGAAGAGATTTTCTTTTTCAATTCAAAATCTTCATTCATCCTAGAGCAGCCATAAAAGACACAAAGCAATACAAAGCATCTCGTTGAAGAAAATTAATAACACATTAGATTAAAAAAGCTACATGTCATAACAGTGCAAATAACAGAAATGCGCCCCAATACTTCTTAATACACCCAAGATGATTCTGGACAGTTGGTGACACTCCTATAAATTGCCCCCTGCATAATAAAAAGATGAATACATTGTAAAACATGACAATTAAAAATACATATAAACCCCCAGCAGCATAATGTAGACTAGTTTAAAACACAGGTTTGCAAATAATCAAAGTGCACACCTCTCCATTGTTGTCCTCATGCGTCCTGCACCTTTTAAAAAAGAGGGCTTGTTCAATAATTGCAATTGGAACAGGGTTTCTCTACATTTACGATACCCCAATGAGTTCAAGATGGGTTTTAGAAAGAGTCTACGTGGGTGGCTGTAATACTCACAGAAAAACAAATAATGCATGAGAGGCTCCATCACAAGGACAAATCAGAGCTGGCGCTCTCAAAATGCCTAATTGGTACCCATGTCTCAAGATCTGCCAAACTGTGCCGAATCTGAGACGAAAGAAAAAGGATCTCTCCCAGTTGGTAAGTTCCAACAAGAGATACAAGGCAGACTCCGTGGCAAAAGATTGGTGAAAGGCCAGCACTGTGCTTTTCACCAACTCATATTTTAGTCTCTCCTCACAATACTCCAACAAAAGGCACTTTACCCTGAATATGATTTTGGACAGTTGGTGACACTCCTATAAATTGCCCCCTGCATAATAAAAAGATGAATACATCTTAAGACATGACAATTAAAAATAACTAAAAAACCCTAGCAGCATAATGTAGACTAGTTTAAAACACAGGTTTGCAAATAATCAAAGTGCACACCTCTCCATTGTTGTCCTCATGCGTACTGCAGCTTTTAAAAAAGAGGGCTTGTTCAATAATTGCAAGTGGAACAGGATTTCTTTACATTTACGATGCCCCAATGAGTTCAAGAGGGGTTTTGGAAAGAGTCTACGTTGGTGGCTGTAATACTCACAGAAAAACAAATAATGCACGGGGAGACTCTGTAGACTCCCTCACATGGACAAATCAGAGCTGCCACTCTCAAAATGCCTAATTGGTACCCATGTCTCAAGATCTGCCAAACTGTGCCGACTGTGAGACGAAAGAGAAAGGATCTCTCCCAGTTGGTAAGTTCCATCAAGAGATACAAGGCAGACTCCATGGCAAAAGGATGGTGAAAGGCCAGCACTGTGCTTTTCACCAACTCATATTTTAACCTCTCCTCACAATACTCCCACAAAAGGCACTTTACCCTGAATTTATCGTCTTTCTTAATACTCTTGGGATACATGAATAGGCCAAACAACCCCAACAACTGAAATGTTTTCGAGATGTGACTCAGCCAGGGGATAGCTCGCCCTCTCTCCAGATCTAAACAATCCATTATAACTTTTCTACATAGCTGCGTCTGGGGATTGGCCCTGATACTAATTCACAGTAGATAAGGAGGTCAATTGTACCCTGTCTTCAATATAACACTTGTTTAACTCTGCGTGCATTCTTTAGCTGGAGTCTGTCGGGGGAAGCTGTAACAGCCTCCGGTATATGCAGTTTTCTTCTAAATAAAGTGAGAAACAATTATGATATCCCCAAATCCCAGCCCCGTACCTAGACGGCGGGACGTACTATGCGTTATCCCTTCCCCATTGCTCTGGGGAGGCGAAAGATTGCTCTAGCTAACCTACTAAATTTAAGACATAAACTAGTTAGCTGGGACTGCCAGGAGCCTGAGGGGGTAAAAATTAATCCCAGGTAGTTTAAGTTGTTAATGCTACACAGAGCCTTCGAGTGGCAGTACTACCTGAGCCACAAGTCATGATATACGACCTACCATAATTTGTGGTCAGGTCTAGGCTAACCATAAACTGAACCGAACGGGCAACCAATGCTTGCAAATTACTGGGGGTCCGGGCTAACAGGACCCCGTCATCTGCATATAAGGAGGATACCTGGGTATTTGCAACTCTGGGAATATCAACCAGACTTGCAGTTAAAAATGTACACAAATTATTGATATAAAAAATGGGTTGTTATGCAGGTTAAACAGCAGATTTACCAAAGGTGCTTCAACACCCACATCCAGCAATCTCAACCACAGCTTGAACCTATTAACTGAATCAAAAGCCATTGAGAGGTCCATAATGGCCAGGTAGAGAGGGCAACGCTTAACATGGACATAATCACTGACTATTACACTCAAGTTAAGACACTGCTCTACTGTACCCAGCTGTGGACAAAACCCAAATTGAAAAAGGGAGAGAATATCTTGCTCCTGAGCCCAATCAACTAGGTGGTTGTAGATCACCCTGCCAATGATCTTAACTGAACTATTCAACAAGGAAATAGGCCTATAACATTTTGGAAACATACAATTGCCCTTTTTAAAAATGGGCAGAGTGGTTGATTGTTTCCAAGAACAGGGAATATGCGTGTCCAAGCTACTATTAAAACATAGGTAACTAAAGGATTCCACAGCACAACGTTACATTTTATATAAGGTTAATTGGGATCCCGTCCTGGGCTGGTGCTTTGCCTCCTACGCTGTGACCTATTGTCAGTTAAACGTCTGACAGGAGTACCATGACAGACGGTACATTAGCTAGCCTATTATGTAAAAAGTGTACCATTTACCTAGATGGTAAACTGCCGAGAAATTAGCCTCCTAATCAGAACCCAGGCTATCACATTACAACAAGCACATTCAGGGGCACTTCTAGCTCTAATGCTATTAACTGCACCCCAGAAGATTTTACTGTTTCTCCCATCTGCTACAGATTCCAATATTTCTCAGTCCTGATTATACAGGGTCTCCTTCCTGATTGTAAGGGCAGATTTATAAGTAAGTCAGTCAAATCGTACCTCAGCAGCTATTCTCGGCGAGGCGGTCAAAGCATGCCTTAATCGCAGGTTAGCTGCTGAGCAATTCTTATAAAACCAACGCAGGACATCCTTGTTTGACCAACAATTAAGACCTGTCCCCAGGTGTTTATTCAAAAGCCCGCCCAGGGCCGCTGGGGTATCTTTACGATGCCAGACCAGCCTTAGTCCATCTGAGGAATGGAGTATAGGGATGATGTTGGAAATGGGTCTGATTCTGCATAATGGCAACTGCCCTATGGCAGACAGGGTGTTATGGCCCCCTCAATCAGTATGAAAAATCTCCCAGCTTTCTAAATCGCTGTAGCAAGTTACTGGTGACAAAAATCCAATCAGTGATTGATGGGCGTCCGTGTCCTCTAAAATTTGTCTGCCAATACTCTACCTCACCTAAGGCAGTGACTAGATTGATCAGGTCAAGCACAGCCAAATATCTTGCCAACTTGTCTCCCCTCACGTCGTTAAGATCTGCCATAAATACCCCCTCCCAACCATATAGGGCCCGCAATTTGGCATTGAAATCCCATCAAAGTACAATAGTAACCTGTGTCTTAACACTCTCCTGCAGAATGTGAAAAAAATTAAACTGTGAATAAAAAAGACATGAAGAGTTTATTAAATGACTGTCATAAAAACTTAACCAGATAAAAAGTAGACCATGAAAAACTGTCCTTGATCTGTAACACTTGGAAAGCAGCAGACCCAGAGTCAATCAATATGGCTTCCACCCCTAGGTTCGCACAGGCCCAGATGACAAGACCTCCTATTGCCCTTCCGCGAGGGGAAGGGATTGCTTGACTATGATAGCATGCATACCCATCAAATAAAATAAGAGAGGTAGCCCAGTTCTCCTGTAGGGCAGTAATATTATACTTGTGGATGAAAGTCTGCCAAACTGGCTTGTCTTTTTTTTCTTTCAAAACAGCTACATTCCAGTTCAATAGTGCATAGTTACGTGCTTCATTTGTGCCAGCAACTTCACTCTCGGGGGGACCAGGTTTAGCTGGATAACAGTAACAATGGGGGGTGCTACTGCTGGAAAAAGTCAATCTACATCTGCTCGGGATTCAAATCTATTAGCTGTAGGGATCTTGAATAGAACGGCCGGCCACAGTGAGGTGGCTAAACGTTCTTGATAGTTGACCGTGGGTGTTTCCACGTTAGCATAAGAAGGGGGAAAGCTGTGCTGTGTCAGGTGTTGGTTGCTGTTATTGGCTTCGGATTGACCTGCAAAGGATTCCAAAGGATGGACACTATTTCCCAAATATTGATTTGGAGGTTTATAAAAGTTAATACTGCTTCTCAAGGCAAGGGACGCATGAGGGCATACACTATATTGTGGACTGAAAACGGTTGTCTGGCAATTATGATGACACAGTTCCTTGTGGGACCTCCGGAGCCTGGGCCAATCCGGGCACACCTGCACACTTTTAATATATCTCTAGTGTGGAACATTGGGAAGCTTATATTCTGCACTAGCCAATCCAAGGATTTGTTGAATAGCTCCTCATAGAATTTGTTCTGCTTCCTGCACAGAGGGGTCATCCCGGTAAGAGCAACAACATAAGGGGATGAAGCAGGAGCAAGGTTGACTTTATCTCTGTTGGGCACGAAGTCCAGGGATGAAGAGCCATTCTGCAATATTGGGGATGTAGTATGTGTACCCGCTCTCATTGCTGGCAATGCACCTCTGCAAGTTTCTTGGGTCCCTTCCCCATGGTGTAGTCTTGCCATTTAATTTGCACACACCAGTGCCTCCCACAAAGCTTCCTCCCAGCACCTCTATGCTTACAGTACCTCGGGGGGTCTTTATGAGGTGGGTATGAGCTCAAACGTGCTGGGGTATTATGATAACAGGCATCCCCATTGCACGCAAGGGAAGAAGGGCAATAGGGCAACAAGTTTGATGCTATCTTGGCTTCCAATGCTTCTAAGGGAGTAATCAGTGGTGGAAGCTAAGCTGCTCGAAGTAGCACTCCATTAGGAGTATCAGATCATCACTGGTCCATTACGTGGCCCCCACCTCATTCCGGACAGGCGCTAGTGGGGGAGTATTTCCGATCCCAGTAACAATGGTTTGTGCAGGGGCCTCCTGATTACCTCTGACTGTGTTAGGTTTGGCAGCCTTATGGTTAGACTGCTTATGATTAACCACTCGCTTGGATCTTCTGTGGGGTGCTATAAATAATCCTGCACTTCTTGAAGACAAAGGACTCACTGGATTAAGTAAAGCAGATGACATAGGAGAACTTATGCTTGTACTGGTGCCCAAGGACACCCTCCTTTCTGTCAGCGTGATTTCCGTGCTAATAACGTTCATGCGATTGATTGAAGTGCTTTTGACATGGGTGATGAATGGCCAGCTCCCAATGTTCTTCTTCTTCCCAATGACAGTTAGTAATTAGAGGTTGGTTTGGCAGGTGCATACAATGCCAGTGCCATAATTACCCTGGTTTATCTGAGGCATACTATCAGGGGAAGGGATGCCATCATAAAACTGTACCTTGGATTCAGATGAATCAAGGGACATGGCCCAGCCCAGCCTCTTCCGGCCGATGACGGGCGAAGACGAGCCTGGTCTTAGCCCGGTTTTGGCCCAGACATGCGCCCAGGTGCGCTCCATGTGGGTCCTCCACACTACAGAACTCCAGTGGTACTTATGAGCACTATACCGCTGGCCCACCTCTCCTGGATGTCGTCTGAGGGACATAGTCCCACCCCAGACCGAGCGGCAACACCAGGACCAAAGTTCAGGTAGAGCGGGAGGGAAGACAACAACTGCACACCTGTGCTGCGGGACTCTTGTGGTGTATGTGAGCACTATACTGCCTGCCCCACCTCTCCTCGATGCTGTCTTGGTGACGTAGTCCCACCCCAGACCAAGCACCAACACCAGGGCCAAAGTTCAGGTAGGGTGGGAGAGAAGACACCAACTGAACAGAGGAAATATATAAATGAAGAGTAATCAAACTTAGTTCTACAAAAGAAAGGAGATGAGGTTCCGGAGTCTTAGAGGGAGGCAGACCACTGGAAATGGCCTTAAAGGAACAAATATCCAACTGCCTAAGTCTGATGAGGGCAAGAGTCATACTGTAGTACATTATGATGAATCTTAAGTGAGTGGAGATGCTGCTTTAAGGTATACATCAGATTTAGACCTTGATTCTGAGGAAGAGGACAGGAAGATTAAAAGACAAAAGACTGAGAAAGTCCACTCTGACAAGGGAGAAAAGGGTTTATTGGACCTGTGGGAGAGTTTCTTTTTGATACATTGCTGATTCAACATACGGCATCACCACAGTAGCCCTTGGCACATGTTGTCCAGTATGTGGAGTACTGGATTAGGTGGGAGATGCCTAAAGAAGTTAGTACTAGGATGAGGTTAGTGCAGGGGTCTCCAACATTTTCTGTAGTGTGAGCTCCTTCTGATCAGTGAAAATCATTGTGAGCTACCGACAGCTAAACAACTTGTGCATTGTTACCAGACACCCTCAAGCCCATCTTCATTGACTTTAAGCCTAATGTCCATAGAATCAGATACTATTGTTTGAATAAAATTCTTTGACTAGTGGCACTATGACAGGGCTGCCATGTGTGTCAGTGGGAGCATGGGTCTTTGGGGATGTATGAACATGTGTGCATATGAATGGGATATATGTGTATGGGTAACTAAGAGCCTGTGCCTTATGTACTTGTGGCACAAAAAATACCTTTCACCATATGTGGAACCGCGTTACATGTATAACACAAACATGCAACCATTTTTTTTTAAATGGGAAACATTTTAAGTGCAACATTTTCTCCCATTTAAAAAAATGACTGTATTTTTCAGTTATAAATATGACAGTGTTCTGCTGGCCAATGGGAGCAAGAGGTCTGCTGTTTATAAAATCAACACTTTGAAAAAAAACTTGAGAAAATTAAAATCAAAGGTTAACTTGATAATGAGGTGACTTTTCATTTAAATTTTCTCTGATTTAAAAGCTTTGAGAAGCATCATTTTGTTCTCACCTCCAATACTTAGTTGGCAGGAACTTTTATTTGAGAGTTAAATAAGTTAGTGTTTCGATCGTTCACCTCTGTGCTGTGGGTCATAAATCTGACTCCAGGACTGCTCCCCATCAGACCCTGCTATCTGCAGCCTGATGATAACAAAGAAAAATAAACACAGTCTTCCCTTAACTTTAAAAGGAAAAATGTGACCTGTGAACTACAGGCTGCAAGCTTGTCTGAAGGTGACTGGGGGCTACTTCTAGCTCACAATTGACTGGTTGCAGACACCTGTGTTAGAGTGTCCTAGTTCGCCTTTGTCAATCAAAGTAGTCATGACTCCAGAGTTAGACTCATGTTAGGCTCATAGATGCTGGTTTTTCTAAATTCAGCCTGGATGGGATCCAAGGAAGGCTCTAGATAAAGGATAAAAAGATTGTCAGGATAGCTTATTGGACATACTAGGTCAGTTGATTCACATTTTTAATATGTAAGAGGAAGCATATTTGATTAAGCCGAAGGTAAATGTTGAGGAGCTGCACCAATGGATGCAAAGAGCAGTGTGGCTTCTGGGTAATGCAATGGTGAAACTTATATGAAAGGAGGCAAAAACATTTTAATGAAGGTTAATCCAAAACTGGCAGCGCTGACCAGTAAAGATGAGGGTTCCACATGTGAGGAAATGTTATTTGGAGAGGATTTTTAGAAAGATAACTGGACTGGAGTTTCGAGCCTCTGGGACTCTATTATACTCTAATGGCTTTGTGATGTTAGGTGGTACCTAGTGGAAAGAGATATCAAATTTTACTTATGTATAGGTTTTTCAAATGTCTCAATGTTAATGGGTGATACATGGGTGATTTCCCCAAAGCTCTCAAAAGAGGCTTGGTTCCATCGCCAGACTTTAGTCTCTTGGCAGGGAGGATATAGTATGTGTAAGACTCTTTATTCTCCAGAGTCGCTTTCTACTTGGGTAGAATTGCTTTCTAAGAGTTACCTCACTCTCATTCATGCTATTCACACACTCATGTATGTACTTTTGTAAAGCCATCACTCCTGCTACTTCTCTGGAGTACTGTATTAAGTGGCTTACACTTGTGCACTGCTTAGGACCAAGCTGTCTGTAAGACATAGCCAAACTGGCTCTGGTAGTCTTTGTGTGGTGAGAGTACAGAGGCAATTAGTTCTATTCTTTGATTCAAGTCTTTCTTTGACTGCATACCACCTTGTTAATAAGCGCATGCGTGTTATCAAACATTTTTGGTTCTTTTTCCAGATGGCTCCTGGCCACTGCTGGGCAAAGCCTGAAGACAGCATCAGGGAGAAGAAACGGACGAGAAGAAGGTGAGTCAGAATCGCTGTGCCTGACAACTCCAGTACGTTTGTGGTTGCTGCTGCATGTGCTGACCACACGATTGCCGAGCAGGGCACGGCATTGACATGACCTTTACAGGCTTGGCAACAAGATGGCTACGGAGTTATCTGATAATCTAGTGTGGCTTGCTAGACACCCCAGAATGTTCATAGAAGTTTCCTTTCTGCTCTAGAAAGTGTCCTCTACTTCAAATCTCACACGAATAGGCCTGTAATGAGCTAATATAAACATTTATCTAATATGCTGGTTAGATTGTTTTCATCATCTAAAGGGAATGTCTGCATCCTCCTAAACACAAATGTGAGAATGTTGTCATCATCTAAATGGAAAGTCTTCCTCACCTAAACGCTTATGTGACTCAGCCAATATGGAAGTGGTGCGTTTTTGGGTATGTGCCGTCTTTGGTGTGCATTTTCATTTCTCCACCTCCATGCTGCCTACACTGCCCGGGTCCAAAGAAGACCCACTACAGTGGTAGGAGAAACAGGGGGCTTGACAGTACGTGAATTTAGTTACTTCAATCGAGAAGGTGCAAGACATATGAGGAAAGTGTTTGATAATGTTTTTTTTGGAGGAGCCAAGAGAACATGGTTTGGCTCCCTGGCCGAGGATAAGCTATTACCTCTGCATCATTTATACAGGGATATAGGGCCTTTGAAGTCCAATAAAGTCCTTTTTTCCCCCTGGGTGTAGCAGGTGTGTGCTGGAGACACGACAGGAGAAGAAAAGCAAGTGATACTTTAGGTCTGTTCAAAATGAAACCTTCCCCACAAAGCTGAGTGACAGCCTTGCTCAGTTCATTGAGTGGTGTCTTCAAGAAGATACTGCAGGGTGACTCTATAGAATTTGTAGTGGAGCCTCAGCAAGTGCAGAATCCAAGAGATTTAAAATTTAGAGTTGAATAAATGGAGATGGTGTCAGAAGCTCCAGGTCTTGTTTCAGAAAGGATCAGTCGAATTGGTCAAAGAAAGTATGAAATGTTTTGTAAGCAACATATTACCTAGTAGAGAAAAACACATAGGCCTGAGGTAAGTATACTGAATGACTGGGTAGTTTTTCAGCACTTCAGGATGGAGGGAATCCAACTATTGTGGGACATGGTGAACAAAGAATATTGGTTAATAAGTCTGGATTTGAAGGATGCATATCTAATGATATCAGTTTATCAGCAGCATCTAGATTATCTGATAGTCTGGTAGAAGGCAGAGATTTACTTATCTGCCATTTGGACTGACCTCAGCATGTGATGATTCACAAAGGTGATGAGACCTGTATTAGCCTAGATGCGGCTGAAAATAGTTTACTTGCTTGTATACCTGGCATAATAATTAAGGCCTAGAGAAAGGAACAGGCAGAGGAGCATAAAGATTTAGCACTTCGAGTACTAGAGGATGTGGGGTTTGTGGTGACCTGAGCGGAATCGAGTATAAATCTGCAGAAGGAAACACAATTTTTAGGATTTCAAATTCAAATATTGGATTGTATGTGGAGGTTACCACAGGAGAAGTTGAAGATGATTTGGAGCGATCAGGCAGGTCATATCAGAAACTAAGATCTTTGTGATTCAAGTGATTGGAGATGTTCAGGAGAGTAGAGGAGGAAATAGGGCCCATTGGGAATGATTTATTTGGAACCAGAACAAATGTGCAGGTTATGGTGTTTTACAGGTGGAGGCCGGATCTGAAAGCAAATTAATAGGTGCATTTGCCCAGTTGTGGAAAGGAATGACTAAATATGAGTTTCCCCCCTTTGCACTGATTTCACAGGTTTTATTGAAGATAATAACAGAGAAAATTACCTTATTATTGGTGGCTCCATTTTAGCAGTTCCAGCCTTGGTTTCCAGATGTGATGGAGATGCTAACGGGGCCCCGATGATGTTGCCATGGTTTCCAGGACTTCTGACAAATATGCTCAGAGTCCATCACTGGTTAGAGTCAGAT